>NC_090270.1:148986813-149300654 GCF_040414725.1 Anabrus simplex
AGTGCCAACGATCAGGTTCGAACCAATCATCCCTCAGTTCCTAGCTCCCAGGTACACGACCCATATCACGTGACTATCTGTATATACCGTTATTCAATAAGAAGTCCTCTTAAAATATCTCCAAATCCGTTAAAGGTACCGACATTGTTTTTTCGTATTCTGGAATTACGGTTTACCCCTCTCAAGCCCTGACAATTAGACACTTTGTCCGTCTCAGACAGCCTGAGATTCAAAGTGAACACAGTCCTTCCACCTGCGTACACTGCTAGTTATTTATGTGGAAACATTCATTACCTTACCTTATACAGCATTACACAACAGTGAATTAAATTATTGCTTTGAAAAATTAGCCGAACAATGACTGCTTAACTCTAGTTCCTATGTTTCACGAAGACTCCAACAGCACAGATGCACACAAACCGATCCGTCTCGACGGAGTTACGCAGATGGGGCAGTACTTGCGCGGAGGCTGTTCTAGAAAATTATTGTGAAAATATTTTAATAATAATAATAATAATAATAATAATAATAATAATAATAATAATAATAATAATAATAATAATAATAAAGCTTAAATGCATAACATTTTGCCGGTAACTTTGGGGAGAAAAAACAACGGCATTGAAATAAATTGCCTAGCATTTGCAGACGATTTTGCTATATTGACAGAAAACCTAACAAGTGCAACATCACAAATCAATCTCTTGGAATAAATAGCCAACAAGACAAGTTTGAGAACCTCCGTAGAAAAAAACAAAATTTACTACAAACATCAAGAATGCTCCAAACTTTTGGCAACAGAAATTGGTCCAGTGGAAAGAGTAACGAAATTCAAATATCTGGGAGAAATAATTCAAGAAAATGGTTTAGACAAATCTGCGGTAGAAGGAAGGGTACACAAGATGGAAAGAGCATGTGGTATCATAAAAAAAAATTATAACAAAAAGTATCTATCTAAGAATCTTAAAATAAGGCCCTACACTACAGTGGTGAACCCGGAATGCTTATATTCAACTGAATGCCTGGTACTAAACTATAGATTAGATAAACTTGAGGTACTAGAAAGGAGAATCATGAGAAAAATCTTAGGCCCTGTGAAAACGATAGAAGTATGGAAATTAAGATGTAATGATGAAATATATAGAAGCATAGAAAACGTTACAGAAACCATAACTAAAAGGAGATTGCAATTTTTCGGACATATTTACAGAATGGATGATTCCAGATTAACAAACAGGATTTTCAAGTACCTTTGGGACAAAAAGGCCACAACTGGCTGGATTCAAGAAGTAAATGAAGATTTAGAAAGAAATAATATAAGAGAAGAAGAAATTTCTAGAACGAGGGTAGAAAGTATGGAAGGATTCCAAGGAAGAATGAAGAAGCAGCCTGGTGCGAAGTGGTCCGAGGACAGAAGGAAACAGCATAGTGAAAGGATGAAAGAATATTGGAAGGAGCGGAAGGGAAAACAACAAAGTATGAAGAACTGAACTGAAATTGACACGTGGTCCTTAGTAGGCCTCGTCGGAAATAATAATAATAATAATAATAATAATAATAATAATAATAATAATAATAATAATAATAATAATAATAGCAATAATAATAATATCGAAATCAACTTTCAACCTATTAGGTCATGTTCCATACATATACGAGTAGTACGTGTTGAAGAGACGTTAAGTACAGAACATAAATGGCCAACCGGACACCAGTGAGACCCAAACCCACAACCTCCCGATTTCACGTAGGTTGCTCTACCATTTTTGTTCTGTACTTAACATCTCTTAAACACGTACTATATCTATGGAACACGACCTAATAGGTTAAAAGTTGATTTCGATTAATATGCGGTCATGAAAATTCAATATTCACTAATAATGTTAATGGCTGTATGTCCCACTAACTACTTTTACGATTTTTGGAGATACCGAGGTGCCGAAATTTTTCCTGCAGGAGTTCTTTTTTACGTGCCAGTAATTCTACATACACGACGCTGGCGTATTTGAGCAACTTCAAATACCACCGGACTGAGCCAGAATCGAACTTGCGAAGTTGCTACCAAAATTGGATAACTGGTCCTTGTGGAGACAAAGGCGGCCTAGCAGCGAGATAGCACCATTATACCATTTAATGGCAAAATATGGGTGGTATAAGGCTTTACTTTTCAGTCCACCAAGGGCCTCTATAGCCTCTATGGAGATGGCTTTTTTATCCTAGGAATAGTTCTGTAGTTTTATAAGCAACACGTAGACCACACCTCTTTCCTCTATTTCGTTTCCTAGCTCCGACTAAGAGCACCCACACAATAACCCTGCACCATTACAGGATAGAACTGTGTGTGATGTGTGATTTTCAAGAATGTTGGGGACAGTACAAAACGTCCTGTCGCCAGAGCTAGGAGTATTGACTGTTTACGATTAAAGTCCCACTTCTTACTCGGGAATTCAACCCGGAGCTCCGAGGCCCGAAGACCAAGACATTGACCACTTAACCAGATAGATTACGAAACAAATTTCCTGCGCATTATCTACGCTCTACAATGTCCTGCGCCAGTGAAAGTAATATTTGTAACAGATAATCTTATTTCATAGAGAGAGGGGCGATGAACTTAGATGTTAGACCCCTGTAAACAACAAGTATCATCATGGAGAGAAATCCGTTTATTCTGCCACGCAATATCATGCACACTGAAGTACATTTTTATTAGCTCAGAGAAATTAGATCGCCACAAGTTTCCAAGTATTCACAGTTGTCAGCTTTCCAGAGTCGCTCTTATGAATAAGGACAGGAATATATTCGGTCTGGAAGCCTTTAAATCATACAAAATGATGTTGCAGAACTTCCAAAGATTCTGTAGTTTTCAGGATATATATAAACAAAAAAAGGAACCGAGAAAATCAAGTAGCGATGATGGACAATGACATTCTTATTCTTATTCTTATTCTTACGTCAGCTCTGTGTCACCCTTGTGGAATGGCTGGTGTGATCTGCGACAGATATGTGAAAATGATCCTGTTTCACGTCCAGATGCCTTCCTAATAACAACTCTATTTTGTATTATTGCGTATTTTCGTAGTGTTTGATGGGGTGTGGTGTGCTTACTATTTGCTTTACGTCGCACCGACACAGATAGGTCTTATGGCGACGATGGGATAGGAAAGGCCTACGAATTGCAAGGAAGCGGCCGTGGGCTCAATTAAGGTACAGCCCCGGCATTTGCCTGGTGTGAAAATGGGAAACCACGGAAAACCATTTTCAGGGCTGCCGACAGTGGGGCTCGAACCCACTATCTCCCGATTACTGGATACTGGCCGCACTTAAGCGGCTGCAGCTATGAAGAGATATGTATTAAGATGAGACCTACAACATAGTTCCCGAGCCAGGAGAATTAAGGAGACACGGCTAAAATGTCTGATACGGCCTGTAATTGAACCTCGGCACCTTTGAACAGGGAGGAGCAATATATTCATCTATTACGTCTTTCCGTGGTAATTGGCAGTGAGGCATTTAATTTTATGTAAGTGAAATGTGTTTTAAGGCAAATACTCAGTTTCCCAGACAGTGAGACGAAGTATACATGCCTAAAATCTCTGGCAATCGAACACGGGACGCTCTGAGCCAAAGGCTGTTGATCATTCAGCCGAGGATCTATATACAGTAAATACAAAAGTATATAAATACCTAGTTAAATCTATATAAATATAAACATGAATGTATGTATGTTTGTGTGTAAATGACACATCTCCTCCTGAACCACTGGAGCAAAATCAACGAAACTTGGTACACATATAACCTACTATCTGGAGACAAGCACACTGGAGGTAAGCCATCCCTAGCACCCTTAGGAGTGGGGGTTCAGACGGGGTATATATGAAATTAATCGTAAAGTGTGTTGAATACATAGTTTTTGGGTTCGCGCAGATGAATAGTGACACTCCCGATTTTTTAAAAGTCCAACTTCAGCCCCCTTTTGGGGTGGGAGGTGAGGGGCAGTGATATATAAAAATAATCGAAAATAGTGTCAAATCCATAGATTTCGGGCTCGCTGAGATGAATAGTGGCACTCCCGAATATATTAAAGTCCAACTTCAGCCCCCTTTGGGGTTGGGGCGTACAAATATTATCTACTATCTGGAAAAATTACTGTCGGGGAAAGACACCCATAGTACCCCTAGGGGAGGAAGTGGAGTGTAATCTATTTTAATAAATGGAGGTCGGTTTGTAAAGATCTATACATACTGTATTTATATATATATATATATAACTGTGATTGTTATAAATCAAGGTATAACAATGAAAATAGGCGTGAATTATTGAGGCACCTCCACGCATCTTAGAAACTTAAACCATGGTACCAGAGAAGCTAATGACTTTAGGATCTCTAGAAAAATCGAAAATTCTCAAAATACTCTGAGGGGGCCTCGCTGCTAGTCCAAAATTTTGGAGCTCACCATAAGAACGCAGTCGGATATATTTATCCAAAACGATAACTTATAGGTTCCGTGGGCTTTAAAGTTTCTTGAAAGTCCTAATTTTAACTTCGCCCCCCGAATCAAGATGGCGGCACAATCTGCCAGACGAGCTAGAAAATTGCAAAATTTTAGGTTTTAGCCTATAAGCGACGGAACAATTACGAGATGTTTTAATTTTTCATTTTAACCACAGTAGTCAATTATATGCTGAAGCAAATATATTTAGTGTAAAGGAGTCTATGCCCTTGAAATGTGCAAACATATTAACAAAACCAAACTGTTTGAGTGGGTTGTTGCAGCGGTCATGTAACGTGGCACGATTCCGATGCGGGTGTATGAGCACGGTCATGTAGGCAAAGGAATTAGTGCAGCAGTCGTGTCATGGCGAGGTGCGTTCGTTACATGCGACCACGTTAACTATGGCAACGTTATTAACAAATGCGTCCAAACAGGACCAACGTGCTGTTATTCTGTTCTTGGCTGCCGAAGGACAAACACCGGTGGACATCCACCGGATAATGAAGACTGTGCACGGGGCAGAATGCCTGTCGAAAACCACCGTTGTGGAATGGTGCACCAATTTCTGTGCGGGTCGCTTTTCGACAAAAGACGCCGGTCGATCTGGGAGGCCAGCCTCATCCCTTACGAACAACAACAACAAGCAGGTGGTGGATCTTGATCTCTCCTGATGCGATTATCACACATTCGGTCCCCTCGAAGAGGCCATGAAGTGTTGACGACTCCCGTCGGACGAGGATGTGCAGCAGGCGGTTACGGACTTATTCACGCAATAGGACACTGTGTTTTATTACCCGCAGATCTTCGTGTCGATGGGATGAGTGCCTCAATGCTCAAGGCAACTTTGATTGATTGTCATCCCGATTCAGGAATGTACGGCCGTCGAACGGAAAATTTTCGATCGCGCCTTATGTATGTATGTAAACTATTCCCAATGGTGCGTGCTGCTACTTTTTTGGTATCAGATTGGCTTTGATCTGTGCTGTAAACTAGACGCACTTTTTTACAACTGTCCTTAATATGTACCTACCTTGACGATCGACTATGGTATATCACTGCTCACAATTTGCTAAACAACGATAGTGGTGCTCAATGGACATGTATTTCCAATATCGAAGGACAACCAACTTTACTCGCTTAACAAGTGAAGAAATTCTCTGGTTAGACCAGTATCCTCGTAATTGCCTGCAATCTGGACCCTTGCAAAAGGAGACACAGGAGGGATACTGCAACATATCTATTCGCGCTTTACTGTTACATCACACTGTGCCTTATTGAAAAAGTGCAGCCCTGCTTGCAGCTTAAAACAGACAGTGTCACAAGAGGAGCTATTACCTTAAAAGTGAATCACAACATAACATCTACAAGTAAAATGCTGTACACAGTTCTGAATTTATCTAAAACTTATCGAGTGGCAATTTTTTTTTTTTTCTCATGAAGATGATGTGTACTGTACACCATCAATTTTAAACAATTTCTTAGAATTAGAAATCGGACTCTCTTAGTCTCATGGACACCCACATAGAATTCCCCCCTAAGTTTACTTTAATGTCTGTCAGCTGTGAATGTCTTCAATGGTAACAGCAATTCATTAAAATGCCAACACAATAAGGAATAATTAGAGAAGAAAATTTCATCATGGTCATTTCTAGAGCAATTACAACCTCTCAGCTCTCCAGGTTTAAATATACATATATGTACCAACTTATAAGCATGAGTAACTTCCTAATAAAAAATTATTTAAGCAATCTAAGTCTCTAAAGGTGGTCTTCTGAACAAACATGGCCTTCATAGAGATGAACAAAATCTTTTCCGTTCACCCTTGGCTCGCCCACCCGGCGAGTACAGCGGGTTTGTACCACACCCACTGATCTCCACGCAGATGCGTTCAGCTATCACACCCGACCCGCATCGAACTTAAGACGGAGACGGAGAGTATAATTTAGATCCCCTCACATAATGGATTACAGCCAAGTAAGAAATAACTGGAGAGGAAAGGGCAGAAAATCATACTGAGTATAGTACGAGAGGAACGTACATTAAAGTATTACCGAAAAGGCTTATAAAGTTTAAAACAAACAGTTAAACATGTTTAATTTACGAAGGAATACAGTGGCTATGTGCGCTGACCTATTGTTCATATTCAGACCTTGCATGCGTGAATTCATGTAAGTTAAATCGACAACAAAGATGGAATGACACATGGCTGAAAAGAAACTTAAAATATTCGTATGTTTCGGAAAATCCGTTGTCACCGAGCCCATTTCACGTTAATTTATTGAAGAATTGTCCGATGCACCCTCGAACGAACAGGCGTTGAATATGGAGTTTGCAGATCTCGGCAATGCTATTGAACTTATTCGAGGAATGCAATAACGATTTTGTTATCCAAATAAGCTGGCCATTAGAAACGTGATTGTACCATAACAATCACAAGTACTATAATAAGTTTTATTCCACGAGTATAGACTATATACTTGTTGATCAATTTTTAATTAATTTGCAATGTAATTATTAATCTGAAGGACTAATAACTCACGTTGTGTTTTAATTTCATTTTTTGAATAATTAGATTTTTAGTTGTTGTTATAACAAAAGCAGATATTTGCATTCATATGAAAAATACATCCCATGTAATTGAAGATAGAAAATAATTCAGATGTAATATTTCACAGTAAACATTTCATACCAATAAACCCGTCCACTCCAAAGCTGGTCGTTTTTGACAAGTTGTTCCTGCCTGCATTACCTGAAACAAAACAGAAAGTCAGTGACAAACTGCTCAATTGTATAAACACGTGCATCATCAGTAAGGCAATGATTCTCAAACTTCTGGAAGTAATGATACCCTATTTCAGCGGGTCTCAATCTTGGAGAGGCCGCGACCCGGTTAAACGTTTTTCTCCCAAGCTAGGGCCAGGTCACAGTCAACTTACTCGTAAATACGTGCCCAATTTATATATTTTCATACTTTTCGCTAATATTACTTAATAATAATAATAATAATAATAATAATAATAATAATAATAATAATAATAATTCCGTGCGGCTATCTCTAGCGTGGTGCAGCCCTTGTAAGGGTGAGCGGCATCTACCGTGTATGGGAAACTGCGTATTATTGTAGTGGAGGATAGTGTTGTGAGTAGCGTGTGAGTTGTAAGGATATAGTGGGCAGTACAAACGCTCAGTCCTGAAGCCAGGGTAAATAACTATTTAAGGTTAAAATATCCGGCCCGGCCTGGAATTTAACCCGGGACTCTCTAAACCGAAGGCGACTACGCTGACCGCTTAGAGAAACAGCCGGACATATTGTACGTAGTAATAGTAATTAAGTATTTGCGTGATCTTAAAATGAACACTATGGATACAACGTGACATGTTAACAGAAATAGTTTTAATTTTAAATTAGGACACTTACACATAATCAAAACTTTTAAAATGTATGTAACCGAGCTCGACAGCTGAAGTCGCTTAAGTGAGGCCAGTATCCAGTATTCGGAGATAGTGGGTTCGAACCCCACTGTCGGCAGCCCTGAAGATGGTTTTCCGTGGTTTCCGACTTTCACACCGGGCAAATGCTGGGGCTGTACCTTAATTAAGGCTACGGTCGCTTCCTTCCAACGCCTAGACCTTTCCTATCCCATCGTCGCCATAGGACCTATCTGTGTCGATGCGACGTAAAGCAGCTTGCAAAAATATTGTATGTAGAATTTTATTCTATCTCTTTTTTACAGTAGTCCCAGTTTCGATCTCTTACTAAGACTATCCTCAGCTACAATGATAACCTTATAAACTATACATCACTACAAATGATATAAACGATGAACGTTCTTTATTATTAATTTATATTCCTAACTTTCTAGGTTTCGTCTTCTTGAATTAGGAATACCATTTAAATGTCCATTTTTTACATTGAAAAAACTGTTTGTTTTGTCCTACACTTTCATGAAAAACACATTCAAACATATTAATACTGGAACTAGTGTAGAAATGAGATAGAATAATGTACTACAGAAATGTTGTAACTGCTGGTTAAGTGGAAGTGTCCCAATTTGAAATTAAAGCAACTGAAACTGGGAAATACACACGGGAATTATAAAAATCATAAATTATAATATGTTAACAAAAGACCAATTAATTATCAGTTCCTGGATGAGTAACATTTTCTAGCATGTTGGACTTTTTTCACGCCAGCATCTTTTATTCATTTTAACTCATTTTCATTGACATTCTGAAAAGTGATAACGCTGATCACTGTATTATTACGTAGATATTAATGATGTTAGTTTGAAAATAAGAATGTTACTGACAACAATGATTATGCACTGTACTTCACCACAGAAGCCAGTACAGTACGAGGTACAGCTGAAGACTGCCAACTTACAGTATTAGCGAAACTATAGTCACATATACATAAGCCAAATGTTTAGATATGGAACGCATGTAAATTATGTATGTATATATAGCAGTGAATCTCTCAGTTCTAAACATAATTACGAAGCTGAATCTCTTAATAATATTTCCGCTATAAGGTAGGGGGAACAATTTCCGTTCCCGCACCTAATTTCGACCCCCCAGGGATTTCCAGTTTGCACGGTTGGTACCTAATGTTTAGCCGCACGAACACGCGTAGCCTCATTTGTTAGAGTTGGTTGAGCGCGTTTTGTTTCCGTGTACAAGGAGGATTCACTGTTCACGCTGAGCTGAGTTAGTGCAGCTTTCAAATTAAGAGTGTGTTTTCTAAAAGTGAGCAGTGATATGTGTGTATGGAATACTGGACTGCATTTCAGTCGTGTGGTGTAATTCCTGGCGTGTAGTCACTACAGTGAAGTAGTTGGCGTGACTTACTGTAGCGGCCATTGTAATAAATCAGGGAATGTTCGTAATTTCGTCCCCCTTCATTTTATTTGTTATTTATGAAGGTCTTTTTTAAGATTTTCAGATAGGAATACACACGCAGTGGGATTTTAATAATAATATCGTGTGGCTAATTTCTAGCCGAGTGCAGCCCTTGTAAGGTAGACCCTCCGATGAGGGTGGGCGGCATCTGCCATGTGGAGGTAGCTGCGTGTTACTGTGGTGGAGACTAGTGCTATGTGGGGTGTGTGAGTTGCAGGGATATTGGGGACAGCACAATTACCCAGCCCCCGAGCCATTGGAATTAACTAATTAAGGTTAAAATCCCCGACTCAGCCGGGAATCGAACCCGGGACCTATGAACCGAAGGCCAGTCCGCTGACCATTCAGCCAACGAGTCGGACAGCAGTAGGATAAGGAGGCTATTGAGAGGGCTATTAAGGCAGTGAGGGGGCGAGATAATGGGTTACAAACGTGAAAGTAAATCATTTAACTTCCCACGAGTGACGCTGAAAGACTATGCTAAAATAATACAAAGAAAACATTTTTCATGAATACCCTTCAAGTAATTCATTATAGGGAAAGTTTGTAAGGTTAGAAAGGAAAAATGTATTAAAATTGATAGTACTTCTCATAAATTTGATGAGGAACGAAATTAGGAACACATTTTTGGTAGTTCAGTTTTTGCAGTGTTTATGTTATCTTAGGTTATAACAATTTCATTGTAACTTGCCAGTAAGTTGAGAATATATTCAGTAATATACAGGATATTCCGAACATATCGGGCATAATTTCAGATATGTATTTGTTATATGTAGACAACCAAATAGTTCATTACAATATGTGTCCGAAAATGCTTAATTTCTGAGTTATGGCCTTCACAACACTGAACTTCACCGGAACGTTTTTATTTCCGCAGGTCGTTGCCGTGAAAGGAGACAAGAGGACACCGACGGTTCCTTCCGAGGCGCAGGTTGCATTCACTGCTGTGTTTGGCGTTCATCTGTGCGTCATGTACTCAACTCAGCATCTGGCAGAGATGCACTTCGGCAATGCTGCACTGTCTCGTCGTTTGTACCAGGATGATGTCCAGATCGGAAGACATTTCTACATCTGCATCGCCGTCCGTGCGAGCATGGAAAATTTCACTCTTCTGGTTTGGAGAGGGGACGAGTACGATCTACAACTCTAGCTGTAGAGGAGAAGATTCTGTTCGTTGTAGACACGACACCTATCAGCACATTATGGATTTTTTTTTGCTTTACGTCGCACCGACACAGATAGGTCTTATGGCGACGATAGGATAGGAAGGGGCTAGGAGTGGGAAGGAAGCGGCCGTGGCATTAATTAAGGTACAGCCCCAGCATTTGCCTGGTGTGAAAATGGGAAACCACGGAAAACCATTTTCAGGGCTGCCGACAGTGGGGTTCGAACCTACTATCTCCCGAATACTGGATACTGGCCGCACTTAAACGACTGCAGCTATCGAGCTCGGTCATTAAGGATAGCATTGCAAGAGAATGTTCCTCATACGACTGTCTGGCCATTTAAAATCGTTGGTGTATTCGCCTCCCGTGCCTGATATGGAAACCCTTCGGAATCGAATTGTGGCATCGTGTGAAGACATACGCAACAGTCCTGGAGTTTGGGATCGTGTTCGCAGGTCAATGAAACATCGATGTGGGGGTCTGTATTCAAGCAGGAGGAGGACATTTTGAACATCTTCCGTAATGACAATGACCTGCGGAAGAAACACATTCCGGTGAAGTTCAGTGTTGTGAAGGCCATAACTCGGAAATGAAGCATTTCCGGACACATGTTGTAATGATCTATTTTGATTGTCTACATATAACAAATACATACCTGAAATTATCCCCTCTATGTTTGAAACACTCTGTATATATAGGAAGTTTTGTCCAAAAAATCCTGAATTTATACAAGTACAAATCTGCTAAGGGACCCATTGCCTTGCGACTTTATAACAGACTAGCAGCAGTACCCTTTGTTAAAGGTCTATTGATACTTTTATGTCAATGATGATCGTCGTTGATGGACTTGGCAGTCAAAACATTTATTGAATATCTTCGTCATGAAAGTTCATATGATAAACTTGCATGGAACATAAAATATTGGAAATTACACTCGCCACAATTTTTGCTAATCACAGATGTTCGATAGAATTGATATTTTCAGAGACAGTGGGACGTTTGTGAAAAATGTAATAACCGCGATTATCTCCGGTAAGTACACACGAACGTAGAGGAACTAAGACTTTATCACATACAAGATTTCTATACATCAATATTAACGGACATTTTCTGTTCTTCGCCACTGTTTTTTTGTTTCGTTTCGTAATTTGGTCAACAATGCATATAACTTAAGGTTTTGGTCTTTCTTCTCTTCTCTTTCCCGAACCTCTTCATTCTTTCGCTTCTCCTCTTCCTCTTTTCTTCAGAAAATATCCGCTTGTGTCTCCTTTTTAGTGGTTTCTCTTCAATTGATTTTAAACTCTCGACTCTCCTTCTGAACTCTCAACTATTGTGGATCATCACTAGTGCAATTACAACTTCTTCCGCACCCCTCTTGACCATGCTCTACCCACATGGAGGTGGCCTTTAACCCATGAATTATCCGAAGATATTTTTGATCAGTCATTTGTCATCCATTCTTACTAGGTATCCGTAGAATTTCAACCTCCTTTTCCGCGTAGTGTCCTTGACTTTTCCAATGTACTTGTAGAGCTCCTCATTTCCCATTTTCTTCCAAGTCCCATCAGCAGTCTTCTGCGGCCGCAGAATTTCCTCAGAATCTTCCTTTCCTTCTTCTCGAGTTCTTGCAGTTGCCATACTTTATTTAAAACAAGACACTCTGAGGCGCACAATCCTTCCTCTTTTATTACCGAGTTATAACGTCAGATTTAGGTCTTGTAGGATATTGCCCGTTTGTTATACCTGTTACGTTTTAGATTGTAGATCAGATAGAATTTTCTGATTCTTACCTTCTTTGACTCTTTATCCAGTCTGTTAGGTTGGATAAATTCTTCCAGGTATTTGAAAATCTCTGTCCTTTTAATGCTTTTTATGTTATACATCCATATACCTCTCACTATGGTGCTACCGAGCTCGATAGCTGCAGTCGCTTAAGTGCGACCAGTATCCAGTATTCGGGAGATAGTAGGTTTATCGGCAGCCCTGAAAATGGTTTTCCGCGGTTTCCCATTTTCACACCAGTCAAATGCTGGGGCTGTACCTTAATTAAGGCTACGGCCGCTTCCTTCCTGCTCCTAGCCCTTCCCTGTCCCATCGTCGCCATAAAACCTATCTGTGTTGGTGCGACGTAAAGCAACTAGCAAAAAGAAAAACAATCTATGGTGCTTGTACTCTACAGGGGTAGGATTCTTTTAAAATATTTCTTACTTAAGATCAAGGAAATAGAAACCAGCCCAGGCGTCTCCGAAAACCACAAAAATTAATTTTGTGCAACGTAAAATGAATGACTTTATTAAGACCAACCGTCATGTAAAATTTTCAGTTCGTTCGTGAAAGGGTTTCGGTGGAACGAATAATTTCGTTTTCGGAGCTAAACCCATTTAACCCCTTAGGGATGGAAGGTTAAAAAACTCTTGTTTCACACTTAGGATTTAACATATATAGGGCCTACTACCATTTGGAATTTTGTTTCCGTACGTTAGACGGTTTCGGAGGAAAGAATATTTCTATCATAAGACCTCACCCCCAAGGTCAAAACCTCTTAATGGTGCTTTGTATCGAGACCTCTTCTTAAGTAAAATATAAGACGTGTAGAAAAACTATAATGTGAAATTTCAAGCTGGTATGTCAGGCGGTTTCAGAGAAACCTTGTCCTTCATCATACCTCACCACGCAGTCAACACCATCCTATAGGTTGTATTTTAAGATCTTATTTAAAATCAAATACGTGCGGGAATAAGCATCATGTGTAATTTCAAGAGAAATGAACATCGTTGTCATTAGGCTACGAATACCACCCTCCCACCCGCGCCCGCATTCAAAACCATTTAGGGGCGTATTTTTTTACTTTTTAAGACCACTTATTTAAAATCTAAGGCTTACAGGAGCAACCATCCAACGAAATTTCAACCTCGTATGCCAGATGGTTTGAGAGGAATATTTATGTCGTCGGGTTTCGCTCCGAAGTCAAACACCCTTCAGGATAAAAATTTTACGAATAATTTATATTTACAATCAAACTATATGGGAGGAATTGTCGTGTAGAATTTCAACACCGTATGTCAAATTGTTCCACAGAAATGAATACTTTCGTTTTCGGGCATTAACAACCATTTAACCCTTACGAGATGAAACTGTTTATACACTTGTCTAATTTGACATGTAATGTTGTACGTAAACGGAGCAATCGCTGAGTAATATTTCAACCTTGCCTGGTGAACGGTTTTGGAAGAATGAATATTTTCGTTTTCAGGATTTCACACCCGTTTCATCCCCTTAGGGGTGGAATTTTCTGAAACCCTTCCTTAGAGAGCACCTACTCTGTAAAGAGAAATGTACACCGAGCCCGATATGTGCAGTCGCTTAATTACGGCCAGTATCCAATATTCGGGAGATAGTGGGTTCGAACCCCACTGTCGGCAGCCTTGAAGATAGTTTTCCGTGGTTTTCCATTTTCACACCAGGCAAATGCTGGATCTGTACCTTAACTAAGGCCACGGCCGCTTTCTTTCCACTCCCAGTCCTTTTCTGTCCCATCGTCGCCATAAGACCTATGTGTGTCGGTGCGACGTAAAGCAACTTGTGAAAAAATAACGAGAGAAAATTATTCGCAAAATTTCTTTTATGTATAGTAGTTTTGCCTGGGCGTTGCTTGGCAATCAGTCAGAACATTGCCTTTTATGTATATAGATACTGGCAATAGTGCGCTAAACAGGCGGTATGTGATGTGCTCCCAAATTGTGCTTATCCTTAAATTCCAACCGAACACGTGAGTTCCGTAGCTATGAAAACGATATGAACAGTTACATGAACCCATAAAAGACAGACAGACCAAGCTTCTCGTCAGATATGGGTGAATCCTTGAGCAATTATTGCCCTTCGGCCTTAGGGACCTTGAGTGCATTTTCCGACAGGGCTTTAAGCTAGACTGTATAGATGTGGTAAGTGGTGATAATTGTTGAACGGAATCGAGCTAGCCAGAATGTGACCTGCACCCGGAGGAGTGATTAGGTTAGAAGGGACTTGGCCCTCTTGTGACGAAGACCTTCGGTATCATATTTACCCAAGGAAGAGATGAACTGTTTTGTGTTGGAGTCTATACCAGAATAGAATTTCCGGGTGATGTTCTGGATTCTGGTATATATCTCATCAATATGAATGTTGTTGTGGATGTCTCGATTCCGTTCGAACCACTGTACACCGGTTATCATGCGGAGTGCACGATTTTGGACTCAGTGTAAGGGATAGCGAACCCGGTTTACACGGCTAGACAGCATAACCGAAGGAACATCACACACCACCCGACATCTGTGGGATATTAGTACGAATAAAACACTGTATGCTGCCTATTTACAAGTCTTTGCCCTGTTCACACAGCGGGTATTCCGGCTCGTTGGTATTGCCTTAGACCGCTATAATCCTTATTGACAGGTTCGCCTTACATTCACTTTTACTCGCTAGTCCACTAGCTACGGGTGGAAAGATAAGAACCAAGGCTGCTGACCCCCGTAACACGCTATGACGTTCCTTTGTTCGACTCCTGATAAAGTTCAGTCATTCACACAAACACAGTGAACTATCTAACACTGATGGATAAACAGCAAAAACATGTAGTAAAAACCATTCTATAAAGAGCCCTAAGTTAAATTTGTTGACAGACCAGCATATGTCGAGTGCATTGCAATACATGTACAGGAGTTTGAATCATTCCATTAATAGAAAGGACTTTTTTCAATACAGCGCACTGGTATTTGTCGGGTCGAGTACATGACAAGGGACTTCATGCTTCAGTAAATATTTGGCGAATTTCAATGTGGTGGTGTGCCAGTTTTCAGCTGTATTTTAAATATAATGTTCGCTTTTGTCCTGGTTGGCTTGGATCTCTCATTTTTTCATGTGATAACGGCATCAGAAGAAGAATACAAATATTTAGGTAATCAACTATACTCACGCTGGTTTCTTCATGTTCCCCAGCCGAGAAGTAAATACTGAAACCATCTACGCTTGATTACAAGTAAAAGGTGCTGAGTAGCGTAGGATACCGGTATGTTGAGTGCCTTCAAATTGTTTGCTCTACGTTCAGTATAACCATTCCAATGTATATATTATTTACGTTCAATTAATAGAACATGATATAAATTAGGTGGTCGGCTGATCAATTTAAACAAACTACTTGCGCGTAGCTGTCATCTTGCATTCGGGAGACAGTGTGTTCGAACCCTACAATCGGCAGCCCTGAAGATGGTTTTTCCGTTGTTTCCCATTTTCACGCCAGTTAAATGCTGCAACTGTACTTTAATTAATGCCACGGCCGCTTCCTTCCCACTCCTAGCCCCTTCCTATCCTATCGTCGCCATAAGACTTATCTGTGTCGATGAGACGTAAAGCCAATTGTAAAAAAAGAAGACAGTTTGATGTCATAAGTTAAAAACATAACTGTCCCTTAGTTGTTTGAAGATAAATTTTCTCATCTTAGATTACGGGGAGAAAATTCGTGCTGAGTAGCTCAGACGGTAGAACATAATTTGGCGGATTCGACTACAGCTCAGTACGGTGGTGTTCAAGCATGTCAGTGTCATGTCAGTAGATATACCTGAGTGATAACGAAAACTTGCAGGACAATATTTAGGCACCTTCGCGTTTCGGGAAACCCGTGAAAGTAGTACAGTAGTTAGTCGGACGTAAAACCAATAACAAATATTATCAAGCTGGACATGCCAACAGTACACAGTACAGTAAAGGAATAGCATTTAACTAAAGTACAAGGTAAGATTACCGTTCACCGGGCGAGTTGGCCGTGCGTGTAGAGGCGCGCGGCTGTGAGCTTGCATCCGGGAGATAGTAGGTTCGAATCCCACTATCGGCAGCCCTGAAGATGGTTTTCCGTGGTTTCCCATGTTCACACCAGGCTAATGCTGGGGCTGTACCTTAATTAAGGCCACGGCCGCGCTTCCTTCCAACTCCTAGACCTTTCCTATCCCATCGTCGCCATAAGACCTATCTGTGTCGGTGCGACGTAAAGCCCCTAGCCAAAAAAAAGAAATTACCGTTCTTTAATACTTAATAGCTTGAAGGTTTTTTGCTATGAAGTGTACTTAAAATCTATAAAAGGGTAACTAATCTCTTAAAAATACTATTATTACATGTAAATAATAACTTAAAGAGTTTCTCGCCAGAAACCCCTCACTTGTTTCCCTCCGCTCTTTTTCTGTTTCTAGCTGTGTGCATGTATCTGGCATGTCTCACTATATATTATGAATTACTGCATTTAAAAAAATAATCTTGTATGGATTCATTTATGACCAGAATATATTACGTTTTTTGCTAACGTCTAAATATGATCGATGAAAATATTTACGTTACATAAGCCGGACGTGATATTCTTAATAATTATGATAGCATTGCTTGTAACTGCGACATTTCTATTGACTTCATTGTAATGACCTATGATGATTTCAGTTGGCAAAACCACAAAGACAGTCTTTCTGATGATGTAAAAAGACAGGTAGAGAGTGAGTGCCTGTCATTATCATCAAACTGCCCAACTCCACTGACTGGCAGTAGGCAAGTGGGCCTACCATCATAATGAAAACTTACCAAGTTGATTGTGACTGACAGTAGGCAAGAGGACCTGCCATTATAATTTCCTAACCAAGTCTTCACATGCGAAAATACGTATGGTGACTTGCCCATCGCTTTTCTGAGTAACTTTAAGAGCTATGTAGTTTAATATAATCTTATTCACAACGTGTAGAGTATTTAACCTAGAATTCTGAATACAATGTAGAATTCCGTAGCGAAGCACGGGTACATTAGCTAGTCATATCTAAATTTGTATCAGAATCTAATTACGCTGTACCGGGGACTCCGAAATTAAGTTTGAATCCCTTTCAGAAAACAATCGATAATGTTTGGTAACAAAACACACGAGTAGCGTTGCGAAAAGATTGCAAATCTTGGGCTAGGAAGACTTAGAAGTAAGAAGACGAGCTGCTCGACTAAGCGGGATGTTCCGAGCTGTCAGTGGTGAGACGGCGTAGAATGACATTAGTAGACGAATAAATTTCAGTGGTGTTTTTAAAAGTAGGGGAGATCACAATATAAAGTTAGAACTCAAGACGACATATTGCGGCAAATATTCGTTTATAGGACGAGGAGTTAGGGATTGGAATAATTTACCAAGGGAGATGT
Source organism: Anabrus simplex (assembly GCF_040414725.1). Taxonomy (NCBI): domain Eukaryota; kingdom Metazoa; phylum Arthropoda; class Insecta; order Orthoptera; family Tettigoniidae; genus Anabrus; species Anabrus simplex. The sequence continues at coordinate 149,004,563 of NC_090270.1, forward strand.
TCAATAAATTTCCTACTGGGCGAGTTGGCCGTGCGGATAGGAGCGCGCAGCTGTGAGCTGGCATCCGGGAGAAAGTGGGTTCGAATCCCACTGTCGGCAGCCCTGAAGATGGTTTACCGTGGTTTCCCATTTTCACATCAGGCAAATGTGAAAGTCGATGTGTACAAGGCCGCTTCCTTCCCACTCTTAGCCCTTTCCTATCCCATCGTCGCCTATAATATATATTTCGTGTGGCTATTTCTAGCCGAGTGCAGCCCTTGTAAGGCAGACCCTCCGATGAGGGTGGGCGGCATCTGCCATATGTAGGGAACTGCGTGTTATTGTGGTGGAGGATAGTGTAATGTGTGGTTTGTGAGTTGCAGGGATGTTGGGGACTGCACAAACACCCAGCCCCCGGGCCATTGGAATTAACCAATGAAGGTTAAAATCCCCGACCCGGCCGGGAATCGAACCCGGGACCCTCTGAACCGAAGGCCAGTACGCTGACCATTCAGCCAACGAGTCGGACATCGTCGCCTTAAAATCTGTCTGTGTCGGTGCGACGTTATACCACTAGCAAAAAAAGAAGATCCTAATTCTCTGAAATTATTTACGACTTAGGCCTACTTACTTATCGTGTCCTATTAGTGCCGGGAGTGTCCGAGGACGTGTTCGGCTTGCCTGGTGCAGGTCTTTCTACCCGACGCACATGGGAGGCCTGCGCGTCTGGATTATGGTAATGAGGTAGGGAAAGATGAAACCCGGTGTCGGCACGTACCCTACTCCTCTCGAATAATACCAAGGGGTCTGCTCAATGCTTTACGTCCCTATACGACGGCCGAATCACCATCAACAGCATCATATTGCCTCACTTCATTTGAACACTGCGAAGAAGTTTAGATTTGAATCCAGGCTTTTGGTACGCAATCTAGTGATTACAAATTGTGTACACCAACTTTCCTACCCGGCCGGCCTACATTCTCATGGTGAAATTTTTTTCATCCGGGCTAAGTGGCTTGACGGCTCAGATGGTTGAGATGCTGGTCTTCCGACTCCAACTTGGCAGGTTCCATCCTGGCTCAGTCTGGTGGTATTTGAAGGCGCTAAAATACGTCAGCTTTGTGTCAGTGGATTTACTGGCACGTAAAATAAGTCCCGCGGGACTAAACTCCGGCACCTCGGCGTCTACTTAAACCATAAAAGTAATTACTGGGACTAAAGCCAGCAACATTATCATATTTTTCTTTCGACCAACGGCACTCGAACCTGCTAACAACGGTGTCAGACCTTTATTTTAGAAAAGACCAAGTTAGCTACTGAGAAGCAATCTGCCACTTGGTGACAGCCCTTAATGCAGATCAATTGTAAGTGATTGATGGGTCGCATGCGGCACGGGGCATATCCGCTCGGTCGCTATTGGCACGATAATGGCCGGGTCGCATCCGGCACGGTCGCATCTGGCACGTAACCGCATTTTTATTCCTTGTTTAATAGTGTGTTTAATTGCAGATATGTTATAGTGTAATATTCGTAATTGACTTGTGTGTTCGACAGACTAGAAAGCTTCAAGTTATATTCAGCTCACCAATGGCCGCTTTTATTACTACGCTGCTATCCAGAGATACAACTCATATAAACGCTGGTTAAATTTTTCCACCTGTTACTCGCCGACATACCACCTCAATTACCAGAATGAGACTTGGACATGCATCTTACCCCAGCCATATGTTCAAAATCAATGTTGTAGAAGACTCCCCAAATTGTCCCTCTGAACCCAATCAAGGAACAGACCTCATCCATACAATTTCACGATGCGCGAAATACAAATCGCAAGTAATCTATTTATATGAATCCCTTATAAAACAGGAAGTTTCATTTCACAAGTATGTCTCGTCGTTAAGAAGCTATGGCATCCATCCATATCATATCAAGCAATATCCAATGGTTTTATATATCAAGCAATACCCAATGATTTTAGTGACGCCAAGTTAACATTGTGATGAATTCAACTTTACTAGTCTGTATAAACTATCCTCACTCAGCCCAATTTCCTATGCCGTGGCCTCCCATCTCCAAGTAGTCATAATGTCAAGACAGGCCCCACGGCTTGAAAATGTTGCACCTTGTCCTTCCTCCTTTAATAAAAGTAGAGAGCTGACTGCGTGGTCTTACAGACCGAATATCAATTGGAAAAAAATATACGTACGAACTCAGTCCCGCTCCCAGATCTCAATTCTGTACAGAGTGCATCATGAACAGGCCTTGTGAGGTTCATTATATCTTTGTAATGTCGTTCTATCGTTGCTGCAAAAGTGGTACCAAACCCGGTGACTGAGGGTTTCAGGTTACGCATCTATGCATTCGCTTTCGGGAAGCCGTGGGTTCTAACTAGAGTCCTGCACTAACCTACTGAGAAAGCACAAAACAGCTAACCACTATGAAACACTGTGGGCTGTATATATAAGGGGTGATAAGAAAGTTTCCGTTTGAGGGCGTTTCTGCAGCAGATATGCAACGTAGCTCGACTCCGATTCTGGTATATAAGCACGGACATGTGAGCAAAGATATTAGTGTGGCAGTCGTCTCGTGCCTAGGTACATGCGTTAAATGTTAAATGCGGCCGCAGGAACTATGGCGACGTTATTACCTAATGCGTCCGAACAGGACGAAGGTGCTGTTATTCTGTTCTTGCCTGCCGAAGGGTAAACACCAGTGGACATCCATCGGAGAATGAAGACTGTGTATGGGGCAGCATGTCTGTCGAAAACCACCGTTGTGGAATGATGCACCAAGTTCTGTGCGACCGAGATCGATAGCTGAAGTCGCTTAAGTGCGGCCAGTATCCAGTATTCGGGAGATAGTAGGTTCGAACCCCACTGTCGGCAGCCTTGAAAATGGTTTTCCGTGGTTTCCCATTTTCACACCAGGCAAATGCTGGGGCTGTACCTTACTTAAGGCCACGGCCGTTTCCTTTCCACTCCTAGCCCTTCCCTATCCCATCGCCACCATAAGACCTATCTGTGTCGGTGCGACGTAAAGCAACTAGCAGAAAAAAAGTTCTGTGCGGGTAGCGTTTCGACACAAGACGCCGGTCCATCTGGGAGGCCAGCCTGATCCACGCAGAAGGTACGCCAATTGAAGCGGGAGACACTGGAGCAACCGCCCTATAGGTCTGAACTCTCCCCATATGATTATAATGCCTTTGGTCCCCTCGAAAATGTTGACGCTTCCTGTCGGACGAGGATGTGCAGCAGGCGCTTACGGACTTCTTCACCAGCAGGACACGGTGTTTTATCACACAGGGATCTTCAACCTGGTGCGTCGATGGGTCGAGTGCCTTAGTGCTCATTGCTGATTGGCATCCCGATTCAGGACTACATATATGACCGGTTAAAGTTCTTTAAAAGTCGAAATGTGAATTGCCTCCTTATATGGCTCAGACATTCTAAGCAGCCGCAAGACATCAGTAGTCTCACTAACCTAAACGTTAAACATATTCCAAAGATACAATGAAACTGTCGTTTATCACTTCGTGTAGGGTAAAGTGAGGAAATTCCCATAACGGAGGTAACTCCGACCACAACTTTTACCAACAGATGAGAATGAGAACAGTGTTCTGTTTAGTGCTGACATCCACAAGGAAGAGTTTGAAAAATGGCTTTCAGTGCCGTGAGTGTCCAAGGACATGTTCGGCTCGCCAGGTGCAGGTATTTTGATTTGACTCCCGTAGGCGACCTGCGCGTCAGAATGAGGATGCAATGATGATGAAGACGACACATACACCCAGCTCCCGTGCCAGCGAAATTAACCAATATAGGTTAAAATTCCCGTCCCTGCCGGGAATCGAACCCTGGACCCCTGTGACCAAGGGCCAGCACGCTAACCATTTAGCCAAGAAACCGGAAGAAGAGTCCGAAGCCTGCTGTAGAGTGCCTTACCAGTATAGCAGCTTGTTTGCAGTGTGTTGGACGTTCTGTGCTTTATGATATCTGTAACGATTGTGAAAAACCGGGTAACTGACAATGCACTTCCTAACCATTATTTTCCTCAAGACTCGTCACGCCTCTCAGCCACGTACGGATATGCAGTCCATCACAATTGTCCTTGTGTTCGTATTCCTATGCCTATGTGTACAGGATAATTAATGAACCATACATGCATTATACTGTAGGAGGAAATCATGCAACAGGCCTATGCTACACGGTATGTAAGGTTCATTTTCCTGCACACATAAGCATATGACAATGAATACAACGACATCTGATGGACTGCATATCCATATGTGGCTGAAAGGCGTGACCAATCTTAAGGAAAATCATGGTTAGGAAGTGCATTGTCATTTACCCGGTTTTTCACAATCGTTACAGATATTTTCTTATCAGGAAACTGAGTCCATAACGGGAAGGTAAGCTACATATATTCATGAATTATTAGAATCATTTTACAGAATGTGATACCAGGGAAAGTAATAATGTGAGTTTATTTGATGACGATGATAATGCTTGTAGTTTAAAGGGGCCTAACATGTAGGTCATCGGTCCCTAATGATACGAGAGGAGACGAAATTTCATTGCAATTAAAATTGCAAAATTCATCCGCTGACCAGAATTCAAAACATAACGAGGAAAAATGAGAGTTAAAAATAATTAGCGCATCCAACTTACAATATTGAAAGTTAAAATAATTCCAAAACCTATGGACTGACTAGAATTCAAAAATACGATGAAAAATGATTATGAACTTAATACAATTAGTGGACCAAAACCACTATACCCCTCCTTCCCATAAAATAACTTAAAACAATGGTATAAACTGAACAAGGGACTGCTTCCAAAGCAAACTCCGATGGTGATTGTTGTCTAATGGCGTCCAAAATCCAGGCCACCGGCTCCTCAGCATGATACTAATCGCTGGTGAAGTAGAACCATGGTGTTCCTCATGTAGCGGTACTAAACAAGTAACGTAGACTCACGGTGCTCCTCACACAGTAGTTAATCAGAGGAGGCGGCCAGAACGGTGGTGTTCCGCACATAGTGGAAATAATCATAGGAAACGCAGATCCACGGAATCGCTCATTTAGTGGTACTAATCACTGGCAACGACCGGACCCGTCGTGATTCTCACATAATGGTACTAATCAGATGTAACGCAGACTTCTGTTGTTCCTCACATAGTGGTATATTTCACAGGTAACGCCCAGACCTGTAGTGTTCCTCGCATAGTGGTACTGATCACAGGCAACGTAAACCTACGGTGTTCCGCATATACTAATCACTGGTACTGTAAACCCATAGCGATCAACCCACGATGATACTAATTGCAGACCCATGGTTTTCCTCATATAGTAGTACTAAAGGAAAGTAAAGTCGATCCATGGTGCTCCTCGCGTGATGGTACTAACCACAGGTAATCTCATGGTTCAAAATTCGTCACCCCTTTGTCGCCGCTTTTAGTCGCCTCTTACGATAGGCTGGGGTTCCCGTGGGTGTATTCTTCATCTGCGTTCCCCACCCACAGAGGATGTGAGTTTACTTGTCACAGTTTCAATTTTTAACTCCGTTGCATTGTGATGATGTGTAATTTCCAATATGGCAAGTTGGGGTAAGACCGATCATCAATGATAGTTCGTCCGAGGAAGATGTTACATCTCTTGATCTCTGTGACGACGACGAGTGCGATGACAAAGAGCCCGAAATTTGAAGCGGGAAAGATATTTGCATCGTATGTGCTCAGATTGGGTTCATGCAGCGTGCAGTGGCTATGATACTCAAAAAGTGTGATTATTGTATTAAGTGACTGATAATCTAGTGACCGAGCTCGATAGCTGCAGTCGCTTAAGTGCGGCCAGTATCCAGTATTCGGGAGATAGTATGTTCGAACCCCACTGTCAGCAGCCCTGAAAATGGTTTTCCGTGGTTTCCCATTTTCACACCAGGAAAATGCTGGGGCTGTACCTTAATTAAGGCCACGGCCGCTTCCTTCCCACTCCTAGCCCTTTCCTGTCCCATCGTCGCCGTAAGACCTATCTGTGTCGGTGCGACGTAAAACAACTAGCAAAAAAAAGATAATGTATTTATTTATTTATTTATTTATTTATTTATTTATTTATTTATTTATTTATTTATTTATTTATTTATTTATTTATTTATTTATTTAATTTGTGTTTGTGTATGTGTTTTTCATATAGTTGTAAATATGTTATCGGAATTACCTATGTGTTGTGGCAACTCCAGTCAATTGTAATATAATAATTTCTATTTTGTCTGTTAAGATTATAATATTGCATGCACTTCCACATAAGATCAAGAAGATAACATGTTAATAAAGAATTATTCATTTTGCTCGATTTCCTGAAAATAAAAATAAATGCTTTCAATAATCCATCGCCTAAGTGATCGAAATTTCCCCACTCTGTCCCTAATAAAACCTGTTGTATAATATTCTCGACTGATTCTAGTATCAAACTGTTGAAAATGTGTTCCAACGATGTCACTAGAATAGTAGGTTATTGTAATGCGAGTAAATCCGGTGACATATAAACGTATAAACGGTTAATTTAGAGCCCTCCAATATTATGACCGGTAATTATTGAAGATTACGAATTTAATTACTCCACTTGTTTTCTTGTCATAGGAATTTCAGTCAGCCTGATATGATCCGCGAATTTATCGCAGGACAACTAACTCCTTCAATAGGTCACTACGGAATATGTTTCAAAGAGATTAGTTAACTGGGGATGTGATCAATTATGAAAGTAAGAACTATTTCTGTGGCATATCAGTTATTTCAACGAGCTTGCGTTTATTGAAGTACTGAGGTCAATGAATCGAGTCTAGGTCACGGCGACTAATTACAATAACTTACATACATTCTTAGTTTCTCATCGTTTGTGGCTCTAAAGTCGATATTTTATTCCTGTAATACACAAAGTTTTCATTTTGAAAAATTTAGAAAACGGTACTTTCATTCAAGTGAATAAATACTATCTTAAATAAATACATAAACAAATAAGTAAATTATTAAATTAAATTAAATTACAGAAGTAATTATAATCATTCCTCGATAATAAATACGAAACTATCTCAGTCCAGTCTTACCTCGGAAGACGTTGGATCCACGACGAAATGTTTCTGGGTTCTGCACGTACTGTAATTCATAAATTACACACGTAGGTGTGCAGATTTCGGTAATAAATTCACTGAATATATTATTATTATTATTATTATTATTATTATTATTATTATTATTATTATTATTATTATTCTGGAAGTACGTTGGTGCAATGAACTAGTCACTCCAGTCCAAAACCGAGTGTCCCTGAACAGTGATTTTGGGTGGTATTTTCACGAGGAAAATCCCTGGTCTTGAACTCCAGTTAAATTCTATGCATTTAATTGGATGTTTGTTCCACGAACCCGACACAAGCTTAGGAAAGAAGCCTTGAAATCTGTAGTAGTAGTAGTAGTATTTAGTAGTACGAACCCCACTGTCGGCAACTATGAAGATGGCTTTCCGTTGTTTCCTATTTTTACATCAGACAAATGCAGGGGCTGTACCTTAATTAAGGCCACGGCCGCTTCCTTACCATTCCTAGGCATTTCTTTTCCCATCGTCGCCATAAGACCTATCTGTGTCGGTGCGACGTAAAACAACTAGCAAAGGAAATTCTGGGGCTGTGCCTTAACGGCCTCTTAATTCCCACTCCTAGGCCTTTGCTATCCCATGGTCACCATACTACTTAAATGTGTCGGTGTGACGTAAAACGAATTGTTAAAAACATGTAGTAGTAACTGATGTCGTGTGGTCTCTGAAAAATCCAGGTTATCACACCAACACTTTCCTAGAGAGACTGAGGAGAACCTAGTGAAAGAAACTCCAATCTGATGGGCAACAGATATTTCTTGCAATCTATTCCTGCGCATTATAGAAGCTAAACGCACCTCATACTTTTATTTGTATAAAATCTTTTTTTAGCATCTACTTCTTCAGATTCAGAATAAATCACAGCTCTTCTTGTTAGTATCTTCTTAGGGTAATCTTCTTACATTCGTTAGGTCTTGTTATACGATTAAAATACCCTGCTTGTTTTTATAGATAATGATATCGCTTTGTAGGAAGGAGCCTACAAATCCCTGTTAGTAGTGTAATACCCTAAATGTACTTCTTTATTTTGTATGTTGCCTTACTTCGTTTTTTCTCAATTCCTACACAAGTTTAAAGAAGAACCACTTATCGTAGAGTGGAATATGTTCTCAGATAACTGGCTAGTAATGAGCACTGTTTACGTGGAGCAAAGGATATTATAAATAGTTTTTAATACTTTGCTTCTCACTAGGCACGGAATACATCATTATGACATAGAAGGTTGACATTTTTATTTCAAGTATCAGAACAACGAAATTATCAGCCCCTGTTATCACTAATACGAAACAACTAAAGATGTCTGAAACATAAATGTACAAGTTAAAAAACGGTAGTAGACAATAAAGAGGGAAAATGGTAGATTCCCAAGATCTAAACCTGTTGGAGTCAGAAGGGAAGTTGAAAAGTATACGTATAAGACACGTAAGCGGTGTCTGTGGCGTACACAACTTGGGCCCATCGAAAAATAATCGAGTTTTAATAAAAATTATGAAATATTATTTAATATTAACTTTTTTACAGAAATAATCCATAGTTCTAGATAAATAAAACAGTATGGGAATATATTCTTTATGTATTCCTAAAATCTACAATGCTTTCCTTAGTCATCGTTTATCCGGTCGATTACATTATCAGTTTGCCTTTTTCTACCACTACGAGCGCTAATGTGAGTCAGTGCAGAGTTTCACTTAAGCACCACTACGAGCACTAATGTGAGTCAATGCAGATTTTCACTTAAGCACCAATACGAGCGCTAATGTGAGTCAATGCAGAGTTTCAATTAACCACCACTACGAGCGCTAATGTGAGTCAATGCAGAGTTTCATTTAAGCCCTTATAACTATATTCGTTGTGGGAATTTTTCAAAAAATCAAAAAATACCTGAAAGTATTGGACCAACGAACACATTACGGAAAGAATTATGTAATTAAGTTAATTTGGCTAGGATTTGAATAAAAAATAAGACGAGTAAAGGAATAAGCTATTTTGGGCTGTTTTTACGGACATATATTTAAGCCGGAAGTGATTTTCGAAATGTGTTTCTTTTTTTTTGATAGAGCTTTCCGGGCCCTTGAGCCCTTCAACTTTCAGCACAAGTGAGGAAATTGCTTAATTTTACGTTTTTCGTAGTAACGGGACACCAACTTTGTCTCCTGAGAAATGTTTTCAAAATTTTCCGGCTCCATGGATAAATGGTTAGCGTGCTGGCCTTTGGTCACAGGGGTCCCGGGTTCGATTCCCGGCAGAGTCGAGATTTTTAACCATCATCATTAATTTCTCTGGCACGGAGGCTGGGTGTATGTGTCGTCTTCATCATCATTTCATCCTCAACATGACGCCCAGGTTTCCTACGGGCGTCAAATATAAAGACCTGCACTTGGCGAGCCGAACATGTCCTCTGACACTCCCGGCACTAAAAGCCATACGCCATTTCATTTAAACATTAAAAGTGTCATTCTACTAGCATCATATACAGAATGTCACGTAATATGTCACCAGAGGATACTAGACACCTAAGCAGAAAGAAACCTCTGTATGAATATGCTTGTATACACTTCCAGGGTGTGGGCGCATGTCAGCACTCATCACATTGTAGACAGGTTCCGAGTTTTCGTTACAATTCTATTGCAGTAATGGTGGAGATACGTGTCATTACAGGGAGATGCTCAAAATTACCACTTGTGGCTTGAATCCAAGCATGCAGTTATCGTCTTGTAGAATCCCGTATTCTTTGAAATGTGCCGATTGACTGTCGAATTCTTTGGTTGTCATCGTGTATTTTCTACGAAACGTGCTCTTCGAGGGCAACAGGTGGATACTATCCCGTCTGACACAATCTCCTCTCGCTTTTGAAACGATCCAGTATCTCGCAGTCTTCGTGTAATCATTCGAATGGTCTCTCGTCTTGAAGATGGGTATTCCGAAAACTATGTTTGTAGACGTCTTTTTTTTTTGTTGCTTTATATTCGGCGAGTCCATACCTCACAAGCATATCTGTCGATTCCTTGTTTAAAATCATTCATATTGTCACTCGTGTCAAACAAAACCGTGCCGATTTCTCTTCTATGGGAATGCACCGCAAACTGTTTCTTTTCAACAGCTCACTTGAAATCGAATCCAGTGGAGTACATATGGCTGGATATGCACAGACGGAGGTAGAAATCCAACCAGTGCCCATCTGCGTGCCTTCTTCTCACAGCAAATTTCATCTTCCCAACACTTGTCTAGACCCAGAAGTACGAGGGCCTGGGGAACGAGATACATGGGTTGTATTCTCATAACGAGCTTTCTCTTTGTTCTCGAGTGCTTCATCCACAGGTAACATTGGTCCCTTATACCATTGACATGGTGTGGGCGCATGTCAGCAGTTATTGGCGATTTTTTGCTATGCTCTCTGACCCTGAGTCAGCTGTGGAAATTCATGCAAGAATTTCCCAACAAGCATACTCATCTGTTAAATCCATCCCGCATTTCTTCGTCCTTATGGCCTTTTCCCTGGCACCTTCCATTCTACTACCAGCTTCTCCACGGTTTCAGTTATTCTTGAAATGTGACCGAAGTATCTGAGGAAGGCTCTATTGATTTTATGAGCCTGTCTAAGTTGATCGCAAACCGAATCTTTGGTTCGATATTCCGTCAAAGATATTCGTAGAACTCGATGATAGAATCATGCTTCAAAAGCTTCTATCTTCTTCTTTCCAGCTGCCAAAATGTTTCACTACCTGTCAGGGAAGCGAGCCCACCTCCTTCTGGGTAAACCGACTAAGTAATTCACCATTAATGGATTGTGATATTCACATGTGACCCAATGTGTGTGTTATTAATTAGATACTGTTGTAAACACATGAAACGTGCTGTAATTCAAGGATGTTTCTAGTAGTTATGATTTGAAATGCGTTTTCCTTGAAAAGTAAAATCAAGAGCGATGAAAAGTTTAGAAGACGGAAAGGAATGGAATCGTGTTGGAAATGAAGTATAAAACTTTGGACGGGACAGACATAAGCAATTTATTGATAGTTGAGAGGATGACAGAGTGATAGGGAATGAAATAACTGATGTACTCTATGTAGAAATGAATTCAATCGTTTGCATTTCTTGAAATCTGGCATCAGGCAAATTCCTCATATATTAATGTACGTTCTTATACCCCTAGCGTTATTAGGCGAGTACGAATTTGGAAAAGTGTAACGGTGAAAATAAAGGACAGTGTGAAGAAATACATATCCGGATATTTTGCCTCTTTCCCTCGCATAAATTCAAAACATTTATTTCTCCAGATGACGTAATTTTTTTATTTTATAACATTCTGGGCTGTCATATGAACGATCTAAATATTATTTAACGCTGCATCATAAGTTTTAAAGAGGTGATGGTTTTAGATTGCACCGAATCAGGCGAGTCTTATGGTTATGATGGGATGGGACAGGGAAGTAAATAACCATGGCCTTAACCAAGATACGACCCTTCATTCACCTAGTGTGAAAATGGGAATCCGCGAAATACAATCTTCAGGTTTGATGACAGAGGAGTTCCATCCCAACATCTCCCTAATAAAAGCCCACAGATCAATGACGCGAACGGCGTAGCCAACTCGATAAGTTTTGGATGAATCTCGTTATTATATACTTCTTATTGTGCCAAGAACAATTAAGTATCGGCCAAACAATAATTGCCTCTTTCGCTGTTGTAGTGTACATTTTGTGATGTACCATCTCCTTAATGAGTACAGAAGGCTACAGACTCCAGTGGTTACTAAGTGAGTTACATGGTAACATGTGCTGGAAAATAACAGGCTTGACCACTCTGGGGGCAATGGACCTAAAACCGAAACTTAAATTCCCTTGACAGGCGAGGGCACTTAACCACTCAGCGAGTCTCCCAATAAAGCACGTCTGTCACACAAAATATAGCTCAGAAGAAACACTCAGAAGAGTATCCGAGAGATCATTCTCCTTCAGCTAAAATCACACTTATGCCAGAAAAGTTGATGTTAGAGACCTTCATAGACTGGGTTAGATTCTGTTCGATTTCAACCGGCCAGCGAATGTAATGCGACGGCTGTACTAGGTCAAACATTTCACAGCGGACCGATTTTGTCCAAGACTATACCGCCGCTCAAGAAACAATAGGCCTATCCCGTAGCGAAGAGAATACAGTGGTTCAACGTCGTGTAACTAACATGGATAAATACCAACAAAAAATATGTTTTCCCTTTATTTACAAATTACCATAGTCAGGTTTATGTCATTTTATTAAACGAATTCCCGCGACATCGGGTCCATTTTGATAGTTTTTTTATAATTCCCCCCCCCCCCCTTCTGGTGTAAAATTTGCGTTTTTTCCTTGTATAGTATTGGTCCTTATGTGACGATATAGTTTGGGTCCATAAATTATGTAATTCGTAAATCATAACTGTTAGATTAATGTTATAACCTGAGGAATGTATTCTTGTTCTAAATGATTTCAATAATACCTGTAGTTGTATTGTCATGGTGTTAACAAAATATTAATATTAATTAATTAAAATTGTAGAGTATCAATGAAAGAATTATTTTAATTATTTTATCACGCATAATAGCAATTAAAATGGTAAAGTAACTATTTTAAACCTTATGCTTTCAAGGTAACGATCCATTGTCACCAGCCTTTCTTGTTATTATTTCGTTATTTACATGCCAGATAGCAGCGTTTTGCACGGAATAAGAAGAGCACAGTTCTAACTCACGTTATACTCCGCGGTAACTGCCAACTATCCGAATTTATATATATTCTTTATAGATATTTTGTGCTGACTGGAGTTCGGTGTCTTGTTTACGTCGTGATTGGCGACAAACATGTGAGCATTTCTCTCTGTTTTTGTTGATGATACTGATTATATAGTGAAATTAAGCAATAGCATATGCATTATAATTAGTTTACTTGCTAGTTATTTAATTTAATAGTTTTCTTAGGTAATTAGATGCATATAGTAACCGAAGTGCTAGATATAGCCGAGTTGGATATAGTTCATTTAGGTTAGGCCTAGCTATTTACCACGTGCGACATGGTGAAGAGAATTCATTTAGCTGACGATATCACTGAATATCGTGACAATTATTCAAGTGATGATGTTTCTTTGTCCGAATCAGAAAGTGGTAGATGACGATGATAATCTAGCACCCCCAGTAAGAAATGTGAATTTTATACCAAATAGCCAACATTTTTCAGTGATACATCACTTAACAAAATTTAATCTATTCTTGGATATAATGCACATAGAATCTTGATATTTAATATTAATAATGTTATTGGGAAGCCTCCGTGGGTCAGACGGCAGCGCGTCGGCCTCTTACCGCTGGATACCGTGGTTCAAATCCCGGTCACTCCATGTGAGACTTGTGCTGGACAAAGCGGAGGCGGGACAGGTTTTTCTCCGGGTATTCCGGTTTTCCCTGTCATCTTTCATTCCAGCAACACTCTCCATTCTCAATTCATAGCATCTGTCAGTCATTAATAAAAATTACTTTGGGAGTGGCGACCCCATAGTACTAACAGCCTATATATGATTCATTCATTTCATTCCTGACCCGGTCAATGACTGGAAAACAGGTTGTAGGTTTTCATTTTCAATGTTATTGGCTTTACGTCCCACTAACTATTTTTCGGTTTTCGGAGACGCCGAGGTGCCGGAATTTTGTCATGCAGGAGTTCTTTTACGTGCCAGTAAATCTACCGACACGGCGCTGGCGTATTTGAGTATCTCGAAATCCCACCGGACTGAGCCAGGATCGAACCTGCCAAGTTGGGGTCAGAAGGCCAGCGCCTCTACCGTCTGAGCCACTCAGCCCGGCAATCTTGATATTTAACATGATAGTAAACAATAATATTACCGTCCTACTAACATTAATCATAAATTTGTGCAATGAACACAATTTCCCAGAATTACTTCAGAACTTCCAAAATCTGAAACTTGCAACTTTGTTTCCGCATTTGCTATTTTTTAAAATTGAACCGCTCCAGTTTAGGGACATAACTTACATGAACTGATAGTAAGTTATATATTGTGTATAAGTCTACAGATTTTCATGTTTATATCTTTATTGGTGTGCCTTTCACGTAATTTTTAAAAGATGTGTGTATAGTGGGGTAAATATGGCTGACAGTTTTCACATATCCTTCAGCTGAGAGCTTGAAAGCGAAAGGTTAAAATAAATATTCTCTCAGTTCTTCAATTCACGATCTCATGCGCAGCCATTCACTTCTGTAGTTGTTATGGACACAGCAGGAACCGAACTTAAACAGATTCAGTCTAATCCTTCATTGTTGGTTTCAGTATAGAACACTGCTTCACAAAACTGTTTGGTGAGTTGCCGATAGAGGCAGGCGTCAGATTATTTCATTTTATAAGGTATTCGTACTCGATCATGCAGGACACGAGTTGATATCCAGTTCCACTATGATGCTCTTTTAACAGGAGGCAGGTTAATAGACATCTCACTTTCCTTTGTTGTTAAACATAACATGTCGGAGTATTCTATGAAACATGTTAAACAGGGTATTGCGAAAATTCCATTGAGTAGTCACAAACTGTAATAAAGGAGATTAAGACGATTTAAATTACCAAACCTCTAACTCGAAATTTTCATTCACAATTTGACTGTTAAGAAGATGTTGCAAATTTTGTGCTGTGATGATTTGGAGTGAGGAGAAGAGCTACTCCACGAAGATGTTCCGAGCAATCAGTGGTGAGATATAGTGAAGTGGCATTAGTAGACGAATATGCTTGGGTGGAGCTTTTATGTGTATGGAAAGAATAATATGAAGATAAATTTGGAATTCAAGACGAGGTACTGGGGTAAATATCCAATTATAGGAAGAGGAATTAGATTTGGAATAACTTATGAAGGGAAATGTTCAATAAATTTCCAACCTCTTTGAAATCATTAAAGAAAATACGAGTTGGACAATTGATAGAAAACCTGCTCCCTGGGCGACTGCCCTAAATGGAGATCAATGGTTGATTGACTGATGGGCGGAGAGAAACTATTGCAACACAGTTTGACAACCATAATATATTAGACTGGAGTCTTAAAGATCGTTCTCCTTGGCCTCAATGCCACTTTTAGCTTATTTCCTTGTATTATTTTTACATCGCACCGACTTGGGCGCGTTTTATGGTGACGATGAAATAGGACAGATATAGGTCTGCAAAGCAAACTATCGTGCGTGGCCTTACTTCAGATACATCTGCAGCATTTGTCTCGTAGGAAAATTAGATACTGTCTTCGGGGATTCCGACAGTGGGATGCATACCAACCACCTCCCGAATAGAAGCTAACAACAACAATGTGCAAACCGCGTAGCTATCTCACTCGGTTTTTTTTTTCCAAAGACGGTTTGAGAGAAGGGATTACCTTATTCCTACAAAATTTGACGTGCGATTTTTGACAAATCTTAAAGTTTCAAGACGGAAACAACAAAAAAGCGAGTTTCGCAATGTAATTTTGATTTAAGATATACTGGAGCTTCTTCCGGAGCAATTAGGCTGCGAATGATTAAGATGACATAACGTTACCCCGTTTGCATCAGGGTGAATTGTGAGTTAATTGTTCCCATTATCACGATCTGTGATTAGTGGACGCATTGTTCTTACACGCAGTATAATTATTTAGAATAGCTCTTGGCCGTTTACATAAACAGATTTTAAAATGTGTACCATAAAGTTACTCCGCACAGTTATTTTCCATTTAGCATTTTAATATTCATAACCGTAGAGACTTGCTCAATTTTGAAACCCTTGCAGAACAGGGGTTACGTTTCCCTCAGGAAACACAACTGATAAGAGAAATGAGTCAACTGTAAAATACCTCTCCCCTCGGTTCTAGGAGTCATTTTTCATGTATTCACTCTCACTCCCACAATATACACACAACTGCTTTAGATCGTGACAATGACGTAGATAGACAGAGAAGATTTCGCTCACTCCCGGCACGCAGGACTTTGATGAAGATAGGACAAGATTTGTCACGACTAAGAACGACGACAACCATAATCACCTTTCAAAGTTTTCGACTTTCGAATGATGATAACGTGGCCGAGATGGTGCGTTGGTACTTCTGACCTTTCCCGGGTATATTTTCAATATCTATGAGCTGAATGCCGTTATTCCAAGTGAATCGTGTGTCCACCACCTTAGGGATGCTTAGAGATTGAGTGTCTTCGATTCGAGTCTCCAGGAGTAGTTGCAGTAGGAAGAAAATATTTTAAGAAAAAATGAAATTTAGTGTTTCTGTTCAGGAAGTTAATTGCAACGGACAGCTGATCTATTTCGATTGAAAGCGTTCCATTCATTTGCTAAAAGAGCAATATCCCAAATTTGGTATATTGACTGATCTGAAAATGAGAAGGAACTTGCATAGTTTGCTCAGGAATGGAAACGCTGGAGGTAAGAGTTCCGTTGAAACTTGTCCTTGGACAGATTACTGATTCTTCACTACCCATTAGACGAGTTGGCCGGTTCTAAAATGGGTATTGGAAACAAGTAGGTAATACGCTTCGGCACACTCAAGGACTTGGTAGCTGTCGGCATAGCGGTTGTGAATGTTTTGTCTACCATGACGTTAGGGCTAACCGCCTCTAGCGGATCCTACGTGGCAATGAAGAACTCGGACATCAAAGATGAGCGACGACTAACTTCCAAAGCTCATACTTCTCGTTACCCAGACAACATGCATGAGTCGTGTAGCAAGAGATTACATTGGTTGATGAGTCAATCTAAATGGAAAGCAGCCGGTCGGCGATGCGAATTACTTCGACTACACTGACCTGAAACATATGACTTACAGCCACTGCGACGCCGTTCTGACCTGACCACTGATCATGATTATATATGTTCTGCCCATCGCCAATGCCCTTGATCTTAAGCTGTACCATACTATTTGAATCCTCTGAAGTACAGCACCTTCAGAAACATATTTATAATAAAACTTCCTTTACATCAATACACTGCACTAAGTGAAGACACTAGTTTGCTATGACAGAGAAAATCACCATGCACATTCTGAGTGGTGTTTCGTTGTGAAACCGGTGTGCAGGAAGTTGTGATTTAGTTATTTCTGTCACATTAAGTAGAATTAAATGTGTTCCAAATGGTTTTAATGACTTATTTATGACATGTTAATATAATTTTTAACATGCCTCCATACCTCCCCCCTCAGCCACTATATTGACTCCAGCGGTGTTAAG
This sequence comes from Anabrus simplex, assembly GCF_040414725.1. Lineage (NCBI taxonomy): Eukaryota > Metazoa > Arthropoda > Insecta > Orthoptera > Tettigoniidae > Anabrus > Anabrus simplex. Next base: position 149,021,909 of record NC_090270.1, read on the forward strand.
AAAATAGAGGTGGCTTCAAACGCATATGGCTCCCTTCATTCACGTTCGATCTCAATGGAATAAACGGCACTTTACACAGCAATAAAGTTGCCATTTTATAAAATAAAAATACGGTTTTGTACTGGAAATGGGACTGTCCCTCTGGATTTTTGTTACGTCACCCGGTGCAAGTCTGCCTTCGGATGAAAAGTAAGACGTATTAGATAGTCGCTTCAATACAATTTTATTTACAACAGGTCGATGATAAGTAATGTAACAGAAGAATGGCATTTTAGTAGGCAAACTCACGTCAATAAATAAATAAATAAATAAATAAATAAATAAATAAATAAATAAATAAATAAATAAATAAATAAATAGGTTAATTAAAACACAATGCAGGCAACTACGAAAGATCTTGGGAATCATGGGTTGACGGGCAGGTTCGAATAACGTCCAATAAAGAAGCATACAGCAAGATATAACCAATAATTAAAAAGAGAATGCTGCTGTTCTGTGAGTACATATTCCATATGATTAACAAGAGGATTACGAAGAAAATCTGGAATTTTCTAAATCCGAAGGCATCCGAGTTAAGATGGTTCCAAGATAGGGAGAAATATCTGCGGGAGATAAAATCAATGACAGAGATGGTTTCAGGAGGATTCTAAAAAGTCATCACGGCTTTGTGGTGGAGTCAGAAGCCGGAGAGGTCTTTAAACAGAAGAGCGAAGGAAAGCGCTGATTGATGAGCTCAAGAAATACTGACAGGATGTCAAACCCGGCAAACGAACAAGATCTACTAGACACTGAAAATGAGACTCGTTGTTAACAAGCAAGCCACAGAGGCTTAATTCGAACGTTTAAATACATAAATACGGTGAATAAAATGAAATGAAATACGTAAGAACCGGTTAACTGATTTTATCTTTACGTGTGTTATGTTAGTGATATTATTTATTGTGAACAAACTTGTCTAGTTGGCCGCCAAACGATATGGATGGCTAATTATATACCCTACAATATCTACATAAATAAAATCGTAACGACCGTGTGTCTGTACATTGACTATTTTGGCGAAATTTCCATACAGTTATCCGTTTCAGGTGTAATAATGACCATCTGCATAATTTTTAGCATTGGTGTCTGTTTGTCTGTCTGTTTGTTTGTCTGTTTGTCTGGCCTTCTATTACTTGAAAACTACTGGATGCATTTCCACCAAACTTCATATTTAGAATCTATCAGTCCTTGGGTAGGTTTCAGGGTAAATTTTGTTTCTAAATCCCTGAACTGTCTGGGGATTTATACGAAACCGAAACCGTGATTTTGCACTCCCTCAAAATATAAAGAAACCAAACTTAATGGAAATCTACCTTCCTTAAGGAAAATTAATCTCTAATCCTCTTTTCTCATGTGCATCATTTCGATAAGTGGATTAATAAGGGAGATGTCATTAACGGACCGTTTTTCGGTACAAGTCCCACCGGACTTGACACAAGAGAGGGTGCGTGTAAACCGTATTTCTTACAACTTGAAATCTACTAGAGATATTTGAACTAACTTTTTATTTAGCATCCATCTGTCCAAGGGTAGGTTTTAAAGTCAATATCATTTCAAATTCTCGGAATGGACTGGGATTTTACTCCCGACCAAACTTGATAGAAATCCAATTCTAATTTTTTCTCATGTGCATATTTTAACAGGAGGATTAATAAAGGAGATATCATGAAAGGTCGGTTTCTCAGGCTAAGTCCAGCGGACATAGCCCAAAAGGTGTTATACGTGAAGTAGATTTCTCATCTATATAAATCAAGTCGTAACAACCGTTGTGTCTGTGCATTGACTATTTTGGCAAAATTTCCGTACAGCTTTCCGTTTAAGGGGTAATAATGACGATCTGCATATTTTTTAGCTACAGTTTCCTGATAGTCCTAAATTTTACCCCCTCTCCCAAAATCAAGGTTGCTTCACAATCTGCTACACGAGCTGAAAAATTGAAATTAAGCAAAATTATACGTTTTAGCCGGTAACCTACGGAAAACCTCCAAGATCTTTAAATTTTTTACTTTTTATGCTGAAAAATATAGAAATATGGAGGCAATTTAATAACGGTGCAGACCTTCGTTTCGAGGTATTTCGTGGATAAACGGTAAGTTCTATCACAAAACGGGTGGAACAATCTCCGTTCAATTTGGAGTGATCTACAACTTTGGTCCTGTGATATTTTGTCGTGTCTCTCTCTCCCTTATAGGGTAGATCTGGCTGTATATTTCGATTCTTCGTAAATTTTGTGCTTTTTAACGTCACACTTATAGGAAAGGTAGAGTCATCGAATTTGGCACGCACGTTGACACGACCAATGTTTATATGCGAACGAAATTCCATGATTCTAACTTCAACATAAGTATGTGAAAAATAATGTAAAATATTTAAAATGTACCCAAATTTCTCCCCATTCAAATATCGTAACTCAATTGAACCCATAAATATGGCAGATCCGAGAAAATGTTTTAAGACCAAACATGTAGAGCGATGAAAGGGACATCGGAGGGTGCAAACCGTTTGTTGGTATGATCTACCGTTTAGGAGCAGTAAATCTTGAAGTGAAGGTTTGCACTTACAAACGTGCCCATGCTTATTTGTCATCTATATAAATATAATCGTAACGACCGTGTGTCTGTACATTGAATATTTTGTCGAAATTTCCATGCAGTTATCCGTTTCAGGTGTAATAATGACCATCTGCATATTTCTACCAAACTTGATATTTAGAATCCACCGGTCCTTGAGTAGGTTTTAGGGCCAATATTATTTCTGAATACCTAAATTTACTGGAGGTGTATCCGAAACCGAAACCATAATTTTGCACTCCCTCAAAATATGCACAACCAAAATTAATGGAAATCTACAATCCTTAATGGAAATACATTTCAAAACCTTTTCTCTTATGTGCATTTTTCGACAGGAGGATTAATAAGTGAGATATCATGAACGGTCGGTTTTGCAGGTTAAGTCCAGCGGACATAGACCAAAAGGTGTTGTATGTGGAGCAGATTCCTTATCTATCTATATAAATAAAATCGTTACGACTTCGTGTGCCTGTACATCGATTATTTGGTGAAATTTTAGCACAGTTACCCGTTTGAGGGGTAATAATGACCATCTGCATATTTTTGTGAAGTTTCCTGAAAGTCCTAATTTTTACCCCCATCACCCATATTCTGATTGCGGAATAATTTTCCAGACGAGCAAGAAAATTGAAATTTGGAAAATATTATACGTTTTAGCCTGTAACGGACGGAAAATTTTCCAAGATCTTTATATTTTTTAATTTTATCCCCGAAGAATATCTAAATATGGAGGCAATTTTAATGATGGTGCAGACCTTCCTTTCGAGGTATATCGTGGGATAAACGGGTAGTCCTATCACATAGCGGATGGCACAATCTCCGCTCAATTTGGAGTGATCTTCAACCTTGGTCTTATGACTTTTTGTCGTATCTGTATCCCTTATACGTTAGATTCGTCTCTATTTCTCGATTTTAAATTAATTTGGACTTTTTAATGCATAATTCATACTTTCAATCACTTACAGGAAAGATAGAATCATCAACCTCTACACGAACATTGGCCCACCCAGTACCCACATGTGAGCCAAATCCTATGTCACATAATTATCCGAAAAGTAATGCAAAGTAAGATGATCTTACACAAATTTCACCCTATTCAACGTTTCTAACTCAATCTGACCCATGAATAGATGAGATGCGAAAAAATATCATAGGACCAGCCATTTAGGACGCTAAATACTACGTCTTATGGTACAATACTTTGTCGAAATGACGTACCGTTTAGCAGCAATTAATCTGTAAATGAAGGTCTGCAATATTGTAAACATGCATATACATTCGTATGTCGATCTATATATATTCACTGATGTCGATTTATAGCGATCGAGAAAGGGTGTGTCTGTAATTGTAATCAGTACTCCCCACACAGACTTTGACTGGCAGTAGGAATGGGGTCCTCCTCCGACTCCTGTGTAACTGGCATTAGTAAGTAGGGCCTGCCATTTTAATGAATAATTCAATTCTCGATTTGACTTGCAGAAGGAAGGGGAGCGTGCAATTTTGTTCAAAACTCCTCTACCCGGTTGTGTTTGGCTATAGGCCAGGGTGTCCGCCATTGTAAACAAATGTACCCATCTAAAATGCGACTAGTATTAGGCATAGTGGCCTGTTATTTTAATAGAAAGTCACCAAATCTGTGTGACTGACAGTAAGCTGGATGGCAGAAGGAAAAATGACAACAGCACAACTCAATTTAGAGTGGTAGTAGGGAAGTTGCTGCCATTGTAAAAAAATTTCCTCAACTGTAATCTGTCTGGAAGTAGGAAAGGGTGCCTACCATTGTAACGAAAACTCCCCAAATCGATTGTGACCACTCAGTAGGCAGTGGGGCCTGCAATTATAATGTAAACTTCCCAACTTGATTGTGAATGGCAGTAGGCAAGTGAGCCTACCGTTATCATCACAACTCCGCAAACAACACTTTACATTGGAATCAATAATAATAATGTTATTTGCTTTTTACGTCGCAATAACTACTTTTACGATCTTCGGAGACGCCGAGGTGCCGGAATTTAGTCCCGAAGGAGTTCTTTTACATGTCAGTAAATCTACCGACACGAGGCTGACGTATTTGAGTACCTTCAAATACCACCGGACTTAGCCAGGATCGAACCTGCCAAGTTGGGGTTAGAAGGCCAGCGCCTCAAACATCTGAGCCACTCAGCCCGGCACAAATTGGAAACAACGTATGGGGACCGCCCCATGCTATTTCTCGGATAACGCTAAGAGACATGCAATTTTAAAACAATCTTATTTACTGCACGTACAGTATTTACTTCGATATCCGTACAAAATGTGGAATACCGTAGCGAAGTACGAATACATATGCTAGTATATGTCAATAAACTTGGTATATATCAAAATTTCTTACACTGTGTTACGTCTTCCGTAATTAACCTATGTCTACCGCAATGGTAGAGTTATGTCGGGCGTAAGAAATACCATGGGTCGGAATTTACATTCAGAAGTTGATGTGAAGCGAATTGAGACTTCCTCACATTTTCTATCGCATATATTTTTGTGCGCAAAGGACATAGGGCAACCGCTGTCGTGCCATCATGTGGACTGAGATGTAGCTTTCTACCGGTACCCAGGAGGGGATCGGAATTGATATTTCGTCGGTCACATCGCCGATTAGGCTTGTAACCTACATAGAAAATGTTCGTTTTGCGCCATATGTGTTAGTTATTTAGGTTTGTTTGTTTTTACATTAGTTATCCTGTTTGTTTAGCAAAAGCAAAGTCATCTCCGTCAAGGTCATGAAGGTCCTTGGAGGGGCGGAAAGTAAAGGTTTCCACTATCCATAACTTCGGCACTTGATGGGATAAAGTGGTTAGCTCTACGCCTGGTCACCTTTACCTCCAGGAATTAACCTGGCACTCAGTTTTGGTGTAGGCTGAGTGAACCTCATGGTCAAGTGCATCTCCGGAAGTGGAAATCCCGTTTCCCATATTTTCTACTGTTTTTTCTTTTCTGTTTATGATTGCTTTACGTCGCACCGACACACACAGATCTTATGGTGACGATTGTATAGGAAAGGGCTAGGAGTTAGAAGGAAGCGGCCGTGTCCTCAATTAAAGTGCAGCCCCATCGTTTGCCTGGTGTGAAAATGGGAAATTACGGAAAACCATCTTTAGGGCTGCCGACAGTGGAGTTCGCGCTCCTCCTCCTCCTCCTTCTACTTCTAGGTACTACTACTAGTGTGATTGATTGATTGATTGATTGATTGATTGATTGATTGATTGATTGATTGATTGATTGATTGATTGATTGATTGATTGATTGATTGATTGATTGATTGATTGATTGATTGATTGATTCCTTATTTTACCATCTCTAGTGATCTAACACATCCAGTGTAATATCCACATTTTCAACTTCTTTTCTTGCGCCTTGGTAATTGGCCACGTACATCATAGCCGGACGCACCATTAACTTGTAAACCTTCCCTTTCAGTGTGAAGTTCACCTATACATAACACAGTACTCCACCCATCTTTAAACAGTTGAACCAGGCACTTTGTATCCTGCGTTGTATTCCATCCTCCAGCTCATCATCCCTTTGTACGCATAACCCCAGGAACTTGAATTTGGATACCGCTGGCAATTACACTCCTTGGAGCGCAACCCGAAGGTCCTATTTCTTAGCGGTACAAATATATTCCATTTTAAACTATAAATCTTATGCCTCGCTCTTCCGGGGCTTTTCTGCATCTTTCCAGCTTCCTTTGTAATTTTTATTCACTCAGTTCACATCTTAGAAGTATTCTGAGTTATTGCCCTCCTTGTGATCAGGCGGCTAAGACTATACAATCCACCGGTGGTCCCTAACCCGGTTTCCCGAGCTGAAACAAAGCTAACGTTATGAGCTCGCAGTTGCGATCAGCAGTATTCCGTAAGATGGAATTCAGCTTCCGGACGGATCTATCTTTGCATCTGGCTGTTTTCAAATCGAGCTTGCTTTACGGGAGTGAAAGCCTGGTGGACTCATGATATCTTATTCATAAGTTAGAAGTAACAGACATTAAAGTAGCGAGGAAGTTTTCTGGAACAATGAGGTGAGAACAATGACAGGAGGGTACTTGCAATGAGGGGATAAAGGATACGTTAGGAATGAAATTAATGGATGAAGCTTTATGAAGCTTTACTCATAAACCGTTTTCGATGGTCGGGTCATATGAGGCGAATGAAGGAGGATAGGTAACCTAGGAAAATAATGAACTCTGTTATGGAGGGTAAGAAAAATATAGGGAGACCAAGACGACGATGGTTAGAGTCAGTTTCTAATTATTTAGAACGAAACGAGGCCACAGAACTAGTTACAAATACAGGATTGTGGCGAAGGTTAGAAAATTGCAGACTGAACGCTGAAAGGCATAACAGTCTATAATGAAGATATATGTATAATGGTTCACATAACACAACACCATTAGGAAACAGCATGTACCAAGGTGCCGGATTCTACACAGCTTACACTATACACATTCTCAACCATAACCACATTAGAGAAGTATGGGTCCCATCCCCGGTGCAAAAAAATTCTTACTGGCAAGTTTTCCATCCTTCCTACACTTTTTCTATTTTTATGAATGAACCTAAATATTTTATACCCGTTTTTTTAAAATATCATCAAAATTGTCTCTTGCATCGAAAAAGTAGTTTCCGTAAGGAAATATCTAATAATAATAATAATAATAATAAAGTAATAATAATAATAATAATAATAATAATAATAATAATAATAATAATAATAATAATGTTATTGGTTTTACGTGGCAGTAACTTTACTGACACGAAGCTGACGTATTTGAGCAGCTTCAAATATTACCGGATTGAGCCAGGATGGAACCTGCCAACCGTGTGTGACATTCAGCCCAAACAAAAACCTACAAAAACCTACAAAAATCAATATCACCATAAGCAGTAACAACAAATAAGGAGCGAATTAGGCATCAAGAGAACATAAAGGCTATAATTCTAACGCTTCTCAGGTTCTAAGACGGCACTGACACCTGCGTTTCAGTCCACATTGAAACCTGTGATTTTGTTCAATCAATCAATCAATCAATCAATCAATCAATCAATCAATCAATCAATCAATCAATCAATCAATCAATCAATCAATCAATCAATCAATCAATCAATCAATCAATCAATCAATCAATCAATCAATCAATCAATCAATCAATCAATCAATCAATCAATCAATCAATCAATCAATCAATCAATCAATCAATCAATCAATCAATCAATCAATCAATCAATCAATCAATCAATCAATCAATCAATCAATCAATCAATCAATCAATCAATCAATCAATCAATCAATCAATCAATCAATCAATCAATCAATCAATCAATCAATCAATCAATCAATCAATCAATCAATCAATCAATCAATCAATCAATCAATCAATCAATCAATCAATCAATCAATCAATCAATCAATCAATCAATCAATCAATCAATCAATCAATCAATCAATCAATCAATCAATCAATCAATCAATCAATCAATCAATCAATCAATCAATCAATCAATCAATCAATCAATCAATCAATCAATCAATCAATCAATCAATCAATCAATCAAATCAATCAATACTGATCTGCATTTCGGACCGTCGCCCGGGTGGTAGATTCCCTTTTATTTGTTGCTTTCCTAGCCTTTTCTTAAATGATTTCGAAGAAACTGGAAACTTATTGAACGTCTCCCTTGGTAAGTTATTCTAATCCCTAACTCCCCATCCTATAAACGAATATTTGCCCCAATTTATCCTCTTAAATTCCAACTTTATCTTCATATTGTGATTTTTCCTACTTTTAAAGACACCACTTAAACTTATTAGTCTACTAATGTCATTCCACGCCATCTCTCCGCTGACACTTGGCCGAGCATCTTGTCTTCTTTCTCCCAAGTCTTTCCAGTCCAAACTTTGGAACATTTTTGTAACACTACTCTTTTGTCGAAAATCACCCAGAACAAACCGTTGTTACCGATTAGACATTTCACCATCTATTGCTATTATTTTATGGATGCACTGTTTTATATGTGTTTCAGCACACACCAGAGGAAAATGGCTGCGAAGATATGGAAGCTGCTGAAGTATGGGTGGTGTTGAGGTATGACGTTCACTACATGACTGATGCGACTGAGTGTTTGGTCTGTAGTGCTACAAGAGTACTTTTCGGTTCATTGAACAACAGAAACTACATTACATCCCATTCTGCAAGGATACCGTACTTTGACGTCACCATCAGTCTTAGCTGTTATCTCCGGTGGTGCTACTGAAGAATTCAACCGGTTTTGGGGCTGAAAACCTGACATAGGGAAGATGATCTTCAACCGTAAACATATTCTCCGTATTTACTCTGAATTTTCAATAGGGAATTATTTTTCTTCGAGGTTGTGAATGGTTCTCGGAGAGTTAAAACGAGGAAATGGGAAGGCCACTAATTTTAAGAAATCAGAATTAATTATACTCGATTTGATTCAGTACGCACCACTAGTACGTTACTCGAGTAAAGGAAAAGTAATCAGTGCAATTTATATCCCCATAGCTCCTTGTTTGTTTCTTGAACTGGCATTCATTAGCATTACGTGGGCCATTAACGGAGACTATAATTATCATTCTACGTCACCACAACGAGCCAGATATTTACCTATTCAGCTTAAAGTATGGTCTATGGTAAAGTGTATCTGTTAATTATTAACATCGGGCAGTTTTTCATTTCTCAATTTAATCAGAGTATAGCGGCTCTGCAAGCTATAACCTTTAAAGAGGATATCTGATTATCGGTCGCCACAAGCAAGCGAGTTCCTTTAACTGCTATAATCAATTCTCTCTCTGACTAAACCTTCCTGATAAATCGATGAGTGTTATCGAAAGTAATACCTTCCTTTTGTACCTGGCAGCGCGATAAAAATGAGAAAGTGGTCTATCGTAGTTTTACAAGTGATTTAACTCGAGTTAAATCTAATACCATTAAATTCACTAACTTTTATAACATGGATGATTAATTACTAATATATGTAAGAGACGCTCCGCAATTCATACGTCGCTGTACACCGTGGGTGACGTGTTTGACAGAGTGATTCTGTAAATGTTCTCTCGCTAACGTCAGGCATGAATCTGCACTTACTGAATTAAGGTACATCCCCTAGTAGTAATTGTCAATTTGTACTTCATTCAGTACACGTATACCACCGATTGCTATGTACATGATTAGAGTTCCATTGACCTGTAATGTTTACATCGTCACCGAGTTCACTATTGGGAAGGATGTAATAGCCGAGTAGCGTAGTCAGTGGCTTATCACCAAGATAGTTGTGATTCCAAACCGGGCCTCTGTATGGGATTTTTAATAAAATGTCACAACCCTATCATAACTGCTTAAGCTTTCGTGGCCAGCGTCTAAATGAATATAAACTACTACTTATGGGCTGAATTGAAACAAGGTAAGATTTCATTAATATAAGTTCCAAATATTTGGACAGAAATAAACATAAGTATTTCCAAGTACTAAATGTGACTTGGTAGGATCTGATAATGTCCCTTTAAGAACGGAACATGGTAATTCTTTGTTTAATAGTGTGTATTTTTATTCCTTGTTTAATGAAATGATTTTCAAAAGTATGTTATCATGTAATATTTATATTTAACTTGTGTGTTCGACAGTAAGAAAAATATTTTAAGTTACATTTTATTTATATAATTCAAATAAACATGACTAGTATGCTTTAAATGGATCGATGGTTAAGGTTTCGTTTTCCGAAGGGAAGAGACATCTTTGGACACGGCCTGACATTTCATGATCGTATCAAAAATGACGAAAGAGATGAAGTTCGTAGGCGATATGAAACGACACCAATGAAGAATAAAAATCCAATCCTCAAACTCCAGTAATGGTAACGGTATAATTTAGTTGTCTTCAGGATGTCGTGGAAATGTCAGTCGAAGGACAATACCCTGTATACCTGTTTCTTTCCATATTTCCAGATACCTTCAAGTCTAAAGTGGCAATTTACTTTGTCCTACCTAATAAATACTCATCAAGAAAACGATATATTATGTCGCAGAAGTTTGCACATGACTAAAATTTAGCACATTTTCTAAATAAAATAAATAAAATTTTAAATGATATGAGAAACTCTCCGTCAACATATATATATAAACGATATTTTCGTTTATGATCTGAAAATGAGTACTTGTTATCCACTGTTAAACTCTTGTTCTGGCTATGGTTATTCGTGAACTAGCTCCATCAGATTTTAAATATTCTGCCAACACCAGGAAAGGAGTTTATGACTAATTTTTTTGACAAAATGTTGAATAATTAACAGAAACAAATATACAATATACACCCGTTGTATGACAGGTAAACAGTTCAAATTACATAATACAATTATTTATGGCGGGAGAACTGATGCAAACCAGTCACAATATAATGATATTATCTAACTGTCTGGACCAATACATCCGATCACTGCACAATTATGTTACAATTTTTTTGAAACAGATACCATTTCTTTAACTCTGCAATAACAGAAAAGCAAATCGGGAACTCCGCAGAGAATGTGCATACGTTATCGTAATCGAATTGTTTACAAATAGCTGTTTAACAATATAATTCTATTGAACTATGTTTTTTTTGCCTGTGAATTCGATATTGATCATGTTAAGGTAACCATATTAATTGAATTTGCAATTGATATTGACGTGAATGTGATGTTCAATAATTGGGTATATACCTTACTGCACGCCCTGAATCACAAGCAGTTCTCCAGTTCCCTTCGCTCGCTTCAGCAGCAGGACAATGCATAATGAAGCCAAACAATTCATCATATAATTGATAATATGACCAGCCTATTTAAACGGGTGTAATTATTGAAAGATCGTTATCTGGACTCCGACAGTAGGATCTGATCTGTCTGTAAAATTGAGCTTTTAGCAAAAGTGGCACATTATAAATTTACGACACTCTTGCAACGCACCTACAGTGTATTCTAGGCCGCAGTGTATGCCAAAACTTTCATGGAATGGCAACATAGGATTTAAGGGTATAAGTTTCTTTATATGCGTTTATGGTATATAGTTGGGGTCCTAGTAATACTATTCCTCATGCAGCCAGTTCCTTTTATGAATGGTGTGAAAAGGTCGCTCATAGGATCGGTTGGTGCACGCATTTCAGTGGGTTCGATGGACTGATATGTAATAGTCACTTCTGGATCGGTGAGGATACCAACGGGAAACTACCTCACTTCTCATTTTCATAGTACGACTCCTAGGCCACCTATGACAGCTGTTGGTAGAACTGTTGAGGATCAAACCAGCCTTCGGGATATTTTTTTTCTGCTAGTTGTTTTACGTCGCACCGACACAGATAGGTCTTACGGCGACGATGGGACAGGAAAGAGCTAGGAGTGGGAAGGAAGCGGCCGTGGAATTAATTAAGGTACAGCCCCAGCATTTGCCTGGTGTGAAAATGGGAAACCACGGAAAACCATTTTCAGGGCTGCCGACAGTGGGATTCGAACCTATTATTTCCCGAATACTGGATACTGGCCGCACTTAAGCGACTGCAGCTATCGAGCTCGGTACCTTCGGGATAAATACCCAACATACATGCATGTAGTTGGGTGTATGAGAGAGAGAGATTAACAGCAGATTTTTCGCTGGATTTTATGTTACAAAACATTTAAGTTTTTAAATTCTGTCGAACACGAAATACAATATACCATGCTAGTAAAATAATAACAACGGATAAATCCATTAAAATGACCACAGCTGACTCTTTGCTATCAATTCATACTTTTAAGTTATCTTTCAAATTTCGTGAGTTGCCCTTTACCCCTCCCCACTGAAAGTTCATCCTGAATTTTGACACTATAAGTAATCGGCACGAACCGGGTTTCACAACACATCACTCATATTATGAAGTGCTAAGAAATTTCCACTGGACCTTATACTAATATTAAATTACATTCATTTCGAACATATTGAAATGTGCAATAATACATTTTAAGATGGGTCGGTAACGTGACCGAAGTTGACTGGCAACAATTCTGTTTATTTTCTTTCACAAACTCCATATTAAAGGCAAGATAATTCATAAATATGTTACCAATATAATCGATTGCAGTGAAACCGTAAGTAATTTCACAGTAATTTCCTATTTGCTGGAGCCGGCCCGTGGTGTAGGGGTAGCGTGTCTGCCCCTTACCCGGACGCCTCGGGTTCGATTCCCGGCCTAGACCTGGGGGCTGGTTCGAGGTCCACTCAGCCTAACGTGATTAGAATTGAGGAGCTATCTGACGGTGAGATAGCGCCCCCTGTCTAGAAAGCCAAAAATAACGGCCGAGAGGATTCATCGTGCTGACCACACGACACCTCGTAATCTGCAGGCCTTCGGGTTGAGCAGCGGTCACTTGGTAGGCCAAGGCACTTCCAGGGCTGTAGTGCCATGGGGTTTAGTTTGGTTTGGTTCCTATTTGCCGATTAAGAACGTTGAATACTGTAGCCTATTTATGTATATAGTAACTCGTAAACCGAAAGGAAATTAACAAAGGAAATAGACGTTCTTAATAGCAATGCAAACTTAATTGACTGTAGTGTATTTCTCCTCAGTATGGTACAGATATTCCACAGGGCGTTTATGTTAATTTTGAAATTACTTGTAGCTCTGAAACTGGGCAACTGGGCAATGATCAATAATGTAAGATATATTTCATATTTTGTATAGTAAATATTTCTCTTACTTGATTCTAATGCGATTTTAGCGGTTCGTGAGTTAATTCAAATGTCTGTAATAATCTACCATAATGACGTAATGGCAGGTATATTAAATAATAATTCACTACAATATTTATTTCTCTGATATATTTCCTACATGATTGGTGTAAGATAATACTAAAATACGCATATACAATAAATTAATCATAATAATATTAATAATGTGAAAAAATAGTAATTTTTTTCGTTGTAAAAATCTATAGTTTGTTTGGTGAGATACACAGAGACAATTTAATGTACAGAGTTGTACCTTCCGCACTTTCTACATTTACGTTCGTATTGATACCGCACTAGAAACGATACTTCGTATAGAACTTGTGTTGTAACCATCACGAAGGAATCACTTTATTTAAATAATCAATACAATACCGGTAGCATTGTAAATTTAGTTAAAGAAAAAAGAAAATATATATTTTTCTGAGAAGATAGTAAAGGTATTTATAATAATAATAAGAATACTAATAATAATAATAATAATAATAATAATAATAATAATAATAATAATAGTTACCGTATTTTTGTGGTAGTTATGCGTGAAAGAAGGTGCGGGGTGGTGAACAGGTCTCAAGCTACGAAAGTAAAATTAATTTAAAATTTAACAAGGTTATATTTTCTTTTCAAAATAAAGAAATAACAAGCATGGCAGGTACAGAGTAGCAAGTCACAAAGGTAGTTAGAATATTTACAGGATTCGGGCTTCGCGCCCTGACTTTACAATGCTTGGGCAATCAGCCCAACCTTACTTCAAAATAAGTATTAACAAAGGGGCAGAAAACATCATTCATGCTCAGGAGCACTTGCTCCAAATTACACCGAAAAGCCTCCACGAGGCATCCAACACTCAATTTTCGAAAAAGAGCCACTCGCTCTCAACTTTAAGCCTCTAAAAGGCCACACCAAACTCCACCTTCAAGTTGTCCTCTCTGGACATAGACACAGGGGTAAAATACCCAACCTACTGAGGTCTATTGGATAAAAAAGGGGTAATTACATGACCTCTAAAATAACAATTTGAGAGGAGGCGATCTGCACTCCTAATGTATTTGTTTCAAAACCTAATTTGGCTCTAGGCCACTGATGCAAGGGCTAATCCCATACTACGGAGGTGACTTTAGGAAAAAAAACAAATTTACATAATGTTAAAGAAGAATAGGTTGAGAAAATAAGTTCACCTCAAAACAATATGAGTGGGAGCTCGAGAGGGTTAAGCACTCTCTATCCCAATATGTAGTTTAAAAGGTAGAATACAAGTTTCTTTACATTTTAAGGAAGGTTACATAATGGAAAAACTTCGGACCCGCCCCGAGAGTTAAACTGCTGAGCAAGCAAGAAAAGAAGTAATTAATCGGCCATTACCTGGTTGTTGACCGCTGCCGGAGAAAGAGGCGCTTCCCGCCCCCTGCTATGTACTTTACACACTGAAAGATGGAACAGAAGTGGCCCGGAGACCCTAAAATCAGCAGTTTATATCCTCTCGCGGAAAGTTCGAGGCGTTAGGGGAATGAGAACACCCTCCCACAAAAACTTTATTGGGTAGGATACAGCAACATATTCAAGTTGGGGGAAGATACATCCGATTGGTCAAAAATTAATAAAAGAAATTCGGGATTGGCTAAATACAAAACAAGGGGAAAGAGAGGGGTATACAGCCAACTTAAACAATAACAGGAAGAAATTTAACAAGAAACAAACTTTTGAAATAAAAATTTCTCCAAAAAAACAGTTCTTTCACTCCGCACTAGGGTGCACTATTGTTGATCTTCAGTAGTGTCCTCTAGAAGAGAAAGTTCACACTTCCTTCTACAAGCAAAACAAAAATACGTCGAAAATGACACAGTTCAAAAACTCCAAATTTTCCACGTAGTGACATCTTCTGAGAAATTTGAAAATTAATACTGTCAATAAAGTTCAGACTTCCTCCAGCAGAGGAGTTTCAATTGGCGCACATTTTAAATTAGCGGCGTGGAGGTGTACCGCCCGGTACAGACCTCCCCCCCCCCAAAGTTCCTCCAGGGGTGACACATGCCATTTGTTTGGAAAGGTCCAAGTTTTGATGTTGATATGGAGATTAATTGCCAAAAAAATTTATAAGATTTTCTTAATTTGGTTTGATTCAGTTTCAAAATTTTGTTGTTGCAGGTGAAGTACAGTCTTTATGTTTTATAGAAGTTGAATTCAGAAGATAAACCTTTAATACTTAAAAGTGAAGGAAAATTTTGTAAGGTCCACCAAATATTGCTGTTGAATTCCCAAGTGCAGTAATTGCTGACAGTAAATTTCCATGTAGTTGATGTTGATGAAGTTGGATGGCCAGACCGGCCGTTGCAGCTTGCGTCCAGAAGAGGCCGCTCGGACCCCTCAAGTACCCTGAGATACCGCTCGCCCGCACTATGAGGGGAGCAGTGGTGTTGAAGCACGCCGCGCCCGCGGTGAACATATACAGGCTGCGGGCCAGTAGCAGGTCGTGCGCCACACATCAGCCTTGGCCGGGAGGAGGGCTCCGGCTCGCCGTGCACATGTGGTCCTCGCTGGGGAAGAGGGGGCCCATCCTCTAACCCAGTCGCAGCACGGCGCCGCGCGGCTGCGGGGGCACTGAAACATTAAAGCTAGGCGGCAGAATTGTTGGACCATCATCATTTTTTGAGGGCACAGGCTTTGTGGAGAGGTTGAGGGGCCAGCGGCGTGCAGAAATCCATGGCCTCAATTAAGCCACTGTGTAGAGTGGAGCAGGAGGCGGGAGCGTGGTAATGGCCGTGGATAGGACAGGATGGCAGTTTAACCATGCGGGAGGGGTTTACAAAAAACTTACATATGAAACAAAATATTATAGAAGGGGCAGAATGCCTTAAAAGTGAAAACTCAAAAAAAAAATATAACCTTCATATTCCTTTCACGATGATATGAAGCAAGTTAATCCAGAAATTACACCGGTTTCATCTGTGACAGGTGAACCCTAAATATCCTCTCGGTAGCTGGATTACTTAATAATAACGTAACTGGCATCAGGAAATCGAGAATGACACATGGCCCATGAAATCTGGGGGCAAGCTTGCCCGCGGGAACAAAATCCTTGACCATCACTTGGTCGCCTACTTTCAAATTGGTGGGTCTCCGTCCACGATCATACCTTTCCCTAACCTTTTCATGAGACACTTTCAGATTGGCTTTAGCCTTCTTCCAAAGATCTTTAATGTTGTCCGGATCTATTGTCTCAGGTAGAATGTCACTCAGAGACCAGAGGTTAGAGAGCGGGGTGTTGGGAACAAACTTGAACATCAAAGAAGCTGGAGTAAATTTATGTGATTCATGAACCGCCGAATTCAAAGCAAAAGCTAACCAATGCAGGGCCGTGTCCCACCTGAAATGATCTTCATGGTGATAGGCAATAAGCGCGGACCTGAGATTACGGTTAACCCGTTCAGCCAGAGATGGTTGAGGGTAATAAGCAGAAGTTGTCACATGAGAGATGGACAGGTCAAAGCAGAACTTACGAAATAAATTAGATGTAAAAGCCTTAGCATTATCAGATACAATATATTGGCACGGACCAAAAGAAGCAAAAATAGAATTTAGGCAAGTAATGGTGGACTGCGCGGTAGCCAGCTTAGTCGGAAATAACCAGGAAAATCTCGTAAAGCCATCTACGCATACAAAGATGAACTTGTTGGCATTTCCCTTTGACTGGGGGAAGGGTCCTACATAATCGATATACAGGCGTTCCATGGGACGCGATGCTTGATGCGAAGACAAAAGGCCTACCTTGGTGGACATGGTGGGTTTACTGAGCAAACAAGATTTACAAGCTTTTACTAGTTCACGGATTTCACCGTCCATACCCTTCCAGATGAACATTTCACGAATCTTCTCACGAGTTTTAAAGATTCCAAGATGCCCTCCTAATGGGGTCTCATGATAGTATTTGAAGATCATAGGCACAAGAACAGCTGGAACGACAACCTTCATCATCTTATCATGCCTCGAAGGGCAACATAGAACACCATTCCTCAGAACATAAGGGACAACATGTTCCCCAGAAGAAAGGGTTTCCATTATCGGAGCCAGCGTCGGATCTTCACGTTGGTATTTCTCGATATCCCTAAAGAGCATGGGAGCATCAGTTAAGATGGCATTAACACCAGATAGTATGGACTCGGGAGGTGATGAACTGTCGACCGGTTCGTGGGTCTCGACGTCGTTGGAAAACATACGGCTGAGTCCATCAGCGACAACATTTTCGGTACCTCTGATATGCCTGACATCGAATTGGAAGGCAGAAATACGGATGGCCCAAGGGGCTATACGACCAGTACGACGCGGCCTACCTAAGACCCAGCTTAAGGCTTGATTATCTGTCTCCAGGTCGAATTTGACATGTTCCAGATAGAGACGGAACTTCTCTAAGGCAAATAAGACTGCCAACCCTTCGAGCTCATAGATAGAATACTTGGCTTCTTGAGCCGATAGAGTCCTAGATGCATAGGCGATGGGTCGCCTCCCTAGTTCAGTCTCTTGAAGAAGGACTGCAGCTACTGCTGACGACGACGCGTCGGTTTGGACGATGAATTTCTTCGAGAAATCAGGCATAGCAAGTACAGGGGCATTACAGAGAGCTAATTTAAGATCTTCAAAAGCGGCTTGTTGAGAAGGTCCCCACTCGAATTTGATGCCTTTCCTACGAAGAAGGTTCAAGGGCGCCGCTCTATTAGCAAAGTTAGGAATGAACTTCCTGAAGAAATTCACCATACCAATGAACCTGGCGATACCTTTAATGTCACTGGGAGGTTTAAAATCACGGATGGCCTGTGTTCTAGAATGATCGACCGCTACACCATCAGGTGACACAATATGCCCTAGGAACGACATAGAGGGCTTAGCAAAGGCAACCTTGGACAACTTGACAGTTAACCCAGCCTTATGAAGGCGATCGAGAACTTCTCGCAGATGATCTAGATGTTCTTCAAAAGTCTCTGAAAATACGACGACATCATCCAAGTAGTGATATAAGTACTCAAATTTGATGTCGGAGAAGACCCTATCTATTAGCCTAGTGAGTACAGCTGCTCCCGTGGGGAGCCCGAAATGCACGCGGTTGTATTCGAATAAATTCCAGTCCGTGGCAAACGCTGTAAGATGTTTAGACTCTTCGGCAAGGGGAATTTGATTATAGGCCTGACTCAAGTCCAAGATAGTAAAGAACTTGGCCTTACGAAACCATGTAAAACAAGAATGAAGGTCAGGAAGGGGCACGGATTGCAACACCACCTTCCGATTGAGAGCCCTATAATCAATGACAGGCCTGAAGCCTCCTTGGGGTTTCGGGACTAGAAAAATAGGCGAAGAATACGCCGACTTAGAGGGCCTAATAATACCATCCTTCAACATCTGATCAATGATTTCTTTCAGAGCCTTCATTTTAGGTGGAGATAGCCTATATGGTGGAAAACGGACAGGAATCGAATCCGTGACCTCAATTTTGTATTCAATAAGGTCAGTAACACCAAGAGTATCAGAGAACACCTCTGGAAATGACTGACATAATTTACGAATACTATCAGCCTGCTCCTCAGGTAGATGTCTAAGGTCTAACAAAATCTCATCCTGGGTAGGCGAAATAGATGAACATGATACAGAATTACACCTTAGCAAGGGAATTTTACAATTGGATGCAAATTTGAACGTGCACGACTTACTCTGAAGATCGAGCACAAGACCAGTGCGAGAAATGAAGTCCGCTCCCAGTATGATGGGGCAAGACAAGTGCTTAGCCACAAACAGTTTGGTTTTCCATGTGAATTTAAAAATACGAATTTTGGCCTGTACAGAACCTAAAATTTCTAATGGAGATGAATTAGCCGAAACATATTGAACAGTAGATGAGCCATAGTCAGGTAATTTACAAACAGACTTCAATTTTGAATACCATAGGTCCGAAATAATTGAACAAACACTGCCTGAATCTAATAGAGCTGTTATAGGCTCGTTATTTAACTCAATCTTAAGAAAAGGAACAGGTGCAGGGGTATCCGCCGCAATCCTAAGACATTCTTTGGGGCATTCGAAAGATGGATTTGCAAATTGAACGTTCCCTGAATTCACGACCTTTTTGCCAGGGGCTGAGCCTTGAGAAGCAGAATTAGTCGACTCAGCCGAAGCCGCTAGTCACATTTTATTATTGGCATTGGTGGAATTTGCACCAGAAGTTGAGCAGTAGGGGGTGCTATTTGAGTTTGGGCAATTCTTGGCGATATGTGAGAAAGCCCCACATTTAAAACAGCCTTGTGCTGAACCAGCTCCATTATTTGCCCTACTAGACTTGATCAGTGGACACTTATTGCGAAGATGGTCGGGCGACCCGCAAGCATAACATTTACGAGGTGTGACTTATCGGCGAGGTGGAGGCCGAGTATTACTAAAAGAAGACGGGGGTTCTTTCGCGACACGCAAGGAATCGGCGTATCTCACTCCTTCCGCTGAGACGGCCAACGCTTCAAGTTTAGAGAAAGTCTGCGGGCACGCCGCGAAACACAAATATGACCTATAGGATGGTGAAATTCCTTCTACAATAGTTTGTACAATCTGGTCTTCAGGAAAATGAAGAGCAAACACCCTAGTATAGAATTTAATATCTTGGATAAAGTCTGCCAAGTTTTCATCCAAACGCTGTACACGATAATAGTACTTCTGAATAAGGGAGGACCTGGCCCTAGCCGGGATGAAGTTAGCTAGCAAGTGGGCGTGGAAATCCTCAATAGATGATTGCTCGGCAATGGCTCTTACTATTTTATCAGAGAGAATACCAATTGCATAGGGATAGATGATTTGCAAAATCTGACATGGGGAAAGAGAAAAAACAAGGGCATGATCCTGAAATTCGACTAAAAATCTTAAAAATGAAATTACGTCACTGGTGGTATTAACGGAAAACTTAGAGATACCTCTGAGCAACATTGCCAATGGATGAGGCAAACTGCTAAACCCTGGTGACATAGTAGGTAAAGGTTTCAATGGCAAGGAAGTTAATTCCGAACGTACATTATTCAACGATGCACGGCGTTCAGACTCGTCCAATGGGGCAGAAGTTGTTTCAGCAGCGATGGTTTTCCTATTTACTTCTCCCTTAGGAGGCTCTTCCTCGCTACCTACATTCACTGTGGTGGGTAGATCGCTTTTGGGAGGAACTTCCCCAGTTAACAATTGAGTGACCTTGCTAGATAATTCAGAAATATTTTCAAGCAGCGTACTAGCTTCCTTCTTCTGAACGTAATTCAGCTTTAGAGACAACAGATCGTTAACTCTATTTGGAAAATGATATAGTCTGGCTTGCACACGCTTAATTTGATTAGGAGAAGGATCATTTTCATCAAAAAAACTAACTACAGATGCTAGCCCAGTAATATTCTCGACGATCGTGGAAAGAGAGTCGTCAATTTCTTTCTCTCCCAAGGTGGGGATGGAAATGGGCAAATCAAGGGACTCTCTAAGCTTGTTTGTGTCTACCGCAACCGTGCCTCCAGATTGCACATTTCTAATAGTCAATTCATAGATCAACTCCTCCTTGCGCAAATAGTTAAGATCGAGAACATCGCGAGGGCCGGGCATGATGACAGAACAATTTTGAAAAACTCAAAAAATTCCAGCAACTGAGAAAATGGTTAGAGTTCGGATCAAAACAATGTTTAGCCGTCAAAAGGGGCTAAAATGAGACCCATTCAACCACGCTCTGCTACCACTTGTTACCGTATTTTTGTGGTAGTTATGCGTGAAAGAAGGTGCGGGGTGGTGAACAGGTCTCAAGCTACGAAAGTAAAATTAATTTAAAATTTAACAAGGTTATATTTTCTTTTCAAAATAAAGAAATAACAAGCATGGCAGGTACAGAGTAGCAAGTCACAAAGGTAGTTAGAATATTTACAGGATTCGGGCTTCGCGCCCTGACTTTACAATGCTTGGGCAATCAGCCCAACCTTACTTCAAAATAAGTATTAACAAAGGGGCAGAAAACCCCATTCATGCTCAGGAGCCCTTGCTCCAAATTGCACTGCAAAGCCTCCACGAGGCGTACAACACTCAATTTTCAAAAGAGCCACTCGCTCTCAAATTTAAGCCTCTCCCAGGCCACACCAAACTCCACCTTCAAGTTGTCCTCTCTGGACATAGACACAGGGGTAAAATACCCAACCTACTGAGGTCTATTAGATAAAAAAGGGGGATTACATGACCTCTAAAATAACAATTTGAGAGGAGGCGATCTGCACTCCTAATGTATTTGTTTCAAAACCTAATTTGGCTCTAGGCCACTGATGCAAGGGCTAATCCCATACTACGGAGGTGACTTTAGGAAAAAAAAACAAATTTACATAATGTTAAAGAAGAATAGGTTGAGAAAATAAGTTCACCTCAAAACAATATGAGTGGGAGCTCGAGAGGGTTAAGCACTCTCTATCCCAATATGTAGTTTAAAAGGTAGAATACAAGTTTCTTTACATTTTAAGGAAGGTTACATAATGGAAAAACTTCGGACCCGCCCCGAGAGTTAAACTGCTGAGCAAGCAAGAAAAGAAGTAATTAATCGGCCATTACCTGGTTGTTGACCGCTGCCGGAGAAAGAGGCGCTTCCCGCCCCCTGCTATGTACTTTACACACTGAAAGATGGAACAGAAGTGGCCCGGAGACCCAAAAATCAGCAGTTTATATCCTCTCGCGGAAAGTTCGAGGCGTTAGGGGAATGAGAACACCCTCCCACAAAAACTTTATTGGGTAGGATACAGCAACATATTCAAGTTGGGGGAAGATACATCCGATTGGTCAAAAATTAATAAAAGAAATTCGGGATTGGCTAAATACAAAACAAGGGGAAAGAGAGGGGTATACAGCCAACTTAAACAATAACAGGAAGAAATTTAACAAGAAACAAACTTTTGAAATAAAAATTTCTCCAAAAAAACAGTTCTTTCACTCCGCACTAGGGTGCACTATTGTTGATCTTCAGTAGTGTCCTCTAGAAGAGAAAGTTCACACTTCTTTCTACAAGCAAAACAAAAATACGTCGAAAATGACACAGTTCAAAAACTCCAA
This sequence comes from Anabrus simplex, assembly GCF_040414725.1. NCBI lineage: Eukaryota > Metazoa > Arthropoda > Insecta > Orthoptera > Tettigoniidae > Anabrus > Anabrus simplex. Next base: position 149,044,384 of record NC_090270.1, read on the forward strand.
ATTTTCCACGTAGTGACATCTTCTGAGAAATTTGAAAATTAATACTGTCAATAAAGTTCAGACTTCCTCCAGCAGAGGAGTTTCAATTGGCGCACATTTTAAATTAGCGGCGTGGAGGTGTACCGCCCGGTACAATAATAATAATAATAATAATAATAATATTGCTTTACGTCCTACTAACTCATTTTACGGTTTTAGGAGACGTCGAAGTGTCGGAATTTAGTCCCGCAGGGGTCATTAACGTGCCACTAAATATACCGACACTAGGCTGACGTGTTCGAGCACCTTTAAATACCACAGGTCTGAGCCAGCATCGAACCTGCGAAGTTGGGGTCAGAAGCCCAGCGACGCAACCGTCTGAGCCACTCAGCCATGCAAATGGTCTTTCATTGTTACTGCTCTTCCGATTCAATGATTACGTTGTTGGCATACAGTCGAGTAAATCTACTAATTCGTGTAATTCGATATTTGTAATTCAAGTTTCCATCATAGTTTCAAGGAAAGTTATTCAGACACTGTTTAGACTTTTCTCCTTGTATTCCCTTGATATTCCAGGAATTAAGGGCAGTTTTAATTTATGTTAGCACGTATGTAGAAAAGTAATAATAAACTGTGTAGGTATCACGTATTTAGTTCTAACTTCATTTCTATTGTTTCGAATACACTATTTTCTAATTATATTTCCATATAATTTAATTTTTCTGTGAAGAAGATTAATGAAAGGATGAGGAAGGTGGGTGTAAGAGCTATAGTTGTGAGCGGGCATTAAGGAACAATATGGGAGTGGAGAGAGAGTTTTAATGAGATACTAAAGCTTTTAACGTAGGACAAAATTTAAAGTAAGTCTCCCTCAAGCAATGTTTAGGATTCAGTATATAGGCAAGAAGAAGCGAATGGAAGAGGAGGCGTTGTGGAATACAGATGGGTTAATGTTACAAGGGGAAAGAAAGTGAGAGCTAAGGGTTCTCCTCAGGGAGTAAGGTTACGAGAGGTATCCGTATGAGTCACTGTAGGTAGAACAGCATTGGGAAGATGGGGAACGGGAAAGTGTTACAGAAGAGAGGCGAGATGGGTATGAGGTAGGTATATTGCGCTCAGACGGCCCTCACTTGAACCGCAATGATACGTAGAAGGCTTGTTTAGAAGATTTTTATGGAAGTACGTTCCGAGAAATGGGATGGACTAATGATGATGATGATGATGATGATGATGATGATGTTGATGTTTGTTGTTGTTTAAAGGGGCCTAACAGCTAGATCATCGGGCCCTGATATAAAGGGGTGAACGAAAAGAAAATTCAAAATTCAAAATGTATGCACTGACTAGAATCTAAAACGAACGATGATTAAAACAATCAGTCGATCGAATTCACAAAGCCTGAATTACTGGGATGATGCATTATTATCTGAAGTGGTCCAGGTCGCCGGCCCCTCTTAATGGTACTAATCACTGGCGGGGGTAGAACCATGGTGTTCCTCCTTCAGTGGTACTTATCACAGGACACGTAATACAAATCCGTGGTTTCGCACATAATGGTACTACTGAGAAACAACGCAGAACCATGGTGCTCCGCACAGTGAGACTAATCACGATCGCCGGTATTCCCGTGGTGCCCCTCACTAAGTAGAACTAATCACAGGCAACGTATAACTCATGGTGTTGCTCACATAGTGCTACTAATCATAGATAATGTAGACCTACGATGTATGACACATTATGGTAACAACCACAGCTAATACAAACCCATGGTATTCGTCACATAATGGAACTACTCTCAGGTAACCCTCACCCATGGTTTTCGCACATAGTGGTACATACCACGGGAGCCAGCCAATCACAGGCAATGTACACCCGTGGTGCTTCTCGTAAAGTGGTACTACTCATAGATAGCGCAGATCTATTCTGAACCGAGGAGAACCAACACATTCCAGCACAGCGTTACGGCACATGGACATTAGTTCCCGCAGCCGAAAGCCCACTCCCACGCTTCCGTGGAATACACACGATCGTAGACCCTACCAACCACAGAACCGTGGTGTTCCTCACATAAAGGCACTACTCATTGGTAACGTAGATCCATGGTTTTCCCAACATGGTGGTACTAATTGCAAGTAACGTCGATCAACGGTGTTCCTCACGTAATGGTACTGAGCACAAGTAGTTTCATGGTTCTAATGTCATCATCCCTTGGTCACCCCTTTTAGTCGCCTCTTACACAGGCAGGGCATACCGCGGGTGTATTCTTCGTCTGCGTCCTCCACCCACAGGGGATAAGGGCTGGATCATGAGCGACACTATTGTCACGCATGTGGGGAATGTGTGTAGAGGGAAGGGAACCATGGTAGAATGTTATACAGGAATTAAATCTAAATATACTAAATATACCGACACTAGGCTGACGTGTTCAAGCATGGAAGCCCAATAATCATGACATGAAGTTGTTAGTGTTAAAGTGTAGAAGTGTTGTAAAGAAAAGAGCAGAATGAAGCAATTTAATAGATACTGTATATATTTATCTGAGATTATAATTTGAATCATGCTTACGAAGTGATATAATGGATAGGGAAATCTTATCTTGGAAATGGAATGTATATTGTAGACAGGATGGAAACGGTAGGAAGTGGAGAATTCATGCTGCTGAAATGGAAATTCGTAAGCCACAGAAGAAGGAGTAAAAGCATGGGATTTTAGTTGTAAGGCTCCTTCCTCAGGATATCAAGCAACTTGGTAATTTTGGGGTTTACAGTCCTCTTCAGGTTGGCACTGACACTGATGCGGAATGATTTAATGAGATAATCAGTTATGTTTGGAACGACACTGAATGGAAAGTAATTGTATCGGGTGATCTCAATATTCCAATGGTTAATTGGAGAGGTAGTGTAAATAACAGAAAGCATGAGGACAGATCAATCAGAAGTGACAGAACCAACTAGAGAAAAAAGTATTCTAGACGTGTTGCTGATGAAACTATTTTAGATGACATCTGTAGAGAAACTGAAATGATAGACAGTATAAATTATCGCGAAGCTGTTCCTGTTTTAGTTTAAAATAAATGCGAAAGGAATGTTGGAAAGTAGGATTCTATCACAAGACTATGGTTGGTAAGGGAGGCATGGGGAAGATTTCTGAAAGTACGAGTAATTATGATCAGCGGGAAATGGTAAATAAATATATAAACAGCTTATAGGATGAATTTAAAGAAAATATTGGGGAGTTAAAAAACAGGTACGCACCATTAAAAGTGGTGCCTTACCCAAAACTTTCCATGACCACAGTCCTTAAATAGTGTTTGGCGACCACGGACTTAGCATCGGCAGTCTTGGTAAGTACGTAAGTTTTATTAATAATTGTAAATTTATTTTTGTCATAACTGGCCCCCTGTGGGTGGGGGCGGTAGAAAAACACCCACGGTATCCCCTGCCTGTCGTAAGAGGCGACTAAAAGGGGCCACAGGGGGTCGAAATTTGGAGCGTGGGATGGCGACCACGGGACCCTTAGCTGAGTCCACTTGTGCCAGGCTCCTCACTTTCATCTATCCTATCCTATCCGACCTCCCTTGGTCAACTCTTGTTCTTTTCCGACCCCGACGCTATTAGGTTTTCACGCCCTTCGCGGCCCTTGTCTTCCTTTGGCCGATACCTTCATTTTTCGAAGTGTCGGATCCCTTCCATTTTTTCCCTCTGATTAGTGTTATATAGAGGATGGTTGCCTAGTTGTATTTCCTCTTAAAACAAAAATCACCACCACCACCATCATTACTGGTTCATGCTATCACTAAACTCTCTATCATTGACACGTTTGCGCAACATGAACAATACTGTTCATATTTAAGCTTGCCTTTTAAGTGATTTGATAGAATATGAGGATATTCTTGTAGAACGAAACAAGTCATTCTTTGTATGATAGTGTGTATTTTACAGGTATGTTTATAGTGTTATAATTTATGTTGTAATTGCTGTGTGTTTGACAGACTGAAAAGTTTTTTTTTTTTACATTATACTAAGTCGACACTGGAAATATGGCTTCATTCTTAACAAATAAAAAAATCAGAAAGACTTACTATAACAGAGAAATAACGAGATTAAGGAGGAGGTGCGGATTAGAAAGAAGACTTAGGAATTGTTGTGGAAGCACGGAGAGACTGAAGGAACTTACAGGCAAATGGAATTATTCAAAATATTAACTTAAAAATAACATGATGTTTTCTGTCATATGAATTTTAGGAAAAAAATGGAGGATTATGTATAAGTAGCTTGAGGCTGAAACAGCTTCAAGGAAGAGCCTTTCAGAGATAATTAACGAACATTGGGTGTATATAATTATATGGGGAGTTAAGAGTCGGCTGAAGTATTCAGCCAGCAGTACGTACAGATAGTTGGATATAAGGAAAATGTCCATGTAGGGGAGTTTAAAAATACTGCCGAAGAACTGTAATTACCTACGATAATACAAATATTTTCAAAACGATATAAATTTGTAGCTAAAAAAGCAGCTGGACATATAATAAAAAATTCGCTTGCGATATAATGCCGTAATTAAATATTTATTCGATTACTTTTCGCATGAATAATCTATGCCAAGCGGATGTAGATTTGCTATAGTAGCCCCAGTGCACCAGAAAAAGTTTGATAACCGTAAAGCAGAGAATTAGAAGCCGGCCAGTTTGACATCTTTTCCATGTGAGTTCCAAGCATATTTCGCCGTGTTGATTTGATAGAAGGCAATTCGGGTTTCAGAAAGATTACTGCAATAAGGCTCAACCTGCAGAATTCCAGCAAGATATAGCAGATATTTTAGATTCAGGAGGTCAAATTGTCTTAAATAATAATTTTTCCAATGTTATTCTTTTACGTACCACTAGATAATGTTGACGGATTTTGGAGATGGCGGGGTGCCGGAATTATGTCCCCCAGGAGCTTTTTACGTGCCAGTAAATCTCTGGTGTACGTATTTGAGTACCATCAAACACTACCGGACTGAGCCGGCCAAGTTGGAGTCAGAAGGCCAGCGCCTCAACCATCTGAGCCACTCAGGCCAGTTCAAATGGTCTTTATCTCTATTGACCTATTTACGGCTTTTAATACTATACATCATACTGGATTATTAACAGAACTGTGGGCCCCTAAGATTGGGCCGGGTTAGGTGGTGCCAGATACACAGGTTTCAGCTTCACATTTCTTCACTTTCCATGGGAAGAGCTGAAGATCTGTCGATATATGCCTGATGAGTCGGTTCCGGGCTGACCGCCAGTTGTCGTGATGCTCGACTACTTTCGGAGGTGTGGACGGGGCTGTCCTGTTACACTGGATCCACGCATCTTTCCAATGAGGAGCCCGTGCCACGGGGAAATATCGACCATGATAGTTTGCTTCTACGAAGTAAGACACAACACCCGCGTTATAGGCTACGGCACTGTGTCGGTGAAGGATGACGCGTTGCATGTGGTGGTGGTGGTTAAACTGGTGGTCGTAGTGGTTGTGGAGGGATGGCATGGTGGATATGAAAGCATGATGATTAGTTTTAGAAATGGCGCAAAACGCTAGCAAGGTTGAGACGGGGGTTTCTTTGATGATGATGTGATGCTTGTTGTTTAAAGGGGCCTAACATCTAGATCATCGGCCCCTAATGGTACGAAATGACACGAAATGGAATGACAAATTAAAAGTCCAAAATAATCCACTGACCAGAATTCAAAATGTGAGGACGAAGACTGAATGGATGGATATTAATTTAAGGCAATTAGTGCATCCGACCCGCAATGTCTCGAAACTGATGTGAAACAATTGCATAACTGACAACGGGACTGCGTCTATAGCATAATAATGAATTGATAATGCTTTTAGTTTAAATGGGTCCAAAATCCAAATCATCGGCCCCTCATAATGGTACTTATCGCTAGGAAAGTAGAACGAGGGTATTTGTCATGTTGCGGTACGAATCAAAATGAGTGTAGACTCGCGGCATTCCACACAGTATGGTACTACTCACAGGTAAGGTAATATGTACATGTAACACAGACCTATGGTGTTTCGCACATTGTGTCGCTATTTACAGGCAACGGAAACCTATACAGGCGTTCCGCACATAAGTGGACTAACCACAGGGACTCGCACTATCCCGTGGTATTTCTCACATAGTGGCTACTAATCATAGGCAAGGCAGAACCATGGTGTGGCTCATATAGTGGTACGAATCACAGGTACTGCAAAATGCATCCTGAGCACACACTGTCGCTACTAATCACAAACCTATTGTGTACCTAACATAGTGGTATTACGCGCAAGTAAAAGCGACACATGGTGCTCCCTGCGTGGTGGTACTAATTACAAGTAGTATCATGGTTCTAATTTAATCATCCCTTGGTCACCCATTTTTGTCTCCTCTTACGACAGACAGGGGATACCATGTGTACAACCTTCATCTGCGTTCCCCACTCACAGGGGGTGGGGGTTTCTTTTGTGGGAAAAGAGAGGAATAAGTAGGAACCGCATTCCAGCGCAGACACCATAACAGCCCAACGACCAGATACTTGGGGCGTAAAACCAACCACTTCAAGCACCAACAAAAGCCCCGAAGATGAATCCTAGACGTTCCAGTCTACAAATCCAGAAGAATCCACCAGTATGGACACCACCGAAGAAAAGAGATAAGAATCTCTCTAGTCGAAGAAGGGGCATGGAGCCCCCTTGCACTTTGGAGAATGGGGAGTGAAAGCCCCGTAGTGTCGTAGCTGTCCTGGTGTGCTTCCTCACGATTTAACTTCAGTCCACCTGTTCCGTGACATAGTAAGAGCAATTAACTCTGTCTGGGCTTACGGTGTAATAAAAGCATTGCCCGAAATCTCGACGAATTATTTACGGTCGATTCAATGTGTTGATTCAATAGCACTGTAAGATGAAAGATGGCGCCACTGCAACGCGATAAGAACAATGCACTGCCGATGTACTAGGGAAGATTTGGCGGGTTATTAGGTAAATAAATACTAGACTGGTAGTTTCTACACTAATATTTAATAATTGTAACAATCACTTACACACAGGTACACTCGTTCGCGCGCTCTCTCTCAATTCTCACTGTTCATTCACACTAGGTCTTCCTCCACTAGCACTCACAGTCTTACCCAGTTGCATATTTGCTCACGTCACTGTCACAGTCCTCAGTTGACAGCCTGCACACGTCGATCATCCAGTTCAAAATGACGTACGCTGCCCGTTCACTCCAGCAGAAACTCCGTTCCCTGTCCCCTGCCGATACCCAGTGTTCTCTTCGACACCGCTACAGCACATACGCTTGCTGCACAGTGGCTGGCCGCAGAGACGCATACATGGCGACAGACAAGCGGAACGAATATTCAGTTCCCGAACAGGACTCTCTCTACAGGCTGTCAGCTCACTCTCAGACTGTCGACAGCCAACTCACCGACTGCGCTCAACTAACTCTCACTGATTCCACAACACCAACTGACTACTCACTGTCTGCTAGCAAGTCTCGCGTGCCTCATATACCTGAGCGACCCTTTCAGATACATTGGGCACTAGAATCCCTTGGAAACATCTAGATATGCAAGGCTCTCGGTTTGCGTTTCTCTTCTTTTCTTCACCGCTCGAGGCCTCCAGCGACGTAGCGGCCAATGCCGATAACTGCAGCAGGGTCTGACCAATGCGCGCCGGCTCCCTCTCGTCAAGTTGGCTGTGCGGGGAGTAGCGAATCTCCAGCGCAGTGAAGTCACTCGTGGCGGGCCTGTTATGGATCGCTCCCCCCCCCCCCCCCAACTCGCATCTGTATCCACAAAATCGCGAATATCACACACTATAAACCCTCCTAGGCGTGAATTATCAAAAGATTTCGATAATAAAACTTCAATTTATTCCTTCGGTTTGATGATATTACATAGATTCAGCAGGCTCAACCGCAAGGGTACTAGTCTTCCGCCGGTTTGGTTTGGGCATACATAGTAAGTTGATATATCTCTCCTAGTACATTGGCACTTCATTGTGATTATCATGGAATAGCTTGCCGTGGTTTTACAACAGTGTACTAGTCGGCCAGTGTCTTGAAGAAGTGCGATTTCCAACTCTTCAGCCCCAACCGTACTGGGTTTAAACACTGGTGCTCTTACAATTGAGCTGCCTGAATTTATTTAATATGCATTCATGTTAGCTTTGGGAATCGTTGATTACATGTTGTTATGATAAATATTATAGTTATATTTAGGGAATGGAGAACATTTCTCACTCTATAAACAATGTTTCCATTACAGAGTGTACATGGCCTAGGGCGTTATTTATTGTCCGGTTTTCAACCCAACTGAAGCACAGTTAATGATAAGCTACGGGATGCGTAAACAATGACCAGACCGTCGTAAATGAATATGGAACAATGATATATAGCGAATCCATGCTGAATTGTAGTCCTGAATGGAAGGTTGTTTCCAGGTGGAATAAGAATGAATTAAAGACTGGCGATACTAGTCGTCGTCGCTGACAAACTCAGTGGAGCGCAAAGGAGTCATTGATTTTCCGTTCTCCTGATAGCGGATTCTAAACCAGTAGCGTTCAATTTAAGGTGGACAATACACCTTCCAAGCTTTTTTTCGTTTTACCGGTATTGAAATGAAAAAAACTTTCATATGTTTGAAAAATATTCAAATATCGATAAAACTGACCTATTTATAAATTTAATTGTCTCCCATGTGTTCAGAGTTGGTGGATGTGTTTAAACTAACTACAATCGGCTATGACTATTTTCATCGCTTGTTTTCTTAAGACAGTATTTTTTAAATTACTGATATCAGGAGTCGTTACATACGGGCCGCGAATGCATTTTATGTGGCTGAGTTTTGATATAGGGCTTAATTTTCCGCGTATAATTTTCGTAGTTTCCGAGAAACTTAGTAAACAAGAACTTTGTTTTAATTTACAGGGAAATAAAATAAACCTAAAAGAAATATAGGTGAATTATTCGTAGTTTTCTTCTTGACGTGACGTTTCCGTACTTTTGCTGGGCTGTAGAAAAGTTGTAAGAAGCATATTCTCACTTCAAAAAAAGGTCCTAATTTCCTTTTACCTATTCATTTCATGGCATTACTGCTGCAGTACTTCTTCGAATAGTGACAGTCTTGCAGCGTTCCACTGGGGATAAGATCGAACTAGGGCGGATAACCTTAGGTGGTAAGCTCCTTTAACAACAAACATCATCATCAAGATCAATCTATCTTGCGACATCTTCGAGAAATGGCCAGTTTACAGCCGGAAAGTGTTTTGGAAGATAGATTGTGGCTTACCGTGTACTAACGTTCTCTCTAACAATTGATGTCTAAAGGCGTTTTAATATTGTTTTGTGTCAATATACTTTTCCAAACGTAGAAAAATGAACAGTGAATGCCCTGCGGGTGCTATAATATAAAAATGGAGAACGCTGTGTAAAGAAAATATTTCAGTTTTTAACGAATTTTTCATACTTTGCCGTATGAGGATTTAAAACCACGTTTATTAGAAACTTACGGGGCGGCTCTTGGAATGAAAAGAGGATGAAGGAACGGTGTTGAATGGATGATTCAGATTTTAAACGTAATAATTTAGTAAAATAAGACTTCTTAGTAGAAATTTTTTAAGTTCTAATGGACAATAAAATAGAGTCCATTACAACACAATTAAGGGAGAAGTAAAAGATATGTTTGTTCAAGTTAAAGAGAAGTGGTTGGAGGAGAAATGTACCGAAGTAAAACATTTAGTTGGATATAAAAGGGTATCACAACTTGCCGTTTCATATGTCAAGCGATAACTCATTTTACGATTAGAACAGAAACTAGAATGATTAACAAATTTTCAATGGAAGAGGTATTTTAAAGCTTTTACAGAGGCCAGAGAACAATATCGAGAAGAACAGAATGAAGTAACTAACTATAATATGGAAGAGGTGACTGAGACTGTAGTATACTACGCTCGTCAGAACTTAAAACAACAAATGGCAAGGCAACTGGTCGTGGAGGTATAGTAATAGAATTATTTAAATATGAAGGACCAAAAATAGTAGTAGAAATTAGCATTAGTAATGAACTTTAATAATGTGATTAAAATGAATAAATACCCCAGGTATGGAAGTACCACCATATAGAGTATGAAACAGAACTCTACCGATACCTTCTGAGTATATTGGTACTAGATACCCGTGGTCTCCGGTGGCTCGTTATGGAGTAATAATGTAATTACGATTTATTCGGTTCATTACACCAATCATCCTTGTTTCCGTGTAAGTACCTTCATATCACTGAAAATGCCTGTGATATGTAATAACCACAACGTCCACGATGAAACACAGAGTAATGCAACAACCCTCGGACGAAACAAGTACACTTTGTCACAGTGTGTTCAATCTGTTCTGTCCAGTACGTAACACATGAAGAACTGTTCCCATACAGGTATTGTTCAAAATATCGACCACCATGATCACGGCATCGTTGGCTTGCGACACGTTAAAGAACTCCTGAGGGACAAAATTCCAACATCCTGGCGTTTGTCTAGCATGTATTATTTTCAGTGAAATCGATGTACAAAGCTAGCAGTGGTATAGTTGGCTACATGTTTGAGGTGCGGAGCTATTAGCATGCATTCGTGAGATAGTGGGTTCAATCCCAAATGTATTGCCTCAAAATGGTTTTCCGTGGATTCCCATTCTTATACCAAGTAAATGTATCTTAATGGACGCCACGGTCACCTTTTTCCGACTCCTAACCTTCTTCCATCCCATAGTAGCCAGGAGATGTGTTTGAGTCCGTGCGACGTAAAACAAATACGGTCTTCATATCCTAAGTACTTGAAAAGATCAATCTCTCTCACTTTCACATCCCCTATAACGCATTCATACCTCTTAGGTTCCTTCGCTACTGACATCACTTTAGTCTTGAAAATATCGAGCTCGATAGCTGCAGTCGCTTAAGTGCGACCAGTATCCAGTAGTCGGCAGCCCTAAAGATGGCTGTCCGTGGTTTCCCATTTTGACACCAGGCAAACGCTGGGACTATACCTTAACTAAGGTAACGGCTGTTTTCATCTCTCATCTAGCCCTGTTCCATCGTCACCATAAGACCTATCTGTGTCGGAGCGACGTAAATCAACTTGTAGAAAAAGAAAGGAAGTTCTTAAAATGCTAATTTTCATATCATTTTTAATTACAAACGTAATAGACTGCATGATCTGACATAAACACCAAGTTATCAGTATAGGCCAAACTGATTTCATTCCAACTTAATACCTCCCCACCTTCGTCCAGGTAGAAAATGGCTTCCATTCCTTGCTGTTAGTCCATGAAGCTATATCATTTCTACCTTTCCCTTATATTTCACCAATCCAGGTCCAATTTAATTATTTACTGCTGCTTTATGACTTCCCCGAGGATAATTTCATTGTCTTTGCTGTTATCCTCCACATGTACTCAATTGTTTGGGAATTCAGAATAAAAAATTCTTTTCACGTTGAGGAGGTTTTCAAAGTATTTTCTCCCACTGTCCTGTAATTCCCTATAGTCTACAGTGGAATAACCTGATATCATTCATACACTATTAATGTTTATTATCATTCAGAAAGGCTTCCTTGCCTCTTGACCACGCCTTTCCAGGTTATTGGCAAAATCGTCGCAGGATTTCTCCTTTCCTTATATTTGCTAGGCTGGTGTGAAAATGGGAAACCACAGAAAACCATTTTCAGAGCTGCCGACAGTGAGGATCGAACCCACTATCTCCCGGATGCAACCTCACAGCTGAGCGCCCCTAACCGCACGGCCAACTCGCCCGGTGGATCTCTTTTTCTTGGACTATACACCGATTTGTTTCGCTCTACTTATTTCGTCTATGCGCAGTCCCTTCTTTAGGACAGTCGGTGTTTGGAACAATTTTATTCACTTCCGTTTTACGTTTACAAGCTGCTATGAGTGCATCATTCCACTAAGATGTTCGCTGTTACCTATCTTCACACACACACACACACACACGCACGCACACGCACACACACACATACACACACACACACACACACACACACACACACACACACACACACAGTAGTTCCCAGAATTCCCCCGCCATTTCTAGCACAGCGTGCCTGCACGCCACCCTTTCTCTTTGTACATCCTGAACCTGTTGGATGTCTATTCTCTGGAACTTTTCAGTAATCATATCAAAGTGCTTCTGTCCAATTTCGTCGCCCTGGAGAATTTCTACCCCTATCCGTCTGAAGATACACTTCACTTCTCCATCCTAGGCCTAGAGATAGTTCATTGCTGAAACCCATATATATATATATTTTTTTCTAAATGCAAATTCAGTAATGACAGAAGTATTACGTTATGATGATAATGATATGACTCAGTGCCTCTACCCTCCCATGTGTAACGGTGAATAGCCTTATGCTTGAAGTATGAATTCACAACTGCTAAAACAATACTAGCACATAAGTCCGGTAAGCGCTTCCCATTCCGGTTTGATTCCATATTATCACCACATTTACCCATCACCTTCTCATAACCTTCAGTTCTAACTGTCGCAGTGAAATCTCCAATTAGCACTATCCTATACTTGCAGTTGACCCTGATTACGAGGTGTCATTCAGTGCTTCATAAAACTCGTCTACTTCATTCCCGTCCTCCCTCATATGGTGAATACACCGAGATATTTCTCGTCCTAATTCCTCCCACCACTGAATATATCCACATCATACCTTTCATTTGCATCCATTACTGAATGTACTCTATGTTCTGTGCTATGATGCTACTGACGAACAGTCCAACGATAAACTCTCTCTTACAACTTTCAGCATCTTTTGAGAACAACTTCCAGTCTTCTCTCTCTTCATCGTTATATCTCCTTAAAAGATTATCATTAGCTTCTTAATACATTAAGACAATCGTAATTTATGAGCTTCATATCCGTATTGATGATTCACACAAATGCAAAGAGGAGAAGAATTCCACCTAATCAATACTTGTTTATTTTCGTTATTAAAATACATTTTAATATTTTTAATATTTTTTAAAATACATTTTAATATTTTTAATAACAATAATAAACAAGTATTGATTAGTTGGAATTCTTCTCCTCTTTGCATTTAAATTAAGACAAATCGTCTTCCCTGACTCAGCCAATTTTAATTCCTTTCTTCCGTGCGGCCCGTTAACATTTATAGCACCCAGTCAAGTTCCATTACGTTTTCCTAGTTGTTCCCATGGAGTCCCTACTCTGTGAAATGGAAGTGGACTTCGCCACTCCCAAATTATCAAATACTAGCTGTTACCCGTGGTTCTGCTCGCGAAGATTTCGTAATTTGATAACATTAATTATTCATCGGTAGTGCACTATGATATTATCTGAAACATCCTAAGTATAAAAACTCACCGAAAAATTGCGTTTCATTTACCACAGAACTTCTTTGTAAACCACGTTTGTGGTATTGCCTTTTGGGGCTAATATGACCAGGCTACTGGCAGAGCTAACTTTGGAACATGCGACATGCAACTCCACATGTGAGAAACAGTCTTCTCTCAAGTCGAAAACAAAAAATATGGTCCATCATTTTTAAAGGAAATTCCATATACCTATTTTTACATCTGTAACATCTTATTCTTTTTAGATATATGTATCCTCATAAAAATAATTCAACCCCTTTTCAGTCCTTTTCACCCCAATTAAATGCATTTTTCTGAAGAAAAATATGCGCGTTTCTTTATTTTTAAATAAGATTCCAAATACCGATATTCACGTGTGTAACATATTCGGTTTTTTAGACAAAGTATCCCAATTAACTGACTCAACTCCATCTTCAGTCCCTTTCACACACACACACACACACACACACACACACACACACACACACTCGCTTAAGTGAATTTTTCCAAAAGCAAAAATTACGTGTTTCTTTTTTAACCCACCATCGGTATCGTTGTCCGCACTTACGCGAGAGGTAGCGTGTATAGGGGCTCCCTAACATCGGCTTGGTGTATGATTTTAGTTCTTATACGAGCTCTTCTCGGCAGTTTGAATAAATTATACTAGTATTCGGTTATTTAGTATATATACTTACATATTTGTATATATCCACAATTGTTTATTACCTAAATATTTGCTATTACAATTTCGACTCGTACACTGTTTTCGTTCGTTTAGAAGGTAATTATAATTTTGTTTTAACAGACTGGTTTTATGTTAACAATTTATATAAATTTACATAACTATTACTAAATATTATGAAAAGTAACAAAAATCCTTGGCATTACATATACATATTACAGTACAAAACAAATTTTAACATGATTTGTAAACCTCATTATTTTGTATCATTGTCCTGTTCACTCATTTCTTTCAACTTCTTGTGAAAAACATTCACTGCATACTACTTTTGTTAGTCCAGTGTGCTCTTTGCACGTTTGCACGCATCACAGCGAGCTGACGTAAATCGGTTTTTTCGAACTGGGAGTAGGCACATCTTGGTTTCCGCCCGGGAACGTCTGAAAATATATACAGTAAACACCATAGCTTTTTTTTTGGTAATGATTATAAACAAGTTTTACAAAGTGTTCAATTAGATACTTGTAAAAATGGAGAAGTGAGAACTGTTAGCAAAACTTACCTGGGGTTGCTGGTGTCGCATTTCTGACGGGAAGTTCTTGTCCAAGGATATTTTTGATGGAATTTCTGAGACCAATTGACAGAACATCGACTAAAGCACGTCTCAACAGATGTGGCTTTACGATTTCCAGGGCAAGATTCTTCAATCCAGCTCAAAATAAGAGATTCACTAGGCCTACTAGCCATTATAATTTCACTGTGATACTGTTTACTAAAACATTACACCAGCACGGAATGCGCAAAAACTGTGACGCCAAAGGTATCGAGGCTAGAATGCTCCTAACACTGCCTGTGACGCGACCGGTATCGTAGCGAGGCGCGGACTAACACTCCAGACAGAACGCACTTCCCCCACTCCTCCACGTGACACGTGTGCGTGAATCATCGCGTAACGAAGGAAAACATGTGACTCATAAACTCATTTGAGAATACCTGGAGTTTGAAAAGTTTGAGTCTTAAACCAAAAAACTTTTCTTAATAAGGAATGTTTTTGTTAGGGGCTACCTAACAACGATACCGATGGCGGGTTAAAGGAGATTCCAACTCGCCCCATTTTCACTTCTTTTAAACCCCTTAGGTGGATTTTCCGAAAATAAAATGTTTTCTTTATTTTTAAAGGAGATTACAAATACCAGTTTTTACGTCTGTAGCTTGCTAAGTTGATGAGATATAGTCATTTTAATAGTTCACCCCCCTTAAGTGGATTTTCTGAAAACAAAAAATATGTGTTTCTTTATTTTTAAAGGATATTCAATGCAACAATTTCCACGTCTGTAACTTCTTCTGTTTTTGAGATATAGGCAGTCTCGTAGAGATGACTCAACCACCTTTTCACTTAATTTTACCCCCTTAAGTGAATTTTCAGAAAACAAGATCATTTTCACCCCCTTAGCGAAGGAATATCAAAAACTCCTTCCTTAGTGAGCACCCACATTGTAATATAAATGTATCCCCAAACTTTCATTTTTTATGTCCAGTAAATTTGGCTCGGCGATGATGAGTCAGTCAGTCAGTAAGTCAGGACATGTTATTTATATGTATATATATATATATATATATATAGATAGATGGTTCGTGCTTAATATACGAGGTATATTCTGATGTCAGGCTGAGTCTATTGTATTTAATGTATAGATTTCGTATAATGTTACTGTTTGGCTCTATGGCAACGTGGGTTTGGTGTAAAAGGTATCCAACTTAAAAGATTCAAACATCTTCCAACTCGGTGGATTTTTTCCCCGAAACGTCTTTAGAAATAGGATTTTATGAACTTGGCACAGAGGATCTTTCTTCTCATGAATTTTATCCACACTAGAATAAGAATTCTGTCCCTACTATAGAGATAGACATATTTTACAACTTAATTCGTTCCCAACACAGACAATTTCGACCCCATTTCTCCAAGTAGAAACCTTTTCTTTCCTACAATATTTTGACAGATAGAACAGTTAGGATTGTTATTGCCTGTACGATTAAAATGTCTTGATAACTCTTAAGATTTTCATACCATAGACATTTGACAATTTTTTTTTTTTGTTAGGAAACCATCAATACATTTTTCCCTATCGTTGACAAACACAAAATGTTCATCGTTGTCCTTACTAATACATAAATGTTGGTATTGGTAGGCCTGTATGTCCTTATTTCTTTCACGTAAAAACTACTTCACCCATCGAGCTTAAATTTGATACCTTTAAAACTGGTAGAATTTCGTAAATATATAGGTTACTTATTATTAAAATATCTTTTAAGGGGTCATGCAGTGAAAGGAAATGCGATGCAAGTCATAGGAATATGTACATCTGGACCCTTAAAAGTAGTACACTATCTAAACAGTCACTACAACTAATAAATGCCCAAAATAATATTATGGGTACTTTTTACCTACTTTTGTCAACTGGGAATTCATAATTCAGTGACCAGATGGACGAGGCATATCATTACTACCAATTATTCCTAATCTGTATCAGTCGTGAAATAACATTCCCTTTGTGAAAATATATAATGAAACCAAATAATTGGGAGTATACTATATGATCAATCTGTAAATAACGTTTTACTCTGATTTGTATAATTAAGGCCTTTAATTACTTCAATAATTAGCGTCCAATAAACGCACACGAATTAAAATTAATACAGATAATTGAATCATAAGTGGATAATTGATGTCATGTAGAATATTTCAAGTGAGAATTATATTATATGTAATTAAGGCTACACAGTTTTATAGTCTATGTTACGATCATTTACTAAATCACTCGGGCCAACACATGAGAACAAACTACGGCTCATCTGCTGAACTATCCTACTTTACAGTACCCTCACCTTGAGACCACTTATCTGTTGTTTTTTTTTTTTTGCTAGTTTCTTTACGTCGCACCGACACAGATAGGTCTTATGGCGACGATGGGACAGGAAAGGGCTAGGACTGGGAAGGAAGCGGCCGTGGCCTTAATTAAGGTACAGCCCCAGCATTTGCCTGGTGTGAAAATGGGAAACCACCGAGCTCGATAGCTGCAGTCGCTTAAGTGCAGCCAGTATCCAGTATTCGGGAGATAGTAGGTTCGAACCCCACTGTCGGCAGCCCTGAAAATGGTTTTTCGTGGCTTCCCAGTTTCACACCAGGTAAATGCTGGAGTTGTGCCTTAATTAAGGCCACGGCCGCTTCCTTCCCACTCCTAGGCCTTTCCCGTCCCATCGTCGCCATAAGACCTATCTGTGTCGGTGCGACGTAAAATAACTAGCAAAAATGGGAAACCACGGAAAACCATCTTCAGGGCTGCCGACAGTAGGGTTCGAACCCACTTATCTGTATGCTCCATTCTATGCAAACTACTAGTGACGTGACTTGATGGTTCGTGATACGATTTCTGGTAATATTTCTCAATATCATTTCTCAACGACAATTTTTTCATTGTTTCCTTTCCCAAAACGTTATTCTCTTTGAATTTTTTTATACTTCTTATCCTATTGACTTAAGGAAAGACGAACCTATCGAGTAACTGTGACACTATACGACGACCATCCAGAACGCTGCATGTACGCTACTGAGACCATGGCATTAGACAAAAGAGCTTGTATTCGATTGGAAAAGGAGGAAAGGAAGATCCCGAGATATATATCGGGTACCAAAAATTAATATGAAATACTGGTACATAGTTCAAGACAGGAGATATACAAGAAAGCAGAACCAATTTCAAGTCTATTATCTAAAACGTTTGATAATAATGGATGTCAACAGATTAATAACGAATATGTGGAATACGGCATGCATAATGGGAAATAACTGGATGAAGGAAGTTAGGGAGTACTGGAAGGCTATTGACATAATGGACAAATATCCGCTAATGACAGTACAGGATAGATCTGTTGAGAGAAAGCTCGTCGAAGGTCACAAATGGATCGATACTAAGATCAAGATCCAAATCACAGAAGCGCAAAGAATAAGGAAGGGTGAAATAATGAAGAGGTATTGGGAAGAACGAAGACATGCTGAACAAGTCACCTGAGATCCTAAGGGCTGAATGGAATAAAATAAATAAATGACGTTCTTTTCCATAAGATACATTTCGGAAGACAATCCTTACGAATAGTTTCCTTAATAAATAACCATTAACTTATATATACCCTGACGGAACTTACAAAATGAAATATTGACTCAAGGCTCCTAAAATTTTAGGTTCTATTTTCATCTTTGTAGAGACTGTGCTGCAGAGTTATGGATTTAACTCTATCTAGTATGCGTATCCACTAGGTTAGGTGCATAACGATGTTGATTTTCTATCTCAACTATTATTCGTTTCCTGTATGTGAGGTGATTGCTGTTGACTTGAATTCCGATTTCGTTTAAGATAGCAAGCAAATTTTATCTCCAGTTGAATGTTGACGATGATATCTGTTAAAGGCTATTTTCGTTCCTCCTATTGCAGAATCTATTATAAAAAGAAGGTTAGATCATATAACGAATGATTGTAGAACGGAAAGCCATAAAGGGCTATGTGCCAAAACCAATATTCTGAAATAGAAAACAGAAAGTGTTTATTTTAAAGACATACAAGTTACCTGAAGTAAGAAACCAATGCAAACGTACTCTAGACACACAAAATTAGTAAATGAAACTATTAATTAATTTGGAACAAAAAACAAAAATCTTATCTGTAAGCTCCATTCTGTGCAAACTACTAGTGACGTGACTTCAGCGATACCTAACACTAACTGTATCCATAGAATCCTCTCAAGCACGCGCGTTACGTGTATTATGTCATTTATGAGGTTATGTGGTATATAAAGAGTGTCCACTCGAATCCTTGACTACTTCCTGAATAAGGAAACTAAAGTGGTATAATTCACCGAGATGGAAAAGGATTTACAAGAATTGGGGATCTTACGTGATGACATCTTGCAACGTGGCCCTTTAAAGAAGAAACTAGAAGGTCTAAAGTGTTTTCTAAGAAAACTTAAAATGAGGACAAGCAAGACGTGGATCGAAGAGCGGAAGGAAGTTCACCGGAGAAGGATGCGGGAGTACTGGGCGAGTGTTAATTCTACTTGAAGCTCTACAATGCCTCTTAATGAATAAGAAATATCTGGCAGAACAATTAGGAAGCCAAAGAAAGGAAGATTCTAAGGAACTTTCCCAATCACCTGGGATCGGGGCTAAACGTATAACAATAAGCCCAATTTTACGGCCCGAAGCCCATCCAGATGCCAAACGTATGTGGAGGAATGTCGTAAAATAAGACACTACAACACAGTGGTGAAACCAGAATGTTTTTACCCATGTGGATGTATAGTTTTCAAGTATACTTTAAACTGGAAATACTGGAAAGGAGAATCAAGAGAAAAATGTTAGTTACAATTAAAACATCAGAGCAATGGGAATTAAGAAGTAATAAAGAATGAAATGAAATGAAATGAAATGAAATGAAATGAAATGAAACGAAATGTCGTATGGCTTTTTTTAGTGCTGGGATATCTCAGGACGGGTTCGGCTCGCCAGGTGCAGGTCTTTTTATTTGACTCCCGTAGGCGACCTGCGCGTCGTGATGAGGATGAAATGATGATGACAACACATACACCCAGCCCCGCCCCAAGGAAATTAACCAATGATGGTTAAAATTCCCGGCCCTTCCGGGAATCGAACCCGGGACCCCTGTGACCAAAAGCCAGCACGCTAACCATTTCGCCATGGAGCCGGACGTAATAAGAATATATATAAGAACATAGAAATTATAACTGAAACAATAAGAAAAAAAGAGATTGCTATTTCTGGGATATATCTATAGAACGAGTGATAACAAAACAGATTAAAGTGCCTTTGGAAGAAAATTCAACAAGCTGGATATAAGAGGCCAAGAAAGACTTAGAAAGAAAATAAGAGAAAGAGAAACTATGGAAAGCGAGATTTTTAAAAGTAAAATTTTAAGAATGGAAGGGTTCCAAGGATGAATGTAAAGAAAACCCCGTCCAAAGTGGTCTGAGGAGAGTATAAAAAGTATAGTACAATGATGAAGAAATACTGGAAAGAACAGAGGAGGAAACAAGGAAGGATGAACTGAAATAGCTAGTGGCTTTACATCGCACCGACACAGATATGTCTTATGGCGACGATGGGATAGGAAAGGCCTAGAAGTTGGAAAGAAGCAGCCGTGGACTTAATTAAGGCATTTGCCTGGTGTGAAAATGGGAAACCACGGAAAACCATCTTCAGGGCTGCCGACAATGGGATTCGAACCCAATATCTCCCGGATACAAGCTCACAGCCGCCCGCCTCTAACCGCACGGCCAACTCGCCCGCTAAATTGAAATTGACCTATGGTCCCTAGCAAGCCTCATTATAAAGATACACATTATTATTATTTTAATTAATATTGTAATTACTACTACTATTACTACTACTACTACTACTACTACTACTACTACTACTACTACTACTACTACTAATAATAATAATAATAATAATAATAATAATAATAATAGAATAACGGTTTGACGGCCCGCTAAACAACCTTTATACTATTTTTGAAGACGTCGAAGTGCCGAAGTGCCGGTATATCTACCGACATGAGGCTGGTGTATATGAGCCCTTCCAATATCACCGGACTGAATCAGGATCGAATCCGTCAGCTTGAGCTCCGGAAACAAGCTCTTCTTTCGTCTCACTCAGCCTAGCTGTTCCTATTTTTTCAGCACTCATTTAATTTAAAAATTTCTCACCCTATAACTAGATGAACTGGGTATCATTAATGTTCACTCGTTTCTTCAAGAGAGGGAATCATCTCCAATCTTCGAGATCACAATGTGTCTTCCTTGTGAACGCCACGCCTGAAACTTCTGACGTCACTGTCAACATCGACCAGTTTAGCCCAGAAATACTGGAGAAAACAGCCCCTAGTGAACACATATGTTGCTGAACATACAATCTGTGGCATCTGTTGGAATTTTTACAAACTATAGCGCTTTATGCTGACTATTGGAAATGATACATAACCCCATTTAAAGCAATATTTCTCTTCCTCTTTTCATTTTATAAAATCATATTTAGCCTCTTACGATATTCCACTGAACAATTCTGCAACAAATGAGCTAGATAACGAATAATTCTTGAACCAAATACCTAGTTACGAACTTCTCATATGATATTAAGTGTGAGTTAAGCGGGAATTAAATAATATTTGTTTTCCTCCACATCTACAGTACATGACCTTAATGATCTACAACGGAGAAAAATGACAATGTCTGACCTTAGCAACTTATGTTCAATCAATTTGAATTTGCTGAAAAATAAATAAACAAACAAACAAACAAACAAACAAACAGACTAACCAAAATAAATTTCCATGAAATCATCAACAGACACTGTCAAAAGGCCCACGGTCAACTCCTTCTCGGACATCCGTTATCCGTGGGAATACGACAACTGTGTGAACTCAAAACAGAATAGCATACGTGGCATAAAATTAGGTAAAATAAAATAAAATAAACGAAAGCACGCCACATGGCGCTTCGCCTTCCATAAGGAGGAGTAATGTCCTCCCATTCCTCTCCTGACTGACACAGCAAGTCATTCACATTCCACTCCTACATGTCAACTCGCGACCGATTACATGTCATACGATATTAAGCACATTTGTAAAATAATACCCCAAAGTAATTTCAAAGTGGGGAAAAGTTGTTACTTTTAATTAAACTAGGGAAATTGTTATTTAAGGAAAATTGATATTGAGTAACATTGCCTTACAAGGGAAACTATCAATACGGTCATATCGAAACCGACATTTAAATTTCGCTGAGAGGATGAGGGGACCATAAGAAAGCAATGTACAAGAATTCAGCCGCCATCTCGAGCTGTAAGATCCTGAAATTGGCACGGAAATGACTAATAAGATTGCACGTGTTAGCATATAGCTGAACGAGGACAACCCTTGTGACCAGCTGAAGCGAGCACGTTACCTTGAGCTTTCCGTGCCGGGCAGTTAACACATGTTGCTTTGAGAGAGCAGCCATGAATCTGACTAATGTTATAGAGTATGCATTACGTTATTTCCGTGAAAAAGATTTGTCTTCTTCCCGCAAAATAACTTTGGAAGAAAGGGAGACGGGTCGACATGTGATCGAACTAATTGAAAATCATCCGATGGATGCCAGCAATGTCTCGGAGTCTTGTCTGAAAAGAAATAGTGATAGCGAAAATAACAGTCGAAGCAACAATACCTCATCCGCATCATCTGAAAGTGAAACCAGCACACCACTGCCAGGTACGAGAGGTGTTACTGATCCGAGTTTGAGCCCCGAGCCTGATTCCCGTCAATCCAGTAAAACAACACCGCGGTCTCCTGACATATCTACCAGTTCAAGCTTTGCTTCCAGTCCACAGAAGAAAGTGAAACACACCGTAGGTATACCTTGCATACAAGAGGAAAGCAACTGTACATGTCAAAATATCAATTAGAATCTACGTCAGTAAGTCCAGTTGAATGCGGGAAATTGATGTATAAAAAATATGTTCCTGCTTTGCAGAAGCAAAAATGTTTAAGCAGAATGTTTGTGATGAAGACCTGTGACTGAGGGCCTTGGACATTTCAAGAGAGATTACAATGGGACAGAATAATTTCAGCACATCTACTGCTTGGTTGGTTTGCTTGAAGAAAAACTACCGACACAAAAGCAGAAAAATCACGAAATTTTTCTTCCGTGCATATCTGCAAGGAAAAGGGATAAAATATAAATTCGCAAGGAAAATTTTGAAGTAGCTACAGAGCGAATTTTAGATTCTTCAATGTACAACACAGATGAGGGTGGTTTCGTGCACCAACTGAAGGCGAAAAGGACTATCGTTCGTTGGTGAGAAACATACAAATGCAGCTGCGCAATCACATAGTGCACTCATCCATTCTGACACAATTGCGCCTACTGTTAGTATGGCCGGTACACTTTTCTCGAAATTATTCATTGCATCACAGGAGTCAACGGCAACGTTTCGGCTGAGAGTTTTCAAAGAAATGTTTCATGCCTAGAATATAATCGGAACAGCCACAAAATCAATGAAAATGGGAGGAACGAACTGAAGTATTGGTTTAATGAAGCATTCTTTCCATTCGCGGAAGACAATTGTTTGCTACTGTTAGATTCCTGGACTACTGACAGTGATAAACGCTGTCTTGAAGACATTCTTCCTGGCAAAAGTATAGAAATTTTCCACATTCTTCCCGGCAGTACAGATAAAATACAGCCCTTCGATAAGTTTTTTGCCATTTATCATACAGTATGCCGGCTTGTGAAGATTTCCGGTTTGATGTTTTATCAGAGAAACAGTGTATTGAAAATGCAATACTTCATTCATTTTCAATTTTCTTTCCCATAGTTCAAGGACATGATTAAAATTTCGTGGTTTACAACAAATATTACACAATGAAGAGACTTATTGCCTTCAAAAATGTATACAAATCTCTGATGGATGTGGCCTTAAAGTGCATATTCACTGCGCGTGGTGTTACCATGCGATTCACACACCTCATTTAGGTTTCACATTCGTTCGCTAACATTGAAGTGGCCCAGGCCTGCAGTAACCTGGAAGTTCGTTCTATATCTCTCCAGCACAATTGTAACATTTAGACACATTCCAGTTCGAAATGAGAACTAAATTTTTATACATAGCTATCTTAGGATCTTCTCATCCTCTCAACGAAATTGCATCGTCGGTTTCGATATGACCTTATCGATAGTTCCCTTGTTAGAAAATAACCTGTAGGTGAAATTGTTCGTTGGGAGAAATAGTTTGGAATCAGTGCACTGTGAAAAATGACCGGGAACGACGTGGTTAGTTTTTCTTTATTGCAACGCAACTCGACATGAAATTAACAAATAAATACAAGCCCTAATACTGAGGCGGCAATTTATAGAAATGGTTAAAACTACAGCATGTAAGTTTTCCAATTATTCGTTTCTCTTACGTCTTAGCATTTCTTCAATGTAAATGGCGTCTAATATTTACCACGTAAAAAATGAGTTCCACAATAATACATTACTTTCCTTAAGTTTAGCTGCCTGTGTGCTTAATTTAGTAATCCAATTTCTTTAACACTGTTCTTCTCTGGCTCTTAAATTCTTATGTCCACCAGTGTGTTAGCTCTGCAAGTTTTTCACAACGCCCCCTTAAGGGCGGACGTTCAGTCCCTCCCAATGGAGAAGTAACGTTTTATTCCCGCTTTTATTTAGTTTGCAAGACGAAGTGTCTGCGTTGGGAATTCTTTTGGTATTAAGGCACAGAGATAAAAACAAAGAAGTTTTTAAGATATAAAAACGGGTCTAAATAAGGAGCAGGGAAAACAACTATGAATAACAATTTTATAAGGCAAAATGGTAGGGTCTAACTATCGCACTAGCTCTCTTTACTAAAATAGTAACTAAACTAAAGCTGACGGCAGAAATAGTTCTGCAGCTTCGAGGCCAAGAGTTCAATCATCGAATTATACAGAATGTTCCGCGTGAATTAACACCAATTACGAAACTCTCTTCAAGGCCGCTAAAGAAATAGCCTCCACTGGAGATGGTAAGGAAGCAGCAAAAATGAATTCGTCTCCGGTCAGCGGTAGTTTAAAGATAAACATTTTTCACATTAGATGTGGTTATTAATAAAGATTAGCCTCGACTAGCGGTTCTTTTCGTATTCAGATCGCATCACATGTTTGTTAGTAGTAAGAATGCAGTGCTAATCGGCGGTTACTTACATATCCAGATCCATCGTGAAATATCAAAGGCTGTTAGTAAAATAAATTCGACCTCTACCAGCGGTTATTTACCTATTCAGTTTTGTCACATCAGAGTTAGTTTGTAACAAGAACGCTGTATCTACCAGTGAATGTTTACATAACCGAGCTACGCCACATCACAGGACTTCAGTAAGGAGAATTCGGGTCCAATTTCAGCTGTTTACGTATCCGCATCACATCATATCAGAGGTTGTAAATATATAATTTTGCACCGCTCGTCAGTTTTCTTTACATATTCAAGTCACGTCACATCAGTGGTTATTACCGAGAAAAATTCGGCCGCAACCAGTGGTAGTTAATGTATGCAACTCATGTCATATCAGAGGATATTTCTAGGAATAATTCAGCCTCATCTGGTGGTGTTGTTCTTGCAGGCGAGGAGCGATTGAAAAGAAGGGATACGCAGTGCTTCGAATGCGTCAAGTGCAACCGCAATACTATCACGCAGGCAAGATGATGATTAGTGAAAGTGTAAAATCATTGTGTGTTACATCTGTATGTAAGTCCAACTTTCCTGAAGATTTAACGAATAGAAAGGAATGATTAGTGTTCAAAGGATACGAAAGTTCTATAATTATGAATTAAAATTGATAGATAACTTCTTACAGAGGATACGATCATGACAAAGAGCATGACAACGTATAAAATGAAAGAAACTGAATAAGTCGTTAAAAAGAAGTATGTTGTTGAATGATTAAAGAGAGATTGATAGGTACTTTCTTGCTACCGGACGAACATAAGTAGGACGAGGAGGCAAATGATCGGATTTTGGTCATTGACACAAGCACAGTATCTGGTATCTGAAGCAACCTTTCTGGAAGTCAGTGAAATATTTTAACACTTTCTTTGGTAGCGGTAAATCTTGCAATCTTCAATCCATGAGGTCCCAAGTTCGGACCCCGACTCTGACCCTAATATAAGGCTGATAAGAGAGTTCGGAACCTAAACCATTTAGCTCACTGCAGCGTCTGGTGTAACGCCAGTTTATCATCCACACTAAAAATGAAATGATTTCCATGATCTGCTACTAATGGCATAACATTCTGCTTGAACCGCTCATTTTTCGCAGGAACGTTGCAGGGATACTTTGCGCTTTCAAAGCTTAGAAAGCAATTCGTACTAAATTGTCTTTCGTTCCGTGTGGCCCTTTATACCCAAGGATTCGTACAAATGTTAAAATCGAACAATTTTGGACGGCGTCAACAACGAGTACAACAAAAGTGAGGGCGAATTGGTGAGGGCCGTAATATGGGAGCGCCGAGCACAAGTTGCAAAAGACTTTGACCTTTCTACACAAATTGTAAATGTTTGGAACAGAGTGTACAAATACCGCGGAACACTTTTAAATTTGTGTAGGTCACCCTAGTAATGTTACCCCTGCTGTTAAGGGACTCATTCGATGGCAATGTGTTACTGATCCTCGTACGACGGAAGAAGATTTACGGAGTACTTTAGAAGACAGCGATAAAATCAAAATTGACTTAACTACTATAAAACGGTACCTCAAACATCAATGTTTAATGGGCCGATGAACAAGCAGTTGTACATCCATCCTCTATTATCAGTAATAGTAGTAGTGATTGTTTTAAGAGAGCTTACAGCTTGTGTGCGCGTATGTACATCTACTAATAGTAGTGATTATTGTTTTCTTCAAAGGTGAGTGTATGAATATTTCCTTCAATATACTCTACGATTAAAATGTGTTCTGTGATCGTAGTATTTTTTAATCCTGTGTGCCTTTCTTAAATACTGGGGGTAGTTCATTCGTATCTTCTATTTGTGTAGAGTAAAAATTTGAAACCACGGACGGAAGTACAACTATACATCCATCTTCTGTTATCATTCAAAGTAATAGTGATTATTGATTTAAGAGGAAGTACATCTGTACATCTATCCTCTTATTAATATTAATAGTAGTAGTTATTGATTTAACAATGATATCCTCTGCCTGATGTTCATTCTCCGTTTCTTTATTCTTAAAATATAATATGAAAGTAAGTACTGTGATGCGAGTTTAGAAGTAGTGAAAATAATATTAATCTTAATCGAAACCGACTTTCAACCTATTAGGTCGTGTTACGTACATTTAGTACGTGTTGAAGAGATGTTAAGTACAGAACAAAAATGGCCAACCAGGCACCAGTATTCATCAATATTAATCTTATTTCTTGGCAAATAGCTTGTGTGCGCTAATCACCCCGTTGCTTTTTTATTCTATTTTACAATATAGTTAAATCACATTTCATTTATGTTTTATTGACTAGGCATCGCAGAAGAGGTAATAGGAATTAAGACTCCCAAACAAAATACTGGGGTTGTACCTTTCATTCACCTATGTCATCGGCTATGATGATAGATTTACATGGTTTCGTATTTTACACCAGGTAAATACTAGTTTTATTCAGTAAGTAATGTCAGCATTACATTAGACAATTAAAAGTCTCTAGTGTGCAGATCTATAAGCTCGAAATGTTACAATGAAAATTCAGTGTTCTAATTATCAAAAACCTGTTTAAGTGAGGCGACTAAAAAGGTGCCGCCTATGTGTCTATGTTCAATTCATAGCCAGATTAGAGATATCTTACGGTATCCCCCTGCCTGTCGTAAGTAGTGACTAAAAGGGTAAAATCATTTTATAAACAAGATAAGTTAGCAATAGACAATATATGAATACATTTTCGGTCCCTCTCCCCTCCCTCTACCCACACAGCTACAAACAGGATTAAACCAGTTTCTGCGACAAGAACGACAGCGCCGTCCATGCCATTCAGCGTAACAGAGTAAGTATATACCATTCTGTGTGTGCGTGCAAAAAATTCTCTTCGCAGCGCGAGGCCGCTGTCCATAGTTATTTGTTTGTCGGATGGGCACGTAAAGCCCTATGCAAACCTCAGAATGCTATTCGATACTAAAATTTGGTATGTGTTACTACATGTCCTTTTTCACATGTAAGTATCTCAGGTAATCAAAATTATTGCCCCTCCTCCTATTACATATTTATAATCAAGGTATTTTTGTTTGTTTAGAACACGATAGAGAATATATGCTGATTATTCAAATCTTTACAGTAAGATAACAACAGACGATATATGTTCTACACACACAAAAAGTATTGCTTTTGGTAGAGGGGCACAGCACAAAGCATTTTCCCGGTCCTCTGTAATAGGATTGATTAACAACGTATTTTATCTTGTTCAGGAGATGCCCCCTCTAATTTAGTGTCGGGGGGAAGGAAGATGTCGAAAAGGGCAGCTAGCCTTAAAATATGGTCCTTATGCCCCCTCCAAAATGCTGCCGGGAAAAGGGCATGTCCAGAAGGGCATCTTGCGTTAAAACTAGGGTCCTTAGGCTCCCACTCAGATGGTGTCGGGAAGGGGAATGTCTAGAAGGGCAGTTAACCTGAAAGCTAGGTCCCTCTCACTTAGGGTCGGGAAGGATATCTAGCCGTAAACCTAGTTTCTGTGTAGTTAGGCACCCTAGTCGTTCCGCACCTGCACGTGGCAATGTTCCGTCAAGATAACAGCAGTGAGGTTAGGATCATTCCCTTTTTCAAAAATTCCGTGCTACACAAAAACCGTGTGGCTAAGTCCCGTTAAGATAACAGCAGTGAGGTTAGGGTTGCTCACTTATTAAAATTCCGCGCCAAACAAGTGCACGTAGTTAGGACCTATCAAGATGGTAGCTGCCAACTTGTCAGCTGTTACTTATTAAAATGATGTGGCCCAAGTAGTTAAGGTAGCAGGGAGTAGGACCTGTTAAGATGGCAGCAGTGAGGTTAGCCATGTTCACTTGCTCAAAATACGCCCCAAACAAGTGCACGTGGTTAGGACCTATCAAGATGACAGCTGATATCTTGACATCTGTTCAAATTCCGCGCCCACGTGGTTGTGATGGCAGCAGTGAGGTTAGGATCTGTCGAGATGGGCATCAGTAAGGTTAGCCACGTTCAATTGTTCAAAATCCGCGCCAAGCAAGTGCACGTGTTTAGGACCTGTCAGGATGGCAGCTTTCATCTTGACAGCTGTTTTTTAATTCCGCGCCACACGTGGTTAAGATGGCAACAGTGAGATTAAAACCTGTCAAGATGGCAGCAGTGAAGTTAACGACGATCTTTTGTTCGGAAAAGTGAGGATAGGGTCCGGCAATATGACACCTGTCACTTTAGTTGATTCGATAACTCTCCTAAGTTAATGCATAAAATACAGCTAAGGGCGGGGGAGATGATAGCCGAGTGGCATAGTCACTTCTCATCAAGGCAGCCGTAGTTTGAATCCAGACCAAAACATGTGTTATTTGTGAAAAAAATCACATCCTCGTTGTTTGGATTCCACAGAAGTATCAAATGTCTAGTAAAATAACAAGCTTGCTTTTATAAAACTGCTGCGCTCCAAGAACAAACCTCGATCATGTGTAATTTGTGCTGAATAAAACGACGGTGCACAAGGCTTTTTTCAAGAACACCATTCCTTTTTTCCTTCTGTTTTTCCTAGTGGTGTAACGTCCCAGTAACACATCGAAGACCTGACGAGTTAGCCGTGCGGTTAGGGACGCGTTGCTGTGATATTGTATCCGAGAGATAGTAGGTTCGAATCCCACTGTTGGCAGCCCTGAAGATGGTTTTCCGTGGTTTCCCATTTTCACACCAGAAAAATGCTGGCGCTGTGCCTTAATAAAAGCCTCGGCCACTTCCTTCACACTCCTTGGCCTTACGCATCTCATCGTTACCACAATACTTATCTGTGTCGGTGTGATGTAAAAAAAAAATCGAAGATTTCCGGCTACCCTACGTTTGGAAAGGGCTAGGACTCGAAAGGTACCGGCCATTGAGTTAATTACGAGTGTGAAATGGAAAACCACGGGAAACCATCTTCAGGGCTTTAAACTGTGGGATTCGAACCCACTATCTCCCGAATGCAAGCTCACCTTTGCGCGACTCTAAACCCACAGCGAAGTCACTCGGTACGATATTCAAGTCATGTTTGGTACACACAATCACCCAATGAATCATAAATTAATTATTCAGTACCAGTTAAATGTGGTAATTCGTAGAAAGATTATCCCTTTTCTCATTTGAATGGTCAGTGTTGTGGTTCTTGCTTCAGAGGGACCCCGCTTCAATTGACGACTGAGCAGGAAATTTTAACCCCGTTTCATTATCTCAGGGGATGGGTGAATGTGATCGTCTTAACACACATCTCCGTTTACACACAGAACTTCGCAATAAAAACCACCACAGAAATATGCAGTAGCGAATATAGCCCTCCACACAGGGTTAGCGTCGGAAAGGGCATCCTGACGTAAAACCAGGCTTAGTTCACATTCGTGCCTTTCACAGAAAACTGGAAAAAGTGTCAGGAAAGAAGAAAGTCAATAATTTAGAAATCTGGGTTTCAGGTGTTCACTCAACCTGCAACGAAAACAGCTGCTCACTCTATAAACATAGAGCTGAGGTTATGAAAAGCGAAATTCATTACCTCCCACTCAAATCAAAATCAAATCAAATCAAAATCTCTTTATTTGCAAATGAGGTGTCTACCTCGGTGGCAAATGGTACACTAAAATACATTATTGTCAAGCACTAAATTTTAAATTAACAGGAGACGAATAAAATTTTCCTAGAATACAATATTATACAATTTACGCTAATAATTTTTTCTATTAAACACACACATCATCCTTAATAAATTTATATTGTTTACAAAATTCTACTTATAATATCTTACAAACATAGTCAACTCATATACAGTACGTTTTGTGAAATTACTTCTAATAATACTATACAACTGGTATAAGATTAAAATTTACATAGCATTTATTTACATATTTATATTTTACCCATTTTGGAACCTAAGTAGCATAACGACCTGCTGCGTCTTAACCAGAGCCCCTTTTGCCACCACTTTTCAGAGTTCCTGAAGGGCCTTCACAGCTACCGTAGCGGTCCCAGGGCCCTCGAAGTCCCCACTGTACTTCACCCCTACAGGCAGTCCCCTACTTGGGCTGTCCAAACTCCTTAGACCAGGGGATGGAATTAATTTAATCACACACATTTATTATTTACAATATCCTGCACTGGTCGAATGCCCTCTAACATTTAATTTATTATCTCTGTTGTTGTTTATTCTCTTCTTGAATATTTGTACAGATTTTGGAAAAGGATCAAACACTACCCCTGGTAAACTGTTCCACTCCTTCACGCCCTTCCCAATGAAAGAAAATTTACCCCAATCGCTTCTGCTAAAATTCCTTCTAATTTTGTACTTGTGGTCAGTTCTACCCATATAATTATTTTCCAACCGAAGCCTCTCACGGATATCTCCCCATGCTTCTTCTCCTGTATAGGCTCTATATAATCCTATAAGTCTACTTTTCTCCCTTCTCTTACTTAAAGTTTCCCACCCAAGTTCCTTTAACATTTCTGATACACTACTCTTTCTCCTGAAATCCCCTGTTACAAACCTTGCTGCTTTCCTCTGCACACCATCTAGTTCTTTTATTAGGTATTCTTGGTGAGGATCCCAAACACTGTTTGCATATTCCAATAATGGACGAACCATACTTAAGTAACATTTTTCTTTTAATTCTTTGTTGCATCCTTTAAGTAGCCTCATTATGACATGTAACGATCTGTATGCTTTCCCAACAACGTCATCAACATGACCCTTCCAGTGCAAATTACTTTCAAATCTCACACCTAAGTATTTGCACTTGCCATCTTTTGGGATAACTACCTCATCCAAAGTATATTCAAATTCAGTTTTAAAGCTCCTGTTTGTAAAAGTTGTAACAGTTGATTTGGCTCCATTAATCTTCATATTATTTTCTTCAACCCATTCCTGGATACTGTCAAGGTCCCTTTGTAATTCTGAACAATCCTCAATGTTATTTATTTCCCTATAAACAATTATGTCATCTGCATACAATCTTATTTTCGATGTTATATTGTTCCCTAAGTCATTTGCGTATATTAAGAAAAGTAACGGACCGATTATACTACCCTGTGCAATTCCCTTCCAGACTTTCTCTTCCTGTGATATATTATTTCCTACTTTGACTTTCTGAACCCTTGAATTTAGAAATGTTCTTATCCAACGTATAACCCTTACGTCCAATCCTATTCCCTCCAATTTCTTTAATAATAGTCCATGTTCCACTCTATCAAAGGCTTTGGAAAGATCTATGGCTATGCAATCTAACTGGCCTCCTGAATCTAACTGATCTGATATGTCCTGCTGAAATCCCACCAGTTGTGCCTCGCAAGAAAATTTCTTTCTAAATCCATATTGGCTCCTCATGAACCAATTTTTATCATCACATATCCCTCTGATGTACTTTGCTATTAAACTCTCCAGTATTTTACAAACTATACTGGTCAGGCTGATTGGTCTGTAGTTCTCTGGTTTCCTTTTATCACCCATTCCTTTATAAATTGGTATTATTATAGATTCCTTCCATTCCTTTGGTATCACACTATTATTTATGACATAGTCAAAGAGAAATTTTAAATAAGGCACTATATACCACCCCATTGTCTTTAATACCTCCCCAGTAATTTGATCACTTCCTGCTGCTTTTCCTTGCTGAAGCAGTTGGATTTCTCTGAAAATATCTTCATTTGTGAATGAGAAGCTTCTTGTTTCCCTCTGTGTCTCTCCCTCTCTATCTTCTGTTATGGTTTCCAAGTCCTGACAATCTTCTACTGAATCTCGGAATTCCCTACTAAAGAGGTTTGCTTTCTCAGTATCTGTTAAATAGTGTCCACCCCCTTCTCCCACCATTGTAGGAATTTGGATTCCTTTTCCTTTTTGATTCCTAATATATGAATACAGCTTTTTCCATTTCCCTTTGTGGTAATTACCCTCTTGAATAATGCCATTCATATAATTCTCT
The DNA here is from genome assembly GCF_040414725.1 of Anabrus simplex. NCBI lineage: Eukaryota > Metazoa > Arthropoda > Insecta > Orthoptera > Tettigoniidae > Anabrus > Anabrus simplex. Next base: position 149,077,162 of record NC_090270.1, read on the forward strand.
TTTGCTTCCTTTTTCACTCTATTCAGTTCCCTCATTAGTTGTTTTCTAGTTTCTCTATTCTCCCTACCTTCTTTGATTTTCCTGTTTACTATTCTACATTTTCTTTTTAATTTTCTTATTTCCCTTGTGTAATAAACAGGGTCTGAGGTCATTTTACCCTTCTTAACAGGTACAAATCTCTTCTCTCCTTCTCAAATTATTCCTTTAAATTTAGCCCAAAGTGTATCCACATTATTCCCTTCACTTATCCAACAACTGAATTGTGATTTAAGGTAAGTCCCAAATTCATCAACTTTAGTTTTTCTGTATAATTTCTTGTCTTTTGTGACCCTCTTATTAAGCATTTTTGGTACGAGTCCTACATCCATTATTACAGCCTTATGGTCACCTATTCCTTCAATTACCTCAGTTTTATCAACAATTTCCCATGGTTTAACCAAGAATACATCTAGCAAGTTATTGAGACGAGTTGGTTCTTGTACTACCTGTGTAAATCCTCCCTCCCAAATTAACTTATTTGCCAGTTTCTGTTCATGGGCTTCACTTGCAGCTCCATTCCATTCAACTTCAGGCAAGTTTAGATCTCCCCCAATTATTACCGTATCATTATTGTATTTATGAGTATAATCTATTATTTTCTCAAATATTTCCATATCTCTTTCCTCTCTTCCAGGCCTATATGTTCCTATAATTCCCACCTCCTTCATATTATCACAAACTAATTTTATCCCTAATATTTCATCCCTTTCATCAGTAAACCATTCATGCGAACAATAAGTTTCCTTCACCAGAATAAATACCCCTCCTCCTTTTTTATCTCCTCGGTCTCTACGATAGACTGTATACCCTTCTGGAAATACTTCTGTATTACCCACCCCTTCTCTCAACCACGATTCCACTCCTATCACCACATCCGTCTCATAAGATTCCATCAATGTACCGAATTTTAATTGTTTATTTACTACACTCTGACAGTTTACCAAGAGCAATCTCAGACCTCCTTCCTCCCTAAAACTTGACTGTTGCAATTGGGTAACGTTTGACTCATGAGTTGAGAACTTCCCTGGAACCCAGATCCTTGTACATAGATCTTGATTTAAGGGTCTGGGTTTTCTGGCAAGTTTCCCTGTATGTGCCAGTTTAGTGGTATGGGTTTTCTTAAGTACCGATTAGTTTGCAAATCTCTGTTGATAATTGTAGCAATTTGTCTACAGAGAGTTGCTTTTCCATTACCATTTAGATGTAACCCATGTCTAGTGAACATTTGCCTGCCAAGACCTAAAGTATCTACTACATAGACATTTCTAAAACTCTTACATAATCTCTTGATTTTTATATTTACATCATGTACAGCTTTGTTCACACATGAGTCATCTAAAAGGTCATACCTGGGTGGCACATTTACTACAATTACTTTTGAGTCAGGTAGTTTGGAAATCTTACCTCTGAGAGTCGTAATTAATTCCTCACCTTCATTTGCAGCAATGTCATTTGTACCACTCACAATCACCACATAATTGTCCTTCTCTGACACAGGATCACAACTTGAAAGGACGTCTTCAGTTTTGGCACCTGGTTTTATTAGTCCTAAAACCTCAGTCTCTGGATTCTGCAGCTCATCCTTGATGCCTTCTGCCATACCCCGCCCTTGACTGTCTGCGTAGAGATGAATCTTTGGCGATCTTGACTTTCGGTTGGTTTTCTTACCTCCACTGGATTTAAAATTATTTGGAAAACTTGGTGTGTCTTCTTCTGGAACTTGCTGCAATAACTGAAATCTATTTTGGCACTGCAAAGAGTTTCTTCCCGGTTTTAATTTGTACGTAGTTTCTCCCATATGTTTAACATTAGGCCTAAAATGGCCACGCGTCACTTCCGTCCACGGCGATCTTTCTTCTCCAATGTCTTCTTTATCTTCCAGTTTCTTTATTCTGTCCTTTAAGCATTCATTTTCATGTTTCACAGCGCATAAGTCCTCTTGTAGCACTCCTAAAATCTTAATTATAGTTTCGTAAGTCTCTCTTTCTTGTTGTTCTGCCTCACTATCAGTTTGTTTACACTCGAAACACAGCCACTCACTTTCTTCAATATCAGTCCTATTTACAATATTTGCACAACGAAAATGGTACCATTCATCACACTTACGACACAGAATCCCATTTTTAACTACTCTTCTGCATTTGCCACATTTTTCACTGCATCTTACACCTTTATCTACTACGGATATCACAGACTCACACACAGTAGTCGCCATCTTGTTACAGATCACTTCACAGGCCTCCTCCAAGGGGCTTTGGATACGACTTTGAATTTTAGTGACGTCAATTCAAACTTCGCAATATATATTGCATGGAATTTGTTCATTCGGTACAGCAATCCCTTCTGCACGAGAACATCGCAATACTGGTCACATCAAGCAGTTCCAAGTAATAAAGTTCCTAAGAAACGATTGAACTTTTCATGCAATAAATTAGCCATAAAACTAGTTGTTTCTAATAATGGAGGCAGTATAATGCAAGTCTATCGCTACAGAAGAGCACAGTGTGTCTGTAACTTCTCAAAGCTATAAAATTGTTGTGAAGTTGACTTGCAAGACGGTTCACTGTTTCCCTTCCTTTATTAAGGTGATGTGCTGTTTAAATGAAAGTGTAGGAGTTGTCGAGCCGAGTAAAATGGACTTGTACTTTGTAGTGAATGAGCAGCAGAACCTCACAAACAGAATGTCACGAGATGAGAAGAAAGAAAGTTACAAGTTCGAAGAGAAACTTAACTCTTACGTTGTGATAGGAAGTCATTACTAGTGACATCAATACATGACAATTTTTTCAGATGTATGATGAATATAATTTCCTTTTAGGTAGGTTGGTAAGGGTTATTCTGCCCGAGGGCAGGTCCGAACCTCCGCAGAGGTGTTCATGAGCCGGAGTTTACGTGCGGTAGGGTGGCCAGTTCCTTTCCGCTCCTCCATTCCCTTACCCCCACCAACAGCGCGAGGCAACCCATCCAACTCCTGACCACGCCCAATGTTGCTTAACTTCGGAGATCTCACGGAATCCGGTGTTTCAACACGGCTACGGCCGTTGGCTAATTTCCTTGTGCTAACTGCCTATTGCACAAGTTCCGAAAATACAATTCACACTTATTTTTCAAGAAAAATTCACATGCAATTCATAATTTGATATTTAAGGATAGTTTTATTATTAGCTCACTCCGTGGACCGGACTCCGGACCCCAATATCGCGGGTTCAAACCCGACAGAAGTCATATTTTTGAAGGTCGGAAAAGTGTTCATTCCACACTCCATGTCATAATATTTCGGCGAGAAAAATATCTGTGGTGACACATTCGGTGTTTATCCGACAGAACTGAATAAATTTCAGCCATAGCCGTCCAAGAGAGATCCGGTTTTCTCCGCAATCTGGTAGGACTAGAGTAATTGTTTTCTGCTCCTTCTTTCCTTCTTCTTCTTTTTTTGCTAGCGGTTTAACGTCGCACTAACACATCGAATGTCTTCAGCGACGCAACGATGGGAAAGGATTAGGATTGGGCAGGAATAAGCCAAGCCTTAATTAAAGTACACACCGGGCGAGTTGGCCGTGCGGTTAGAAGCGCGCAGCTGTGAGCTCGCATCTGAGAGATAGTGGGTTCGAACCGCACTGTCGGCAGCCCTGAATATTGTTTTCAGTGGTTTCCCATTTTCACACCAGGCATATGCTGGGGCTGTACCTTAATTAAGGCCACGGCCGCTTCCTTCCCATATCTAGGCCTTTCCTGTCCCATCGTCGCCATAATACCTTTCTGTGTCGATGCGACGTAAAGCAACTAGAGAAAAAATTAAGGTACAGCCCCAGTATTCGTCTGGTGTGAAAATGATAAACCACACAGAACCATCTTCAGAGCTGCCGAAGGTCGGATTCTAACCCCCATCTCCGGAATGCAAGCTCAGAGCTATGGGACCCTAACGCACAGCGAACTCGCTCGGTACCTATAGTAAAACGGAACTTCAATACTGACGAGCAGGCAGCCAGATGGCATCAAATTAAAATGCTCGCACACGGCAGCTGAGGCATTATTATTATTATTATTATTATTATTATTATTATTATTATTATTAACGGCCAGGAACATTCTTATTCTTCTGCAGGCTCCTTATAGAAGGTAGATCACCAGCATGGAGAATATTTTCCTGTTTATTTCTTCCTTTACAATGGTTATCGTAAAGTAAATGTTGAACCATTTTCAGAGGTCCTGCACCCAGACTGAATTTCTCCGCCCATTTGCAAGTTTTCCTTGTATTTTTCCTCTTACGAATAGTTGTAGAAATTATTTATCCTTTCTGTAGGTGTGACCGAAATAGGCTGCTTTCCTACATTTGCTGAGGATTAAGAGTTCATAATATATCCTGGCACAGCATAGTACCTCCTCGTTGGTGACGTGGTTCACTTATCCGATCTTCAATATTCTGAGATACGTTCTAATGCTGCAAGTCAATTCGTTGACAAGGCATTCAGTGTCCAACTTTCGACAGCGATAACTCGTACCACTTCATGACACCTCCAGCAAGTTTCAAATTACAAGTCATGGTTGCACACAAAATGTTTGAATTTGAAAAACATACTTCTTGCAATGCCGATTCTTGTGTTATCCAGCATGCTAGAAAATATACACAAAATTATTATAAAAATTATATTGTCTTACAATCAAGATAGAACAGTAAGTAATTTCTATATAATTGATTCTTTCTGACCAACTAAGCTCTCGGACATGTTTAATTCTGGCCTTATTCCGCTGAATTATACAATCAGTCAGTCGGTCATCACTAATCTGCGTTTAGGTTAGTCCTCCATGTGGCAGATTTCCTATCATTTTTTTACGTACTCATTTATAAAATGATTTCAAATTGGAAGTTGGGAATTCATCAAACGTCTCTCTTTATAAACTCAATGCTTGAAATGATTCAGTACATACTTATTTAAATTAAAGGTACATCATTTTCAAGTGAATCAGTACAAAACTGATTCGAATTTTATACTGCTGTTTTGGGTTCCTTTGTTTTAAAACTGAAATGTATTGGATTGGTCTAAAGTTTCTGAAGCACTAGTATTTTCCTAAAGTGATGTCATTTAATAGTTTACAACTCTACAATAACCTGAATTACTACATTCCCATAGGCTATGCCTTCTTCTGCAACTTTTTTCTACACGGTGGGGTCATCGGTTTAAGTTGTGTCACGTCTGCGGAATCGGAACTGTTTTGCGGTCGTATGACCTTCCTGTTCCTGTTTCTATTCCTTTTACGTGAAGAATCATCTTCGGGAATGCCTATAACATACCATCTCCCGAATGCAAGCTTCCATCTACATCACCTAAACCACGTTCTGTTGTTTACCATTTTCACACCATGAAATGCTGGGAGCTGTACCTTAATTAAGGCTATGGCCCCTACCTTCCCAATCATATCCCTTTCCTGTCCGTCGCCGAAGACATTTGATGTGTTAGTGCGACGTTTAACCACTAGAGAAAGTGTTTCATCGCACAAGCAAGCTTAAAAATTAAGAAGTCAGATTGCAGATGAATGTTTAAAACTGTTTATGAGAGTTGTGTTAAACCACATTTCACCAGAGTTTGAACATCTAATAAGTAACAAGTGATGCCGGACTTCGAAAACAGAATTAATATTTTGCCCTAAATGTTAATGTAAGCCTTTAAAATAATATGCCCACATCTGATCCTCCAATTTGTTTATTTCTGTACCAGATTTACTTCTATAATATTATAATAGTGTAATCTAAAATATACCAAATTTAATCACATGCATAGGCTAGGCCTATAGCACCAATTTCATGATTAGAAATCTTTCTTGAAAGAAAAATCTCTCTATATTCCTCAAGGAAATTTTCTTATGTCGTTCGGCGGCCCACTGTGCCAAGCATTAGTTTGAGTTTGGAACGCCTGCTCTAGGTGGAAGGCAATGGTCTCATTTCCCTGATAGCAGGATATTCAACACATCTACTCTGTTACTTATAAGAATAATCGTAATCCATTTAATCCATTTAAGATGTTTAAGGATAATAGAAACTCTAAAATTTTAAGAAGATATTAAGAATTTTAGATGTTCATCCAAAAAAAATTCAGCGTTTTCCTAATTACACTGATTTAACGGACGTGAATATGAATTTCGTACTAGTATCATGAATTCATTTTCTTTAATATGAATGCTCACGAATACAAACCCCAAATTGCAAAGAAAATACCGAGATCTAGGTGGCTTTAAGCCTACTAGTTATGAAAATGCAAGCAATGTAGAAATGAAGTCTACTTAACAGGTTAGTGTAAAACACAGGTTTATGTCTCAGATGATTTTAGAAATACAGATATTTCAATACAATGTCACATTTGGGGTAGCTCTATATTCAATTACCCAATCTTTGTTTCTAGCATTTTACATTTTCTGTAATTATATAATGAGGGAATCTGAAGCTCGAGTTGTATTTATTTTGACAGCCTAGCAAGTAACAAATAAGTAAATAACTAATAAAAAGAGTGCACAAATATAAAAGATTCAAATGCACATTTATACATACCCTGCACAGAGAACAAAACATCAGCACGGGCATACTGTATAATTATAGTATTTACGGAAGTATTTTAGTACGCTATTCTGATGAAACAAACACACATACCCACGATAAAATGTAAGTGATTAACTGGAAACGTTAACATTGTGTCGATAGACAGCTGTTGATTTGTTGAAGTTCCTGATGTTCTTACTGTATACCGGATTGTTCGCTAAAGGCACGAGGTAAATAGTCATTGTCACATGTGCACTTACGTGAAACCAAAAAGCAGAGCCAAGCCTCATGACGCTGAAATCCTGATGACCCTTAGTCTAGCAACTGACCGCATCAAAGGTCGACGGCGTGCATATTACGAGGTGACGCGTGGTTATCGTAACCAACGCCATTATTATTAGTTTTCTAGACCAAGTCTGCCATCTCACCATTAGATAACTCCTCACTCGTTCACGCGTAGGGGAAGTGGACCTAGAACCAGCCCACAGATGCAGGTAAAAGTCGCTAGCTTGACGGTACTATTTGCTTTGCGTCGCACCGACACAGATAGCTCTTATGGCGACGATGAGACAGGAAAAGCCTAGGAGTGAGAAGGAAGCGGCCGTAACTAAGCTACAGCCCCAGAATTTTCCTGGTGTGAAAATGTGGAACCACGGAAAACAATCTTCGGGGCTGCCGACAGTGGGGTTCGCCCTAACCTCACGGCCAACCCGCCCGGTAGCTTGCCGGAAATTGAACTCGGACCTAGGTACGCTATCCCTAGACCATACTGCCTCCTTAAGAAATAAAGCTTGTATCAAAAATTTTAGGAAAAACTCGCTTGTTTTTTGAATTAGTCCATATACATTTTAATTAATGTTTTTTAAAGATTGAAAATAAACACCTTTGCCAAAATTTAACTCGTAATTTTAGTTTTGGGGAAATAGAGATATACATTCTCCATTTTAACACAGACGTGATAGGGTTTTCGAACTCCACGTAATCCGAGGCGTGCGATAAAAACTTTCATTTAAGTTATTTGAAAATCATTACGAAAAATCTAAATGAATCTGATGGACAAGCACTGTTGCACAACCATCTAGGACAGCAGTGGAAATTAGCCCGCTCTTTGAGGGAACACATAAATCATGCAAGCTTAATAATCGCGAGACTCCGCTATGTCCATCCGAAATTCCTTTCATGTTTTATGTAAGCGTGTTCGCTTCATTCCTCTAGCACGTTTCAGTTTCATAAATTCGGGGAGTCCTTTATCCGCAGGGGATTTGTAAAATATTCAATGAGAATCGAAATAGAGGAAATAGAGGAAAGGCCAGCCTGAAATTAAATCGACATAATGTATACAACAAGGCATAGAGTTAGAGGGAATCAGTAACAGAAGCAACCAGTAATATAAGGAAACGTACGATATAACATATCAGAAAGAAATGATCTTGTATTAGAATATCATTTAGTGTGCTTTCAGTAAATATAATTGCAATAAATCTGATTTAGATAACCAGGTTTTCAGGGAGAAAATACACATAGTATAGCTTCCATAATAATAATAATAATAATAATAATAATAATAATAATAATAATAATAATAATAATAATAATAATAATTTATTTATTATTGGTAAGTTAGGGATGCACTCCCCTTCTTACACTTAACCAGTATTAACCTAGGACAATGTTAATAACAACTACTGATGACAATAGTATGATAACAATATTAACAATAATATTAATAAAAGTAATCACACGTAAAAAGCAAATCATGTAATCATATAATACACATCGTACCTAGAGTACGTTAAAAATACATGAATAATGAGTACTATAACTACTACTTAAGAGGAAGTTTAGAAAATATATACATTTCTACAGTGTACCGAGATATCGCCTTCATTTGAGCGGTGAATAGAAGGATTAGTAGGAGTAGTAGTAAGAAGAAGAAGAAGATCTATGAAAGGAAGAGTGAAATAATGATGAAGAGGTGGTAGGAGGAGGTGTTTTCCGGTCATAACTGGATGATTCATGCATGTTTACCTAGCTGAGCTGCTGGACATGCTTCTGACGTCCACTGGTAAGATGATTTCATGCATATTGCTGTTCTGTGTACAGGAAGGGATAAACACTTAGTGCTGCAGGATCGGGTATTTTTGTTATGGTCTGTAGAGAGAAGCTTGATGCGATCACGTAGATAGGTTAGTTGAGAAGTTTCAAAATTATTATACAAAAAACAAACAATATGAATTATGCGTCGTTCTTGCAGGCGAAGTAACCCGAGCCGTGATTAAGACGGTGTGACATGGTCAGCGTAACGGAGTCCACAGATAAATCTTACAAAAGAATTCTGAGCGCACAGTGATTTCCTTCCCCAGCCTACTCCTAGGTTGTTGTAAACTATATCGCAATAATCAAAATGAGGTAATGCGAGTGATTCAACAAGAATTTTCTTTAGTTTAAAAGGGAAAGTGAATTTGAATTTACTGAGAGAGTGTAGCGTTTCGTATTTTCTACACACAGATACAGTCTGGGCAGATCAGGACAGATTTTCGTCAAATATTTTACCAAGATTTCTTACATTTTAGCCATACTGTATGGGAGCACCACTTATTGACAACTGTGGTAAGGCTGTTCGATTGAGTTTGCAAAGTAATTTAGGGTAACCAATAATTATTGCCTGAGATTTTGATGGGTTTAATTTTAATCCGTAATTTTTGGCCCATATATCTATGGTCATCAAGTCTTCATTCAGATGAAGTGTTTCTGAGTGTAGGTTTTCGGGTTTGCTGTATATACGTGTGTGTACATACATATATCTGTAAGTCATCTGCCTATAAGTGGTATTAACAGTGTTTTAATCCGGAAGCTATGTAATTTATATAAAAAAGAGAAAAATAGGGGGCGGAGTACAGATCCTTGTTGTATTCCTACGTCAACCGTACGCCAATTTGAATATTCATTGTTGTTATTAAGTACATACTACCGGCGGCCGGTCAGATAGGAACTGATCTACTGGAGTGTACTCGCTGAGAAATTTAAACTACTTAATTTGGATATAAGTATATCTCTGTCAACAGTGTCGAAAGCTTTACTAAAGTCCAATAACGCTAGAAGTGTCAGTTGTTTGTTGTCCATAGCTTGTGTTATGTCATCAGTCACATGTGTTAATGCACTGTAAGTGCTGTGTCTCGGTCTAAAGCAAGACTGGTGGATATCGAGGAGATTGTATTGAGTAAGATAGTTGGTAATTTGCTTGTGAACTATGAATTCTAAAATTTTGACAATATGCATAACATGCTAATCGGCCGATAGTCACTGATGTCCTTTGCCAGTCTTATTTTAGGAAGCGGGCGAACTATGGCCATTTTCTATATTTCCGGATAAGTCCCCTGTTGTAGTCTATACTAATATTATAAAGAGGAAAAATTTGTTTGTAACGAATAGATTCAAAAACTACTGAACCGATTTTAAAAATTTCTTCACCTATAGAAAGCTAAATTGCCAGAGAGTAACATGGGCTGTATTTTCTTTTCAAAACAATTAGAGGTGAGGGCGCGGGGAGGGAGATATAAAAAATAGGCTAATATAGGCAAAATATCGAATTTGTCGTATAAGGACGAGATAAAGCTCAATTTCATCCTCTAGACGCAAAGAATAAAACTCGGTAAGCCCCGAAAACCATATTTTAAGGCCTTAAAACCAACCGTTACGGAGATATTGGCACCACACTGCCCCTGCTCTAGGAATCGGATAAAAGAAATGCACTGCCGTAACCATGGCAACGTCAGTTCCAGGATTCTAGAGCAGCGAGATTATTCATGTACGTTTGGGCATAGCTGCCAACAAAAATTGGTACACATAAGACTTACTATCTGGAAAAAGTATACTGTTGTGTAAGGCACTCATAGGACTCCTTTGGGCGGGGATGGAAAAGGGGTGCAGTATAAAATTCTTATCTTAATATATATAAAAATGGATATATATATATATGTGTGCGTGTGTGTGTGTGTAAATGACACATCTCCTCCTAAACCACTGGAGCATTTTCAACCAAACTTGGTACACGTATTACTTACTATCGAGAGACGAGCACTGTGGGGGTAAGCCATCCTTAGCGCCCTTAAGGGAGGGGGTTAGTTATAAAAATAATCGAGAATAGTGTCGAATTCATAGTTTTCGGAGTCGCTGAGTTGAAAAGTAATACTCCAGATTTTTTTAAAGTCCAAGTTCAGTCCCCTTTTAGGTGGGGAGCGAATGGGGGCTGAGATATAGAAATAATTAAAAACAGTTTCGAATGCATAGATTTCGCGGTCTCTGAGATGAATATTAATACTCCGAATTTTTTACAGGTCCAAGTGGAAGGCGAAGGAGGTGAGAGATAAAAATAATCGAAAAACTACATATAAAATATTTTCTTCTTCTTCTGCTTCTGCTTCTTACTATATATAAAAATGGATGTATGTGTGGGCGTGGGTGTGTGTGTGGGTGTGTAAATGACACATCTCCTCCTAAACTACTGGAGCAATTTCACCAAAATTGGTACACTTATCAATTAGTATCAGGCGACAAACCGCGTGGAGGTAAGACACCCCTAGCACCCTTATGGAAGGGGGCGAGGGGGGTATAAGAATAATCTAGAATAGTATGGAATCCACAGTTTTCGCAGTCGCTGAAATGAATAGTGACACTCCAATTTTTTTGAAGTTCATGTTCCGCCTCCTTTGGGGTGAGGGTGAGGGGGAGTGAGATATAAAAATAATCGAAAACAGTGTCGAATCTACAGTTTTCGGGGTCACTGAGATGAATGGTTATAATCCACATTTTTTATCTCTTAGGGGGTGGCGAGAAGGGGACAGTCTCATTGACAGTTGAAATCCTGTACATCGTATGTATAGTGAGACGGCTAAATACATATAGTTATCACTTATTAATTTTTGACAGGATCAAATACTTCCCAGTCGATTCGAGCTTCCATAAAGACGAAGTTTTACTCGAAAATTAAATAATCTAAAACTTGAATTCAAACACATCTAAATAATTCTTAAACTACATTATAGATCGTAACATATCAATCTGCAAGTCAAAAATTAATTCTATAAAAATTCACTTCACACATAACTAACTGGTAATGCAAATCTTAACGGGAAATATTCACAAACTATCCGGGCAACGCCGGGTACTACAGCTAGTGAATAACTAAAGATATTCACCAATGGATAAATGATGTGGTGGAGAATTTTCATGAGCATTTCGTGGCCTATATTATCTACGCCCCTAGCCTTTGGTCTTGATGCGTTTTATTGAGTCAATCACGTCTTCCGGTATCACGTGGCTGATGTAAAATTTATCTCTGTGTAGAAATGGTCTATTATCATTATGTACCTGTCCAGAGCTCCAGTGCATAGCTACTGATTCAAGTTCATAAGCACGGTGGCTGAATGGAATATGTTAGATGAGATCTTCGGAAAACTATCCTGGCATCCAAGTCCCATCACCCCTACTTCGTAGTATCCGCGACTAAGCTCGAGAGCAATCGGGTCGATGGTCTGTTCGTATAAATGGGCACTACGTTAAATATCTATAAAGTAAAGGAGTGTAAATATAAGAGGAATACAACTTCACTACTAAATTAGAAGAATGGTGTTCCATACTTTCAAAATACAATCTTTAATGAAACTGAGAAAACACACATTAAATTCTATACGAAAAGATGTGGCATATACATTTATACTGAAAAATATATGTTGGTTCTAAGGTCAGTAATTCAATGTCTATCGGTCTTTCCTGAATCTCATTTTGTATCTTATAAACTTACAGCAATGAAGAGGCGTACCTCTTATAATTAATTAACACTCGGTAACACTCATCATATAATTACACATTAATTAATGAACAAATACACATAACAAAAAGGCACGTTTCGCAACTACACATTATTTCTGTATCATGAATTCATATTTTGCAAATTCATAGTTCATAGTGTCATGATATCATTGTGATTGAGGCGTTAAACAAAACTATTATAAGCACACTTCCAGGACGCTTGAAAGTCATATCATGCCATTAGCCTATTTAACCCTATCTGAACATTATTTAAAAATCATCAAACTGTCGGACACGCTTGTTTCACCAGGATATCAATAAACACTATTTGACAAGACAAATTCCAAACAACGTTGTTTCCTGTGGGACAACTCATTCGACAAACAATACGAGAACACAATGTACAACATGGACGATAACACTCATCTGAAAGAGAAACACAAGGAATGCTACATTTTACATATACAAAGGCGTATGGAAGGTATGATCCCTCCATGATCAATAACAATGACTGTGGTCGTCACTGTCGCATGGAATTGAACCCACTCTCCTTAGACATCCGGGGTGCATGTCCTGAAAATTATTACACCGGTTTAATTGAATAAAAAGAAAATTGGGAGGAACTCATTCATCTCGTGAAATATTGATTCTATCACTACTGTTATAATCTATGATTTTGCATGTGAATGTTATATCGTGACCAGTCAGAGAGACCAGCCCGCAATGTCCTAAGTAACGGTAAGACAAACTTCTACCAGTCGCCCCTCTCTCAGACAAGAGGCCTTAAGTCCTTCACTGCCCTCCCAGCTGTTGGGTACTTTTACTGCTGCCATCCCCTGAATACAATGGCAGTTTCCATACTGCTATTATTATTATTATTATTATTATTATTATTATTATTCTCACGGAAGAATATCCCTCTTCCTTTAATAATCCGGCTTCTATCAGCACTTCGCAATTAACATAAATTCACTTGGGAGACTCATATTTCTACTTACGATTCAGCCTACCAGGCTCTAACACGCAAGCCGACTCCCGCTCACGTCCCGATATTTCAATCACATGCACAATTGTTTAGAAGACTCTATCCGTTGGGAAATTCAAATTAACTGTATCACTCTCGTTCTAAATATATCATGGTTCGCACCCCGTTGTCGTGTCTGCAACATCTCGATCAGCAGCCATAAAGCTATAATTTGGGGTAATCTCCTAAATTACGTGCGAAGTATAAAGAGATAATTTAAGAACATCCTGACGAGTCATAACAATATATATATTGTTGGTAGTTGAGAACAATCTAATGAATACTAACCCCTTTCGTTACGATAGTTTACAGTTAATCATTTCTAGGACCTTATAACTACGTCATGCATTAGTTTTCCCAGGGTCAAATAAAATTACTGGTTTCCCAAACACAGAAGAAAAATTCCCTGTAAATTATTAAACTAGGAAACTAGGCTCCCTATGAAACAGCTTGTGACAGCTACCTATACTATAATTTATTTACATGCAAAAATTTATCTATTTACAGTTAAGGAATGATATGTTTTTCGGGTCATAAATTTTGAAGTGTACTTATCGCTTCAGCAATGTGATCTTCAGTAGAGTGGGATCCTTGGTTCGTCTGCTTCTGGGTCACGTTCATGCTGTCCGGATCTTCACGTAAAGTCGGATGGTCTAGAAGTTCCCTGATGCGCTCGGATGGGACACAGGCAAACAGCTTGTGGATTCTTTCTGGATCTGACGATCTCGCTCGTTCACATATGGAAGTGGGGAAATGACTTTGTTACAGCTATGTTAATTATATGTCACGTGCTGTAACCCGATGCAACTAGAATCACTCATAGGCTCGAGTGTACTAGACCAGTAACGATATTGTCCTGTAGCTCGTTACCTATATCATCTCATTAGCATATACAGTTATTAACACTCGGCTAGATACTGAAGCATCACACGTTCACCTGCACTGTATCTGGATACCCAAAGTTTAGCTAGTATAACACTCTGCGTGTTAATGGTCTTATATTCGCTTAATTCACGGCATTTACTACAGGTAGGACATGTTACTCACTGTGTTTTAACGGTATTTAGCAGACGCTGCCCGTCTTATTATTATCACACATAAGCCGCTATTTCTTTCATCAAGTTTACCTCTCGGGTCGTGACGTTATACATATCTCTAGGGCACTTCACTTTCTCTGTCTGACAATGCCCTGATTACGTTATGTACACGTCCATCCGTACATAAATAAAGGTCGCCGACTTGCCACATGGTTCTATGTAAGCGAATAACACATGATTCACTAGACGTATGTGGTTTTACACATGACATTAAACTTCACAATGAGTGAATAATTCATAACTCAGTAGTATTGGAATAATTAATTTACGCAGGTCGATAATTAACACCGTGCCTCATAGATCTCTGTGTACAAATATCCGCACACCACACAGTATGACGAGCACACTGCACTGCACTGAACTGAACAAGGACTGCGTATAACACTTAGCAAGGACTATGCCAAGAACTGGATAAAGACTGGGTAAAGACTGGATACAGACTGGATAAAGACTGGATAAATGGCTTCAAAAACGCTTTTCTATACAGGAAATGGGCTGGCGCTGGTAAAACGGGCAAACCACGCCTATTTCTCAAACATCGGTCCGCTAATACGTTCTTCTCTACGTTGGTTGAGGTGTCAAATGATAGCGCGAATATTCTTCTTTCCACTGATCAAGTTTTATTCTGATCACATCGTGGTTTAATCGCAATCCCCAAAGCATCATCAGATATTGTTATGTAAGAGACGCCATGCCGTCAGTAATTCTGGTCTTGTATCTCGCGGTCAGTTCCTTAACAATACAATGCGTAGTTGATGATACACTAATTATGTGGAACACATCCTGATATCATAAAACAGCATAAAATTTTCTGATTCATATGAGCCCTTATTCATAAATATCCGTCGCGTATCTTAGAATCTCTTTTATTATTATTATTATTATTATTATTATCATTATTATTATTATTATTATTATTAATAATAATAACAACTGAAGGCTGCATGATGGTATCAAAAGTATCTGCAGGGAAAATCACGGATTTTTTCTTTTTCATGAGCTGAGACGGCTTCTTAAATCTCTCCTTGTGAACTACGGTAGATCTCTGGTCACGTGCCACGTGCCTACTCTGTCCTCTCTCCCACAGAAAGAGAGCGTTTTTCAAGTACATGCTAGCGCAAGCCCTGTTTCCTCTAAGTTCGCGCTATGACACCCTAGTCCTGCCAGCCAGGAGAGAGCCACTCGTGCCCCGTACTGGGCAAAACATGCTAATTATGACACTATTTATCATAGAATGGCGAGGAAAACGGCATATTGTATTCACAGGATATTACGACATGATCCTGACGATGTTATAAACGATTTTAATGCGTATTAACTGTTTTCTCTTTCACGACCGGATTCATTCCCGTTGGCGAGATTAAATGGTCGTTTAATTCATCTACGTTAACATTTAGTTCTTCGTTAGATTTCTGGTTATTGATGCCAAAATATCTCATATATTTCCACATCGTCGCAGGGCGTATGTTAGGTCTAATTAAGTTGTAGGTGAAACGTAGTCTAGCGCTTCGAATTTTAGAGGTCGTTTTATTACGCAGTGTTTTATAAATCTGGTGGTTCACTTCCATTCGGTAGTGATTGTGTCGTCTATTATCAGTGTCTCGTTTAGTGATTAAGTGGCGAATTTGTCATCTGTCCACGGTTTAGGAGCTCTGGAACCTTTTCTCGTACGCACTGGGGCGTTCCGATCGCAGAGTTGCGTTACTAGGCCTGCGTCAATTCGTCTGAGGTCCCTGAGACCCGGTTTCACAGTTTGAGTTTAAGCCGAAGCTTTAGTAAGCCACGCACGCCGCTTAAGCAAGGCTTACTCTTTGGCTAAAACACTACGAGTTTCACAGTAGGGGGACCATGTGCAGCTTTACTAAGCTGAACATCTCCGAAGTTGGTAATGCTTGCGCATGCGCAATGATTCAATTCTCATCTTTGTTTACATCCGTAGCCTATGAATGATTGACTTGTAGGTTATACATCGTTTATCAGCCAAGATAATTTAGAAAAATGAACGGAAAATGTGATTCCATTAATAGTAACAAAAATAAAGTTTAAAAAAGGTCACTCGCCCGTCCTGCTGACACGTATTACCACTACAGTCTAAAATGGCAATACCTTCTGAACCATTCATGCAAATAATGTCCTGACAAGGTTATTGTAATCCTTATAAAATACTGGAGGAGGTCAAACAATTTACTTCGATGAGGAATTCGAGGATAATATCGAAATATTTATTTAATGTTAAGGAGTTAAATATTTTTACCGCGGAGTATAGCATAAAATCGCTTCTAGAGGGCAAACGGTTGGAAATAGGTATATACCATCGCGGACATTTTTGTAGAGTTTCTATGCTCTACAATTCGTACACTTACGCTTAGGGTCTATCGTTGATGGTTCGCGCAGCGTAAGCCAAGAAAGCAAGTGACCGACGACATTTTTGTCTCTTTTACTGTATATCGGAACATGGAAACTGTATAATTTCACGAGCCTCGAAATATATTCAGAAATATAAGTTATTTCATGTTAATGTTATTGGTTTTACGTCCCACTAACTATGAATTTGAGCACCTTCACCACAGGACTGAGACAGGATCTAACCTGCCAATTTGGGCTAAAAGAAGGCCAGCGCTCTACCATCTGAACTGAATCCTTAGCTTAAACATCAGTTTCATACAGCTTAAGCCAGTCACAGAAAAGTTCGGCTTACCACTTGCACTCCCCACTGTGAAACCCGTCCAGAGTTTAAGCTCCCGCTTAAGCCCAATCCAAGGCTTAGGCGTATACTGTGAATCCGGGCCTGAGTGATAATACTTTCGTCCTTCGTTTCGGTCTTTGTAATTGGTAGGACAGGTAGATTATGTTATGTCCAAATAGTCCCAGGCCTGATGTTTGTCCATGTTTCAAGGAAACCACAAACTGATTTCTAAGTAAATATAATACACAAGGTTTACATAATGATATCTTTTATTTATTAATTTAGTCTGCAACAGAGGAAGGCTATAATTACAGCAGATTATACAAATTGATAAAATCAATATCCAATATGAACGCACGTACGGACAGGCTGCGTTAAATGGAAAACACACAATACAGGAACATTAAGATAATATTTTTGCAATATTGTCTAATAATAAACTGTTCACACAATTTGGTTTCACATTATCTAAAATAATAATTTCAACAACCATTAAAGTAATGAGATACAGAAATAAAGTAATGGTGTATTAAGGAATTCTTTCTGACATACTATAGAGTGGCATTTACTTACTGAATACGCCTATTAATTTAATCAAAAATGAAAAATTGGAAAAATTCAAGTCAAAATTACTCTGCACCCTGTTTTATCAAATTATTAAATTGTTCACACTTTCTCACTAGTGGTGAATCCTTGTCATATGATGTATTACTTCGTATACAACAGGTTGTTTGCTGTACCCGTAAATTTGGTCTTTTATGTTCAAGTTTAATTGTTCCAAAGAAGTACAGTTATCTATTATGCCATTTACGGTTGTATACAGGAAAATGTTTCTAAGACACATAATTAAATTCCTATAACAGGTTTCTGTACGATATTCTATCTTTATACGAGGTGAAATTGTACTGCTTGAAATATAGATTTCCAGCACCGTTTGCCAGCCTGTGTAAGCTCGGTAAGCATTTCTTCTTCTTCTTCTTCTTCTTCTTCTTATTATTATTATTATTACATCCATATAGGAGGGCTCAGTTTTGTGCCGGTAACATAATTGGCTGAGTCTGCCTAAGCAAGGAGTCACCCTCTTGATTCTTGATTATGAAACTATGCAGATATCTACAACAGGAATAATTACAACATCTATATATATAAAATAAGAGTTTTGTCTGTACATTGCTCAGAATTTGAAAAGAATGTTATTTCTGTATCGGCCATGTCCACAGTAACAAGTAAATGCACTTTTTACTTTTCTGTCTGTCTGTCTGTCTGTCTGTCTGTCTGTCCGTCTGTACACGCACCACGAGAAAAAGACTGAAGAGATTTTAATGAAAATCGGAATGTAAAGTGAGGGGATGAACCCCTACAATCTAGGCTATAAATAATTTTAGTTTAGGGGAAGACCTAAAATTTAATTATGAAATATTCATTTCATTTGTAGTCCTATCGATAAATACTACACAACAAAAGTTATATAGCATTATATCTTATACATTTTTACCTTACAGGCTATGATAACACAGATATTCATGAATTTGTATTTTTGTTCGTAAGTCCATATCAACGCCGAGCCACGAGAAAATGGGTAGACAGAATTGAATAAAAATCTGTATATAGAGTCGGCGAATAAAAAACAACAGTCTAAGTTTTAAACAGTTGCATTCACCAGGGTTTAAATGGTAGTTTAGGGGAAGGCACCTAAAATTTAATTTTTATTATACCTATGTTATTGGTCATATCGAAAAGTATTAAGTACATAACAAAAGTTATAGAGAACACAATTCCCAATCATTTAGCTTTTATTCAGTTTTACCGTACCAACTATGATATGACTGGTATTTCAGAGTCGGAAGAAAACTAAATGTGAAGGCCTACAATATCAAAAACGCATAAAGTTGATCAACAATAACATTACATTGACCATTGTTTATTGTGATGTTCTTTGTCTCTTACGCTGCCATTCAACTCCGATAGATGAGTTTACTGCAGCGTACC
Source organism: Anabrus simplex (assembly GCF_040414725.1). Taxonomy (NCBI): domain Eukaryota; kingdom Metazoa; phylum Arthropoda; class Insecta; order Orthoptera; family Tettigoniidae; genus Anabrus; species Anabrus simplex. The sequence continues at coordinate 149,096,340 of NC_090270.1, forward strand.
TGACTGAATATTGGTGGGAAATAGCTGGGGAGTTATAAAACTTTCTTTTTTAGCATGCCATTCCTCTGGTTCATACATTTTCTGATACTGCTGGTACGTAACACGCTGGTTAATCATAGTATTCCAGCTATTCGATTCCTACCCTGACGCGCAGGTTTGATTGTAGTAGTCGTAGTAGTAGTAGTATGACCTGGTCTAGAATTACAATTTAGGCCTATTCCAAATTATAGCACTACAATTCACTAAATAACCCAGAATTCAACCCTAAAAAGGCCCGTTTCTTAAGAAAAGCTTCTTCCACTTAACTTTTATAAAATTCTACATACATTTTATTCAAAATCAGCAGTGAAGAGGGGGTTTCTCCTGTGGCTTGGAGGAAACTTTTGCCTCCAAGTCGAATGGAATTCCAAAATATACGAAGAGTGTTCGCGGATCACAGCTGTCTGCGGCTTGATCACTCCAGCTCTGGAACTTTAGACTGTTAGATCAGCAGCTTAGTACTGTTCGTTAAAAGTGAGGAAATGTGTGGTTTTTAATTTGATCGAGTATTTCATATGAAAGCATTGCTTTTAATCGCGCCATGCTTACTGACGTCATTGTAAAAACCCATTTTCATTTTAGTTGAGAAAACCACTTTTTTTTGCTATTTTGCTTAACGTCGCACCGACACATATATGTCTTATGGCGACGATGGGATAGGAAAGCTCTAGGAAGTGGAAGGAAGCGGCCGTGGCCTTAATTAAGGTACAGCCCCGGCATTTGCCTGATGTGAAAATGTGAAACCACGGAAAACCATCTTCAGGGCTGCCGACAGTGGGGCTCGAACCCACTATCTCCCGATTACTGGATACTGACCGCATTGAAGCGACTGCAGCTATTGAGCTCGGTGGGAAAACCACTAAGACAGTCTTTCTGAGGATATAAAAAGGCAGGTGGAAAGCGAGTATCTGCCATTATAATGAAAACTCTCCAACCTGATTGTGACTGATGGCAGGCAAGCGGGCCTACCATTACAATGTATATTCCCTAACCCAGTTTTCATATGAGAAAAGATGTCTGGTGACTTTCCTGTCGCGTTTCCAGGGTAACGTTAAGAGCTATGCAATTTAATACAATCTCGCTCACAACGTGTACACACATAACCTAGAATTCTGTATACAATGTAGCATTCCGTAGCGAAGCACGGGAACATCAGCTAGTAATTTTATAAGACGCCCTAACATCACAGAATCGAAAAGAAACTAAATGTGAAGAACTACAATACAGAAAGCTCATAAAATTGGTCAACAATAACATTACATTGTCCATTGTTTGTTGTGGTGTGCTTTGTCTTCTGTTACCACTCATCTCCGATAGATAGGATTACTGCTACGTACCGAGTATTTTCTTTAATTTTCCTTACGTCGCACCGACACAGTTAGGTCTCATGGCAACGATGGGATAGGAAAGGGCTATGAATGTGAAGGAAGAGGCCTTAGCCTTAATTAAGGTATAGCCCTAGCATGTGCCTGGTGAGAAAATGGGAATCTACGGAATAACATCTTCAGGGCTGCCGATAGTGGGGTTCGAATGCACTTTCTCTCGGATGCAGGCTCACAGCGGCGCGCCCCTAACCACACGCCAACCCGCCTAATCGTGCAAGTGCAACAGTCTGCCTAAATATTGGCGGGAAGCAGCTTGGGAGTTAGGCAACTTTCTTCTTTAGCATGCCATTCCTCTGTTTCATAAATTTTCCGATACTACTGGTATGTAACTCACTGGTTCATCATAGCATTCGAGCTATTCAATCCCTTCAATCCCCTGTTTGGAATGAGAAGTGTGCATATTTAACGAAATAATGGCAGAGAAGTGTTCACGACTGTCTGTGGCCTGGTCATTCCAGCTCTGGAACTTTGAACCGTTAGATCTGCACCGTAGTACTGTTCGTTAAAAGTCAGAAAATGTGTAGTTTTTAATTTGATCAAGTATTTTATGTGATAACATTGCTTTTAATCGCTACATTCCTACTAACGTTTTTGTAATGACCTATGTTGACTTCAGTTAGGGAAACCAAAAAGTCAGTCTTTCTGAGAATTCCGTAGCGAAGCACGGGTACATCAGCTAGTATATCGTCGTTGCCGGGACAAAACCTCCTATGTGAAATATTTTAGCTTAGAACTTTGGCCGGTAAGGTTCTGTCATCTAAGGTGCAATATTGTGTGACAGTTGTCAAGGCATTCTCGCTCTTCATAATATATGTGCTGCCGGTCAATATCTCCAAAAATATTAACACATAGGAGGTTTCGTGCCGGCAACGACGATACATACAATTATCGTGCACAGGTGATGTCCCTAAACAACTTTTTATCTCCCCGTTCTGAGAATCTGTCCTTCAGTATCACCGGAACTGCGGCCTGGAACTTCATGCTGTTAGGTGTAACTCAGAGGAAACGTCGTTCCTGGAAACTTTCTCACAATGTGGCAGGTGCTCAGGAGGGTGGCTTTCTGTAGTTCAACGTAGGTGTGATGATGCAGGTTTAATGCGGCCAGAGAACTGTGCAAGCTTTTTTATTTTATTAGTATTCATTATCTCTTTTTTTATTATTACTATCTTTTCATATTTTACGCCATGATACTCCCTTCAAAACATTTTCTACAAAGTGTTCGAGGTGCGATTTCTGTTATTTGTATTCACAAGATTACTGTTTGCGTTTATTTCCTTTACCAATACCTCAATTTTATTCAGCTGGTTTTAGACATCCTCTTTCATAAGTAAATTTCCATTGCCTCTTACTACTTGTGGTCGTTATTTAACAACGTCCAACTCCCATGGCATTACAACCTGGTCTCTAGTGAGATGGATTTCTTTCAATGTTCAGGGGCGTATTCACCAATACCCGTTGCCTGTTTGCAAAAGTTCCATTAACCGAAAATACTTTTACTTTTCTTGCAGCAGTGAACATGTTAGCAGTGATAGTGAAATATAAATAACAGGATTTGATTCCTCGTTTTACCGAGCTCGATAGCTGCAGTCGCTTAAGTGCGACCAGTGTCCGGTATTCGGGAGATTGTGGGTTCGAACCCCACTGTCGTCAGCCCTGAAGATGGTTTTCCGTGGTTTTCTATTTTCACCAGACAAATGCTGGGGCTGTACCTTAATTAAGGCCACGGCCGCTTCCTTCCCACTCCTAGTTCCTTCCTATCCCATCGTCACCATAAGACCTATCTGTGTCGGTGCGACGTAAAGCAACTTTCAAAAAAAATTCCTCGTTTCATGTCATTCATACCCAGTTTAATGTTATTCGGAGCACTAGCGTGTTATCAAAATACGATATGTACTCTAAAAACTTCTGGATTTTAAAATGAAGATCGTTATTCCAATGAAAGATGGTTCAATTATATTAAGAAAATATGAAAGACCCTAGTTGTACAATTTCCTTGAACTGTAATGCAGTATGGTATACGCCCTCACATATCCAAGCAGGATACTTTCTTCAGGAAAGCAGTAAGTCCAGATAAAGGAGAGACATTATATGAAGAGGTAAATTTTAAAACTGCTCATTGTACTGCATTAAGAAAGCATCTTCCTATACGGTGGTTCTCTCCATCGCTCGCCGGGCTGAGAAACTCGGATGGTAGAGCGCTGGCCTTCTGTGGCCACCTTTGCAGGTTCGATCCTGGCTCAGTCCGATAGTATATGAAGGTGATCAGATACGTCAGCCTCGTGTCAACAGACTTACTGGCACGTTAAATAACTCCTACGGTACCTCGGCGTCTCCAAAAACCGTAAAAATAGTTAGCGGGACGTAAAATTATTATTATTATTATTATTATTATTATTATTATTATTATTATTATTACTATTATTATTTCGTTTCGGCCAACTAAGGACCATGTCATTTCAACTGTTTACCTTGAGCTTTAATGTTGGTCCAGTATTCCTTCATTCGTATACGGTGTTGCTCCTTTCGCTCTTTCGTCCATGTCTTTCCAGTTTTCATCTTCGGCTTTGGTAGGAAACTCTGATGTTCTTGGAGTTTTTTTTTAGTGGGACACGCTCCTGGATATCTTCAAATGAGATCCCAATCTCCTGCAGATCTTTCTGTACCTCACTGAACCATGCCCCCTTTGCCTTTTTCTCTTGGAGGAAAGTGAAAGTGCGGGTTGGTTAACCGTGTAGAATTCATTCGGGCCATGTGTCCATAAAACGTAATCCTCGTTTTTCGCATCACATCGGTTATTATTATTATTATTATTATTATTATTATTATTATTATTATTATTAGATGCGAAAAAGACCAGAAAACTGATCACGCAAAGCTCACTTAGAAGTTGTGCATTTCCTTCTTTGCCAGGCAGCCTTCAGTTTTTCTCTCATCGTGGTTCTTCGTTCTTCTGTCCACTTAGCTCCTGTCTTCTTCTTGTGGTTTCTCTCTGACTCTACTTCCCACTTGTTGATTTTTGTTCTGTAGCAGGTTCGGTTAGCGATGTCGGCCACTTTGATTCCTGATTTTTCCAGGTCTTGGCGGATTATTATTATTATTATTATTATTATTATTATTATTATTATTATTATTATTATTATTATTATTATTACAGTAAAACTCGCTCAAAGCGGGGTCTCAAGGGATCACATTTTTCCCGAATTAGACAAGTTTCCGCATTACACAAAACAGCGGTATTTTTTGGCCTTAAAACGCCAGTCATCACCATCACTACACAAAACATGATACAGTGTACAGCAATTTTAAATATGATTTAGAGCTTACCTGTATCTGTCTAAGCGTGGCGCTCGGCTATCCAGATTGATGTACGTATTACACGGATTTGTTAATTATTATTACTGCGCTTGTCCGGCCCCGCGGTGTAGGGGGCAACGCGTCCGTCTGTCACCCGGCGGCCCCGTGTGTGATTCCCGGCCGGGTCAGGGTTTTATAAATTGTAAATGATTAATATCCCTGGTCTGGGGACTGAGTGTTTGTGTCGTCCTCAAATTCAACACTTTATACTTCCGCCATTTACAAAATACATGCTGGTTCCTCGCATATGCTGCAAGTAGGGGCAAAAGGTCTTTCTAGGTCGACGCCCCGAACAAATAGCATTTTAAAAATAATTACTGTGCTTTATTATTACATATAGTATGATACAGAATATATCATTTTGGCGCTATCACAACACTATATTACACTATTTCATAACACTGCACCGGATCCCGTGAGATCTCCGAAGTTAAGCAACATTGGGCCGTGGTCAGGAGTTGGATGGGTTGCCACGCGCTGTTGGTGGGGGTAAGGGAAAGGGGAAGCGGAAAGGAATTGGCCACCCTGCCGCACGTAAACTCCGGCTCAAGAACACCTCTGCGGAGGTTCGGACCTGCCTTCGGGCAGAATAACCCTTACCTTACCTCACAACACTGAATATACACTCCTTAAAACTATTTCTATCGCAATACTCTATACACTAAGCTTTCTTCCACAGATCAAACAAAGAAAGTCGTTTCCTCTTCTTTCTAGTCGTGTGTTTCTGAATGCAGTCCCGAGCTGAGTACATTAGCTCAAGAAGAGTGGAAGAGTTACATACAGTATAATGGAAAATATTGCTTTATGACACAAGTGCACAATAGGGACTGTTCGTGAATTCGAATCTTGTTTTGATCTTCACCTTCTTGCTTGTCTCCTCCTTTTTCTCGGCCCTTCTCACTCCTATAAGGGCTGTAGCTGATTCGAAATTGTGATGAGTCGTGAGTTATTCATCACTTCAAATTAAGTTCCCTGATTCACAGAGAACGTTTGTTTCTCGGCACAAGTCGGATCTATTGCCGATAAGTTTCCAAGCGCTTCATTCGTTCCATCATCTGTATCACTCTACCTGTTTATTTTCGAAGCCTTCCCTTCGCAGAAATATCTGGAGTGTCTCAGTGAAGAAATACAAAGGTAGATGCTCTGATGGCAGGGATGTCCAAACTCGTGCTTCAGTCCGTAGGACTACATCAGTTCGTAATATTTTCCGCATTGTGCAAACATATTTAAAAAAGTCATTATTCGTTTCGTTTTCGTGTTGAGGAGATTCCGTATTATACAGACGTAAAATCATTATAATGTCATAAGCTTTCCCGGGACCAAGAAAGAGTTTCGTAATGGACAAGTTTCAGCTTTACTCAAGATCCGCTTTGAGCAGCTTTAACTATATTGTTATCTTTTTCGCGCTGACCGCAGCATAGTGTGGTACCTTCGGAGGGACGTGGTGAAGCCGGATGTTTGCGGACACTCTCATTTAAAGCAATGCATGTATTCATCCCTCCAAACCCGTCGTGTAAAACCGATTCAGAGTATCACACCATGCAAAACCGACTTAACTCAGGACAGAGAACATTTCAAGATATGAAATATATCATTAACTGAGTATCCGCCCATTAGACGCAGTCTGTTCATGAGATATTAATAAGATTTTAATTTTAAAGGAACGAATATGAGATGGATATTACTTTTCAGATTCTATTCTTCTTTTCTTTACTTCCCATTTTTTTTACGCCGCACCGACACAGACAGGCCCTATGGTGACGATGGGATAAGAAATGCCTAGGAGTGGGAAGGAAGCGGCCGTGGCCTTAATTAAGGTACAGCCCCAGCACTTGCCTGGTGTGAAAACTGGAAGCCACGGAAAACCATCTTCAGGACTGCCGAAAGTGACGTTCAAACCCACTATCTCCCGGATGTAAGTTCACAGCTGCGCGGCCCTAACCGCACGGCCAACTCACCCGGTCTTTTCAGATTCAGTTTTCTAATGTGTAGCCTATATAACACACCCTGATTTTGGATCTACAGTATTTTTAAGTAATATCATGTAAGACGCGTCGTACTTTTAATTTTATTTCTATTTTTAAACAAGAAGGGAATAAAACACGCCGCATATTTTGGGATCGTGTTTCAAGAAAAAGATAGAAGACCCGCACTGATTTTCAGATCCATCTTTAAAGAAACCGTGCCTCGTATATAGGCCTACTCCGGCGTAAACGATATTTATAACGACCTCCAGCATATGTTCTGATATCCTGCAGGAGCCATATATTTTAAGTTCTATATAAACAGACTGTTAACAATAGCAGGCTGGCTGAACTTGAGACGTTGCCACCTTAGGAGATTTATTCAAGTTATTCAAGTTTCAGTCTGTACAGGAATGTATCAATCTACAGTGCTCATTGATTGGCCTGGGATTCAACTCCCGTATCATTCATTCATCTGTCTGCGCGTGTGAAATGAGTATTTCGTGGCTTGCAAATAAATTAAATTTACTTACAGGCTCGCAGCTGTGTATGTCGTAGTGAGAAGAGAAGAGGTCGCATACATCATTTGAAAGCGGCTCTCCGTCCTCGTTCGCTATTTAAACATGTACACCACCAGCTCCCTCACCATCCACCCACTCAGAAATAAGGCTGTCTCTTTCTAAGTGCTGCTGTCTCTGTCACAATCACTCCATATCGAGCACCTAGAAACCTACTATTTTACCCAAGAGATTTGTCTTAATTGAACTGCCAGACGCAACCTGTCCCTTTGACAACTAGTATACGTACCAGCTTGTTCCACCGCTCATTTTAGAATAAGAGCAGCTCTCTACCACTCAAGGATTCGTTAGAAATCATATATCTATCAAACCTATGATTTACGTAAATTATTATTATTATTATTATTATTATTATTATTATTATTATTATTATTATTATTATTATTATTATTATTATTATTATTATTATTATTATTATTATTATTATTATATGCAGAGTAGTACAGCTGCGCTCATTTATCCTCGAACATATGCAACCTGCTAGGAATTGAAAGACCCTTAGTTGTACCTTAAGCAATTTAATGTACGCTTAGTCCGAAATACGCTTCCCTTCACAATTTAGAAACCATACAAAAGGCAGTAAGTGAGACACATCTCAAACACTGTACATTTCTAAGTAGATCGGATTTCTATTCTCTAATAATTGTTACGAAATATTACTCTAATGTAAAAAGCCATATCCATCCCGAATGCTGTCAGTAGAGAAGTTCTCACCTGTTAATTGCACGGCCTCCTGTCAAGAAAGGTACTTCATAAAACCTGACGTCATATTCCTATTCTTCTATAGAATATACATCCACTGTCATGAAACTCCTAGCAAGATAGGTACTTTATAAAACATGGCGGCGTGTTCCCATCTTCCTATATACAGCATTCATTACCAGACTATCATGATACAGCGTAAGTTGCTGTTGCCTAGCGACAACCTGCCTATCAAATCGATCCAGTATTATATAAAATTACTCATCATACAAAACTGCGCATCAGATTTCGTTCGAACCACTTCCTAAACCGTCTCAGAAGTAATAAGAAAAAATTGTGAAATTTTCAGCGAAATCGGTCCAGTAGTTTTCGAGTCCATATGAAACAAACAAACACACACTCACATAGTTCCAATTTTGTATATATACCCAAGGTACATGGCACGTAAATTCTGTACAGCAGATGTGATAGCTTACGGCATGTAATTGCCACCGTTACAGCGTTCAACAAAGGCTTAAATAGGAAATAATGCTGGAACACATTAGCAATTTATCTCAGCGAGAACTTTCGCTCTCCTCGTGAATAGAGAGCCATAGTACCTGAACGTGAACATTTGAAGTAGCTACGAGGAATTATGCGTGCTAGTCGGAGCAGTAAGGGTTTAAACCCTCCTTCAACATGACTTTTAAATTTTCATTTCTTAATCGGGTAGACATATCTTACAAAGATATAACTTTTCTGAAGTCTCAGATATCCTTATAAGGAAGTCGTAATAAATTTCGACATGTGTGCACCGACTACGGACAAACACACTGTAAATACCCCTCTTAACATTATGCTACACTCATTCAACCAAGTAATAGGTACATACTCTACACGTAAGAAGTTGTTGCAAGTATTTGGGCTTAAGAGAAGCATGCTTCTTCAGCAAACTGTGATGTTTGAAGCAAGGTAAACTTGTCCGCTCATTCCAGTTCAGAACCTTAACGTAAAATAACAGTTACGAAGGGAGAGCCGAGAACATTCTATAAGTACAGAATTACGAGAACAGCTTTTTGTAACTTCGAATGCTTACATGGTGCTAACCGCAATGAACACGTGATTTTTCCAGGAATTCAGTGTTCGAATTTAGATTCGATCTGTTTAATTTTATATCATAATCGTAAAGGTATTCGTAATTAAGTTTTAAATCCATTAAATGTGAAACGTCATTTTTCACCTTTACAAAGAAGAAGGAAGAATAACTTGGCACTTTCATATGGTGAACAGCTACAACGAATGAAGCGCACTGCAATTATTGTTAACGTTGGGACACACTCATTCAACCATTGCAACTCCGTCGGTTATAACGTACTTTACTAAAACTAGCTCTAGTAAGAGCCACTTAAACGTATAATGCCCGGCGTGACAAATTTGTCACACGACTTTCAGAATAGAATACATCTCTTTTATTCTTAATGCTCAGTATAGCATATTTGTCACAAAGTCGTGAATACAATCTGGTGGATATTTTCTTCAACTGTGGTCCGGGAAGAGTAAAAGAGATGTATTATATCTTCTGATAGCATCTGAAATTCGTGTGACAAATTTGTCACGCCGGACATTATAGGGTTAAAAACAAAAATATCAGAATACCTTCAGTATGAGAACTGATCATGATTTATATCTCCATCAACGCGACTCACACAAACATTAACAACGAAATGAAAATATTAGTCCTACATTAGATTTGAACTTTCGTCTAAGAAGCACCGGTTTCCTCTTGCAGTTTTAGCACACTCGACTGTCACGAGTTGCAACGGAGCTATCTTATATCAATAGTAGGCCTCTGCCAGTCATTCGACCACTGTACACGATGTTTACGTGATATAGGATTTTTATAATTCTGTACTCTGATTCGATATTTTATCAGTAATGCCAATATGGTTGACATGAAGAAACGAGTTACAAAAAAGAGTAAAATGAGACCAGCCATTACAATAATGTTACATACGTTAATGTAAAACATTCGTCATACAGTGTCGTGCTTTTACATGTTCAATCTGCAAGCTTATGTGAATCAAGTAAGCTCCTCAACCAGAGGCTGAAGAAGTTTATGCCTCCCTCTGGGATTGTTACGGTTAATTTCGCTAACATGCCGTTCTCTATGGTGCCAGTCATTCCGTCGACGTGACTGAAGTATCAGTAGTACTACTGCCCAATGAGCTGAAGGAGTATTGTACGAGCACCCAGTACAGACACATTTCCATGTTCAGTCAAAGAGGGACACATTATGTTCCGTTGTATGAGTTTCAATGGGGATTTTCAGGGAATGTAAGAGTGTACGGTGTAACTTGGAGTGTTTACCAGCAACCTACTTGAGTGTTAGGTCGCAAGTATAATATCATTAACCGTACCTACCAACTTCTGGTAGGGGAAGGTTATGTTTGTTGTTAATAGACTGAAGCAGTCTGTGATGATATAAAATCCTATACTTCGGAGACGAGTGGAGAAACTTGAGCCGTTTGGAATGCGGTCAACGGGAGATTTCACTAGGGACCTCGCTATCAAGTACGTACTTTGTTGGTTATACTGTACTCAGTCTTCCCAGATTCCGTTTATTTTTAATGACCATCACTAGATATAATTTGATGGTTCTGATACCACCGCCACCACACGCACCTGGGAGAGGTCTCCGCCACGCGGAATGTGCTGACTAAGAGTGCGTGCTTAACCTCACATGTTCTTACGCTGGCTACCTGTTTAGGCTTAACCTCACAGACCTCGAGTTCGACTCCAGGCTTAAGAGCGCTCACCGTACAGACACTGGCTCGAAGCTTAAGAGTACAAGCTTAGCCTAAGAAACTCAACGTTCAAAACCCAGGTTAACCGCATAAGAGTGTAAGCTTAACCTAACAGACTTCAAGTTCGAAACCCTGGCTAATTGCATAAAAGTGCAGGCCTAACGTTACGCTGACCACGCGGTAACCTAACATAACAGGCTAACCACATAAGAGTGTAATCTTAACAGAATTTAAGTTCGATACCCGCACCAACTACATAAAGATGTAAGTCTAACGTTACGTTGACCACGCTTAAAATAAACCATACCCTATCATGTGCAGGCTTGAACCTACGCTGACCAGGCGTTAACCTAACCGGTTGCCCTTTTCTACACCTTGACCTAAAGTGCAGATTTGAAGAGCAGGCTTAACCTTACGCTGACGAGTCCTTAACCTAACAGACTGCCCTTCCCTATACTAGCATAGCGGCTACGCGTTGTACTGATAGGACTAGGGAGATGGTGTAAGACTCAATACATATGCTTTATTCATAGGGGTGTAACATTGGACGGCAATCTCAGGGGCTTGGCGCTGAACTTGGAACAAGATGGTGGATACACACATTGTATTAATGGGACAAGGGAGCTGGTGTAAGGCTTAATACATTTATTTTATTCACAGGGGTGTAACACTGGAAAGCATCTTTAGGGCTCGAAGCTGAGCGACTGCAGAGTAATTCCTCATGCCCTTCCTCCTCCTCACAAACTTACTAGCGTATGACTATCTCCTGCTCCTCCTAAGTGCAAGCTTAAACTAACACGCACGGATTTGACTCCAAACTTAACCTCACAGGCCCTGGATTGGACCCTAGGCTTAACCGTACAACGACGTTAGCTTTACAGACTCAAGTCTGATGCCCAAATGTGCTAACGTAACCTAACTGCCAAGGTGATTAAGGACAAGTGTGCTAGCTTAATCTAACATGCACGAATTTGACGTCAGGGTTAACCTTACAGGGGCGTTACAGACTCACTTTTGAGATTCGATTCCAGGCTTAACCCAACTGGACAAGATTAGACATGGTCCAGGGTAACTTTAGTGGACTTTGATGTTGAGCTTGGTGGAAGCTGAACATGAAACAAGGTGGCGGCTACACATTGCATTAACAACACTAGGGAGATGGCGTGAGGCTTAATACATGTGCTTTATTCATAGGGCCCGTAACTATGGAAGCCGAACTCGGAACAAGAGTCTACGGAGAAGGTGTAAGGCTTAACACATGTGCTTTATTAATAGGAGCATAACGTTGCACGACAGCAAAAGGGCAAACAGGAGTAAAGGATTAGAGAGCAAAAGGACTAAATGGCAAAAGGGCAAAGGGACTAATGGGCAAAATGACTAAAGGAAATGAGTGTGGTCTCGGGCTTAGAGTTGAACTTGGAAGGGCTAAAGGGAAAAAGGGGTAAAGGTCTAAAGGGCATGAGCTATGGTCTATTGCTCAGAACTGAACTTGGAAGGACTAAAGAGCTAAAGGGCAAAAGCTGAAAACGGCTAAAGGGCTAAAGGGGAAAAGGACTAAAGGGAAAAAGGGCAACATGGCAGACGTGATAAAGGGCTAAATGGCAAAATGGCTGAAGATCAAAAGGGATAAATTGCTAATGGGCTAAAGGGCTGAAGGGCTAAAGCTAAAGGACTCAATAGCAAACGGGCAAAAAGGCAAAACGGCAAAGGGGCCAAATGGCAAAAGGTCAAAGGGCTTAGTGGTTAAAGAGCAATAAGGCAAAAGTACTAACGGGCAAAAGGGTTATGGCCAATGAGCTATGAGCTATGGTCTAGGGCTCAGAGCTGAACTTTGAACAAAATGGTTGCATGGGACTAGAAAGACGGTGTAAGACTTAATGCATGTGCTTTATTCATAGGGACATAACTTAAGAAAGCTACTTCAAGGTCTTGAAGCTGAGCGACTAGAGAGTGAAAGACGCTAGCACGTGAGCTGATAGTTTTTTAGTGTCTGGAAGAATGAATTTTTATTTTAACATTTCACGCTTTTTATAATGAACTTTAGAAACAGTAGCTAACAGTATTTCCTACATAACTTAGAGATTAAAAATTGGTGTTCAGAACCTAAAACTGTTCGCGCTACTCAGTAACGTCGTTGAGATGCATTAATAAATTTTGAGAATAACATTTGAGGGCTCGGTTCACGTAGAAGTACGTGGGTCCTAGTATATGTTAGGAAGTCTGATAGTGAAATTTGCTAGAGACTCTGAGGTCTTCATATGTGAACTTGTGTTCGGATTAGGATGTCTCTCCTCTTTTATCCAGGCTTGAGACTGACTCTACAACTAGAGACGGAGTTAACACCCTGAAGGGGTTACTAAAGAGTGTGTAATATTACTGTTTACTATATGTTAAAGGAAGAAGGGAGATGTTTAGGTTTCCGTACTGTAAAGAGGAATAGTCCACAGGTGACGTCATCGCTTTGCAGATCTATTACTTAATAATAACCGCACAAATTAATTCTTGCTCTATTTTTAAAATGTCTGCTTTAACAGTGTGTAACCAGCATCGTTAGCAGTTACAAACGTTTTACGAGTAGGTTGGGGTCTTTACAGTATCTTACATCTATATAGAATAACAGAGACTTGTTGTTAACACTGCGTTTACATGCAGACAGTTGATGTGTTTATGTGTGTTGATGCGATGGATTTTGTAGGTAAAAGCTGAACACGTTTGATGGCAAAAATGTGTTGAAATCTTCTTATTATGATCATCACCATTTTTTGCTATTTGTTTTACGTCGCACCAACACAGATAGGTCTTATGGCGAAGATGGGGCCGGAAATCCCTAGGAATGGGACTGAAGCGACCGTGGCATTAAGGTACAGTCCCAGCATTTGCCTGGTATGAAATTGGGAAACCACGGAAAACCATCTTTCAGGGCTGCCAACAGTGAGATTCGAATCCACTATCTTCCGGATGCAAGTTGAAGGCTGCACGCGCCTAACCGCACGGCCAACTCGCCCGATCATCAAAGTAGGACGGGGGCATAATGAACATCTACTGTAAGTAAACTATTGGATGTAATGTTTGCTTCGTTCAGTATTTCGTTCCATTTACAACGTTGTGAGTGAAGAAATACACATTTTCTGACAAATGTGTCTTAATTACGGTGTGTTCTTGTACTGTGTATGGAGTTACGGCTGTTATAATAAACGAACTCTGGATATTGCCTGTAGGGGAGAAGTACAATACTGTGCGAAACTTGTGCATACGCGCGGAGCATTATCTCTGCCTCCATCATACACCTCACTTCCCCTTCCTTCCCTTCTCTTTCCTGGCATATCAAATACGACAAGTTTGTCCACTTGAATCACCTGCCGGGAAGGAAAAAGTTAATCATTTATTTCTGGATATAACTAGTGATACGTGATTTGTACCAACGATTTTACTTTACATAATGCTTCATTAATTTTTGCTGTGAATATGTACGAAATAATGTTTCCACTTCCGCTTTGGATAGATTCGGTTAAGTACAAGTAATTGTTGTATGATTACTGAGGTAATCTCATGGGACTACTTCTTTGTCCGATGAAAATTATTAGCACCGCAACGAGGACCACATTCATCATCACCAGAAGACACACTTGAACTAAACCACTGGAGCCAGTTCAGATCAAGATGTTTTCAAACTCCATCTTCATCGAAACCTACTCTAGAGAGAGAATTTCAGATCCCAAAACTACTGCTCCACCACGTATCTTGTTTGTAATCCCATTTAATTTCGCCAGACGTGTTTCTTTCTAGCATTCGGAAATAAAATTCCGTTGTTTCAAACTTTCTATAAAACTCTGTCTCCAAGTAGAGCATAATTTCATTACGAGGTAATTTGTGATAAAGGGACAGAGTGAACAAGTAACATTAATTAACGCTGTAAACAAAAGCCAAGCCAATTCAAAGGTATTATACAATAAGGCTAAGACAAAATATAATTAAAGCTACTACACCTTAAAGGAGGTATTAATAAAATGTTGTCTGCGAAGAAAAAAATACTGCAAGAAATGTTTAGCAAAGAGCTACTCTTCATTAAGGCTGGCCTTTATCCCTCTTGTTGTAAGGATTGATAAGCCGTGTATAATGAAATTATAGGAACTAAGAAACTTATTTAAGTCCTATACAAGGCATCATCTGATCAGAAGCACGATAGTGTCAGCTATGAACATCCAAAACGTCAAAGTCTAAGAGGCAGTCCACTGTGTTTTCCATTTTATGTTATTTTCATGAAAAGCAAACAACAGAGAACAAGTCTCGAATTACAGTATTCTTTACAAACTTAAAATATACATATACTAATTAACTTTATTAATGATGATCATACCGGGCGAGTTGGCCGTGCGCGTAGAGGCGCGCGGCTGTGAGCTTGCATCCGGGAGATAGTAGGTTCGAATCCCACTATCGGCAGCCCTGAAAATGGTTTTCCGTGGTTTCCCATTTTCACACCAGGCAAATGCTGGGGCTGTACCTTAATTAAGGCCACGGCCGCTTCCTTCCAACTCCTAGGCCTTTCCTATCCCATCGTCGCCATAAGACCTATCTGTGTCGGTGCGACGTAAAGCCCATAGCAAGAAGAATGATGATCATGATAATGATATTGGGCTAATAATAGGGAAAAGTGAAGAAATGAACATAATGATGGCAAGAATGGTAACAACTTTGTGTAATAAAGACTAAAAACTTAATTACTAGCTAATTGATCGTATTTTAAAGTTTTATCAGTGTCTAAACCATGAGTCTGAGCTGATGGAGAAAATTGTGCTTGTTCCAGCCGAAATATAATTTCATATTCTTCACGGCCTTTCTATTATATTCATTGCATATTCTGTGCAGTGGTAAGTTGTTGTGACTGGCTGTTTTCATATTTTTACAGGAGAACTTAAATGCAACTCCTGTTTTCCACCTGCAACACATTTAATTTTAATAATGAAAGAAAAGACGAATTGTCAAGGATGTTATTTACAAATTTGTAAACAAATATCATATCCTGTAACTCTCTATATGGTTAAAGAGATTTGAATTGGGCATCTTTGAGCAGACACTCGTAGTTCACACTGATAGGAAATTCACCGTTTTCTCAGGTATAGAAATTTAAGAAAACGTCCCTGGACTTTTTGTATTATTCCGAAACTTTTGTAACAGTAGCGTATTTAAGTCTAGAGCGTACTAACGTGTGACGTACCCCTCTTGGAGAACAATTGAACGAGAAATGCAACTATCCAAGCTAAGGGCGCCAGTCTTTAAGTTTATGACCTAAAAACAAATATTTATAATAAAGCTCGGACGGACTCTCATCCCAGGGATGGGGTGATAGTGCACTAATCATTAAGCAGTAGAATATGAATCAAGAGGCTAATTAAGGCAGACTGATTAAAGTGAAGTAGGAATATTTATTATGTTGAATATAAATGACGACGGTTTGACGAGAACTGAATTTAAAATAAGAAATGAATTTAACAAAAAAATCGACTGACTCTACTTCGTGAAAACTTGCAATATTTTTAACTCGCTTGCTCACCATGTAGTCTTGTTCTGCTTGTCCTGGGAATGCCTCCGTCCTTGTAGCTGGAAAACTGCCGGTCGTCTTGGAGGTATTTCCATCTGCCGCCAAGTAGCATTCCTGCCTTGCCAAGTGCACCGACCACTAATTGGAAGATGGCTTCGACACTAACACTCCCTATTATGCTCTATCCGATATATTGGAAATGAGCCCTAAATCATATTTAGAAAAACCTCCTAGGGTTATGTGAGAGAATACTCAATTATCAATCATTCCAGCTTTACTGAAAATGTGCACCGAAGTTTCATTTCTCTCTAGTTTAATGCTACCTATTATCTTAGACTGGTACAAACTGGTCTAATACAGAGCTGTTCGTACTTCCTGATGAGAGTGGCTATACACCCATCATTCAGAAATTTCTCAGTACCACGTCGTGGTAACGAAGTAATGAATGTAGGAGTGATAAACTATCACACTAGTCCACCATGGTACAACAACCATAAGACAAGTCCTCAGACCTCATGCGAAATACAAGACAGAATCGAACAGAATAGAATGAAGTCGCAGAGAGAATCGAAGTCGCAAGAGCTGCAGCACGCCCTTTTATAACCTTTCCTGGCTCTAATTACAGGTCGCTACACGTGGTCCAATCAGGTGACACGTCTCTCCCCACTCACAATACTGAAGATGATGGATCCAAACGATGCTATCAACTGTTCCTCCATTTGCCATTTCACTCAGTATCCAAGACAACGGAACGCTCCTTTGAAAATGTAGGCGGTGACCAGTTTGAATTACTCACCTCGAAATACAGTAGCTGCGGTTACAACGCTTGAACACGTGCCCGCTTTACCCAGAATTTGATGTCTAAATTTGTCACTCCTTCTTCCTCGGTGATGTGGCAAGATAGAGGAAAATATACTGCAAGTTAAATTTAAACGAATGTCGAAAGAATTGATGTTAATATAAGCATATTCAGCCCTCGTTTAAAAGTCGTAGTTACAAAGTAATGAAATGATAGTGAGCAAATGATCAAACATGAATTATAATAAAATTACATACGAAGATAAATATCATGACGTAAAAATATATCATACTTGAATTAATTAAACATAATAAAATTACCACAATTATATTGTGACGTCTGGAACGTTACAAACGTATTGCGGAGTGTAATAACTTTTGTTATTCCATTTCACATTACGCATGACAAATCCTAGCATGTTATAAACACTGTTAGCTGTTCTTTTAAAATGGCTTCGGAATGTTAACTCGGCACCTAATAATATCCCAAGGCCATGTATTCTATGACTTTCTTGATGCTCTTCCTTAACACCGAGAAGCCAGTCATTGATCCCATAGTTCGATTTGAAACTGATGAAGATAAGTCATTACTAGTTGAACAAAATGACAAAAAAGGATCCATGAGCCCACGGCAAATTCTTTCGAAAACAGGTAAACTTAATAGGTTTGCTTTAGTAGTGACAACACTTTCGTACACACACCAAGACAGGAATGTAGCATCTCTCACCAATAATATACGCTCAATCACAGTACATGCAGTCTCCCATCCAGCGTTCCACGCAGGTGTCGTACTGAGAAAAAGAGCGTCGCCTGTGTCGTGGACAACTAACAATGAATTAAGAACGGGCCGCGAAAGCGCAATATTACTGTTCATTTTTGGAATATAACCTGCGAACAGCATTGCGAAGGGAACAGGGACACTTTCTTTTTCCTTTCTTTCTTTTCTTTCTTTCTTTTTTTTTTTTTTTTTTTTTTTTGCTAGTGGCTTTACGTTGCACCGACTCAGATAGGTCTTATGTCGAAGATGGGAGAGGAAAGGCCTAGGAGTTGGAAGGAAGCGGCCATGGCCTTAATTAAGGTACAGCCTGGTGTGTAAATGGGAAACCACGGAAAACCATCTTCAGGGCTGCCAACAGTGGGGTTCGAACGCACTATCTCCCGGATGCAATCTCAGAGCTGCGCGCCCCTAACCGCACGGCCAACTCGCCCGGTATAGAATGAATGTGCCACAGGTCAGGTGGTTGTAAAGTCAACTGCACATTACCGAGCTTGATGTGCCTCGAGTTTGGTCTGCAGATATATACACGCATACATACGTACATACATACATACATACATACATACATACATACATACATACATACATACATACATACATACATACATACATACATTTAAAAATATAGTATTATAAAATCAAATCTACAAAAAGCTGACGTATTAACAGGGAAATGTACACAACTCTAGCGTGAATTATTTTTTTAATTATACAGTGGTCTTAACGATCATGCTTTTATTACATATTGGGTGTGTTTGACATAAAGGTGAACTTGATGAGTAATGAAATATTTGCGAAGGCATATAAAATATAAATGGAGAGGAACTAAGTGTAAATGAATGGTTCGAAGTCATATAAATGCAATGGCAATGTATCTCATGATTGTAGTAAACTTTTAAAGCCGTTTATCACGTTTCCCTTGAAGCTCGCTTGATGTATTCGTCCCCATTTCCATTGGTAACCACACGCTGCCTAACACTGTCTACCTCATGCTAATAGATATTTGCATGCGGACTTACAAGTTACCAACTAACTACAACTTCACAACTCCATTGTGTGGAGGGCACACACTATGAGCGTCTGCAGTGAGAAGTGTGCTCTTTGATGACATGGGGACGCTAGTCCACCGTGAGTCACGAATACATTATCAGAGTGATATTTTGTAACTTCAGAGCTTTTCAGTACGTCGAAAACGCTAATTATAACATATGCAGGGAGAATTATTATTAACAGCGCAAGCTGAAAAAGCTGTAAGTACACGATACTACAAACAATAAAGTCTCAGGAAACACGGGTCCTCAAACGAATTATTTGCGAGATAATTTAGAATATACGGTTACCAACCCCCATTGACTTAATGGTGTGTAAACGTCATCCTACTTAGAAAAAGGTACCAATAGGTTGGATCCTAGCTCAGTCGGGTGGTATTTGAAGGTGCTGAAATACGTCAGCCTCGTGTCGGTAGATTTACTGGCACGTACAAATCTCCTGCGGAACAAAATTCTTGCACCTCGGCCTCTCCGAAAATATCTAAAAATAGTGGTACGTAAAACAATAAAATATTTATTATTATTATTATTATTATTATTATTATTATTATTATTATTATTATTATTATTATTATTATTATTATTATTAAAGGTACCAATAGAACATTAACAGAAGTTACTTTAGTACAAGTGCAGTTGTTTTTAATGAACAAGAAAACAGTCTTAGTACGTTACAGTTACAAGGACTGGGTAGTGTACCTACTGGCAGTTAATGAAAGTGTTCATAGTGTCGTCCTTGTTCCCGGATGCAGACCTGTACTGTTTTCTTGTTCATTAAAAACAACTGCATTTCTACCAAATTTATATAAATAAGGTTGTAGGGTGTCCGCTGCCTGTAATTTCGTTTATTTTGCCAATTTTTCAGATATTTACCTGTTTTAGGGTCAACTCAAGACTCTTATCAGTGGTTTTTATTTTTCGTGTCTGTTTGTTTCACCATAATGGAGAAACTCCTGGATGGATCTCAATTAAACTTCATATTTAGAGTATAAGCATACCTAGGAAGGTTTGGATATGCATACAACTTAAACTTTTCAGAAAACGCGGAGGGTTTATAGGAAAACGATAATAGTTTTCTTCCATATTCTCTTATACTATTGATTTTCTTTAAAATACGTTGACTATATGTGAAGCGTCCCTTCATTATGAACAACTTTTGCTATGTACATAATTTCGCTTGCTCTTCAAATGACGGAGAAAATTACTATTTTCTGCGGGTCACATTCTCTGTATTGAGTAACCTACAGAACGACAACGAATCTACAGGTTACCATGGTAACGTCTATGCTTGCTAGCAGGGAAATGACGTATTGTCATTTTTGTCATAATTCCTGTAAACTCATGGTTGTTCCTTGGGTAGAGAGCAAGAGAGACGTCATTCAGCCATTCTGCTGAATATTGGCGGAATACCGTTGGAGGTTACTGTAGTGGGCGGTACACCTCTACGCCGCAAATTTAAATCTTCCGTCAATAAATCCTCCTCTACCGGAGAAACTGTGAACTTTTAGAACTGTATTAATTCATGAGTTTTCTCAGAAGAGGTCTCCACTATGAATTTTGGGATTACAAAGTTGTCTATACTGTGTGGATTTCAACGTGTTTTGTTTTCTATGGAGCAAGAAGTGTGGACATTCGCTAACAGATGTCTCTACCCAAAAACTATGATCATGCACCCTGGTGCGAAGTGAAGGAACTTTTGTTGAAGAAATTTGTATTTATAAGTTTTGGTCTTTACTAAATTTTGTTCTTTCATTTGTGGGTTGGCAATATTAAGCTTTCTTTCCGCCTGTTTTGAACTTAGCCAATCAGTAATTTCTGTAATTAATTTTCCACCTATCACAGGTTTTTTCTTCGAATTTCCATGTGTAACTCTTAGCTACCCAATAAAGTTGAGTGGGTGTGTCTTTATTATTCATGAAAGGTCTCGAATCTTCCACGAGGGTTTAAAAACTGCTGATTTTCTTGGCTCTTGGCCACTTCAACATCATCTAGCTTAGTGTATGGAAGTATAGCAGGGGGCGGGAAGCGCCTCTTCCTTCGGGCAGCTGCTCTTCAACAAGGTAATGGCCGTTTAACATCTTTCTTTTTTATTTGCTAGCTCAGCAGTTTAACCCGCGGGGCAGGTTCGAAACCTTTAATATGTAACCTATAACTTAAAACATGTAAACCTTTTCCTATCTTGTAAAACTTCATTTGTCTTCAACTGTAATTCGGGGATAGAGAGTGCTTTACCCTCTAGAGCTCCCCTTCATTCTGAATTTGAGGTGACTACGTTTTCGTAACCGCTTTTGTCTTCCTTCTTAATGTGTTAAATTATTTTGCATACAAGTTACCTCCATAGATTGAGATTAGCCCCTGTGCAATAGGCCTAGCGCCTCTTAGGTTTTAAAATGTGTAAGTTATTTAGGAGTGCTAATTCACGCCTCCATTCCTTTTGCGTTTTGGGCCATTTAAATTAACCTAGTATTTGTCCACGAAGGCTCGGTAGAATGGGTACAAGATACCCCTGTTTCTTTGTAAGTGTGCCTTGAGGGCAGTTTGTAGTAAAGTCCGTTTATGGCCTTTTGATAGGCTTGAAAAATTGAGAGCGGGTCGACTCTTTCTCGTATTTTGATAAGTGACTCTAGAAGGCCTGATTGTGTTAGGTGGGAGCAAGTGCTCCTTGTGTGAAGGGGTTTTCTGCCCTTTTGATCAAGTGTGTACCGTAGTAAAGTGGAGCTAATAGCTCAAGGAATGTAAAACTGGGGCTTGAAGCCCAGAACGTCTAAAGATCCCTGAACTTGTGTTTGAGTTTGGAAAATCATACATGTACCAGATTTTTTGTTTTATTGTTATTTCACCTAGTGAAAATATGTTAAATTGCTTCTAAATCTTGACCTTCCTGGTCTTGGACCTTATTGTTGGTTATTGGTTGACTTGTTGTTATTGGTTGAAGTCTAAAACTCCTTGTTAAATCTTGTTAAGTTTTGGTATTTTGTGAAAATATAACCTTTAGTGAAATTTTAATGCATATTTCCAGCCCGCACCTTCTTTCACCTCTGCTGATCCACCAAAACCTCGGAACAGTTACAATTGTCCGCGTAGTTAATATTTCAACAGTACCGCGGAGTATAGCCCATTATTTCACACCGTAAGTTGTTTCCTGGCATTAGCTATAATTTGTAATGTATTTCAATTCTACTTCTGTTTTCCGCTTTAATTTCTTGGCTCTGCCTTGCCTTTTTAGGCTTAAGTAATAACACCATAAGTCATCTTCTTATCGGTTTATCTAAGATTCCCTGCACCTAAACTTCTCCTCTGTTACCGCCATCTTATATCCACAACTCATACCATCACAATTTATTGAGGGTCATTTAATTTTCAAATTCATCTACTTGGTATTTACATATTTGTTGTATACGGCGGTCCTCAGTAGTTATAATCCTATTTTCTGTTAAGCTCAACTTCCTTAACTCTATTACTTTCTTCCTTAATTACTCCGTATGTATCCAAGGGCTTATCCCGAAACCTGGGCACTCTTTCCTTTGAGGAAAAATTCCAAGCTGTTCAAATGTATAACATTTGGCCCCGGAAAATAACGAAATATGAATGCAATTTTAATGACGGTGTATATCTCCATTTCGAGATAACTGGTGACTGAATGGTAAGTCGTATCACAAAACAGATAGAAAAATCGCCATTCAATTTGGAGAGATCTACAACTTTGGCCCTGTGACTTATTTTCGTGTTTCGCTTGTTGATACGTTAGACAGCGCTGCATTTCTTGATATTAATCAAATCTCTCCAACTCGAATGTGCCTGCCAATAGGAAATGGTACCTGTCATTATTATAAAAACTATCCATTTCTTCTGTGAATGGCACTTTGCAAATGAGCCTGCCTTTATATTAGAAACTCCGGAATTCGATTGTGATTGCCAGTAGTAAATGTGGCCTGCAATTATCATCAAAACTTCCCCAATGCCTACCTTACATCGGAAACAAAGTATGGTTTCCTCCCTATTTTGTTTCTCAGATAGCCCTAGGAGACATGCAATTTAATGTAATCTTACTCACTGCCTGGACAGTAATTTACGGAAAAATCCGTATACAATATAGAACACCGTTGCGAAGCACGGGTACATTTGCTAATAATCTATTAATTTTTTCATGTTTTATTAACACCTTTCCCTAACTAAGGTGAGGTTTACGCACAGAAAAGTCAGTGGTGGGTGGTTACAACAAATTCAAGCTTTTCTCGCAAACGGCTCGTTTGCGGACCCCTTGTTTACTAAGACCTCTTTGCTTTTAGTAACGTGTACTTACAGCTATACCGTGCTTGATAGCTGCAGTCGCTTAAGTGCGGCCAGTATCCAGTATTCGGGAGATAGTGGGTTCGAACCCCACTGTCGGCAGCCCTGAGGATGGTTTTCCGTGGTTTCCCATTTTCACACCAGGCAAATGCTGGGGCTTAATTAAGGCCACGGCCGCTTCCTTCCCACTCCTAGCCCCTCCCTGTCCTATCGTCGCCATAAGACCTATCTGTGTCGGTGCGACGTAAAGCAACTAGCGAAAAACTTACAGCTGTTTCAATTTGCGCTGTTAATTGTGGTACACCCTGTATAACACTAGGACGTACCTTTAAAAATACACACTGTTAAACAACGAATGAGATGCTTTGTTCAACAAGAACATCTTCAGAATTTATCAAATCACTTTGAATCATGTATATATATTCAGAGAGCAAACACTTCCCTGATAAGGAGGTTGCCCATGGGGACGAATTATGCTAAATATATTTATGACTACATAAATTATTTCTCAGTATGGATAATGAACCTTTCATGGCTTTTGAGCCACATTTTTCGTTAACGACTCTGATATTTTGAATCTTGAGTGGATTTCTTCGAAGAAATTAGGAATTGTTCCTCTTGCACCGATCATGAGGCCTATAAATGTTATCCAGTCCGTATTCACGTCGGTAGAAGGGAATAGCTGGTTCGTAGTTGCTTTTCACTTCCTCATGTAACTTCAATGGACAGGTTAGCAGGCAATTCAAACCAAACCGTGGGATCAATAACGTACCGATTGTTTTGTTTTTTTGCTATCTCATCAATCCTAAGGGTACTGCCGTTCTCCGACAATCGTCTTTGTGCACACTTTGTAACCAGCGTCTCGCAATGACTGAGTGATGGAGCTTCGTATCACATGGTGTCTAGTAAGTCGCAGGGCTTCGCCGTAGGGACAGTACCTCAGGACGTGAGAAAAGGTTTCTATCTCCTTGCGCAAAATGCCGACCACGGTTAGTGACCTGGCACCTGCCAGACACGGCTTGAACGGCTGCGACGTTAGCAGTCATCATTAGAGTATCATGCTTGTCACTGCAAGACAGGCCATCAAAATGTGTTATCCAACTGTTCGCTGAAAGGTTTATTTTATGTAACACTTTTTATATTTTGAGGAAGCTTACACCATTTTTGGAATTCTTGATCTTTCAGTAATTGTTTTATTTTCTTGGAATCCAAAAGACCATTTTTGGAATTTAATAAGCTGATGTAAGGTGAAATATGCAGGTTTTGTAGGCGTTTGTTATTCTCCTCAGAGAGATGCCTACTTCCCAAAATGTAAGGGTTGCGATTTATTTTTAGGGTTACAAGGGCGCTAACCCGTTGCAGGACAGCTTCTCACTGTGACCAGAAAATTCCTAGACTTTTGAACTTCTGGTGTGTGTATATCATACCGTCAGGTGTGTAGGCAGGAGCTGTGGAATTTCTTTCAGCGTCCATTTTATCATTTTGTCGCTGTATTTCAGAAATTTCAGAGAAATACCGTTAAGCTCAACTGTCTGAAATAAATACATCGATGTTCGGCATGTGGAAGAATTTATGACGGTGAATGTTTCTTAAATATTTAGCTTTGCGTCGCATTAACACAGATAGGTCTTATGACGACGATGGGATAGGAAAGGCGTAAGAGTGGGAAGGAAGTGACCGTGGCCTTAATTAAGGTACAGCCCCAGCATTTGCCTGATGTGAAAATAAGAAACCACGGAAAACCATTTTCAGGACTGCCGACAGTAGGGTTCGAACCTATTATCTCCCGGATGCAAGCTCACAGCTGCGCGGCCCTAACCGCACGGCCAACTTACCCGGTGGTGAAATTTGGTCTACCTGAAGGAGATGAGAAGATGACAGTGACTCTAACTTGAGACGTAGATCCTCCATCGTCCTGTGTGTGTCAAAAATAATTCCGTTCCGAAAGTCCACTCCTAGATATCTGATGGACTCATCTTTCGATATCGCTTTTAAAACTTCGAAAGCAGACATTAGGCCATCAGTAAGCTGTACAATATTATTTACGTAGCTCAAAGCTGTCAATGATTGAGAGTTGGTGATGTTATGCACAAGTATTAACAAATAATCATCGTATTAGCATTCACCGTCATCGTATTAACTTACAGAAATGTTTCTGTATTTATCTAAGCTGCTAAAGTGTAGTCTTCAATCACTGCTTCCGGACTGTGGTCATGGACGGATTGAGTGGAAAGATTCTATGGGCGTTGCACTCTGTTCCATGGAGACAGGAGCGGAAGTAGGGGAGCGAGGTGAGTGTTGTGGACCCTGCCTTTTGTCCATTGGAGAAGGGAGAGGGATATTTTGCTTCTTCACTTTATAATGTATTTTATGTATTATGGATTAAATGTAAGTCAATGATTTTTTATTAATAAAGTATGGAATTGAATTAGAGAGTATCTTATAAGAATATTTTTAGTGATAAATAATCGTTAACCTAATAAACCGTCTCGAGTGGCGAATGACGTTATTAAAATTCAGAGAATTTACTACAGATAAAAATATCCTAACCCACATGCCAGACATTTAAGTCAGAGATTTCCTCCTGTAGGATTCAATAAGCGTTAAAGCAAAGAGTGTAACTGTTGTCCAGATCTTAATTAAGTAGGGAGAAAATGGGGAAATTTTATACGTCTACGATTATTTCGGTTCGTTTGGTTAGCTTTGTGCTTTGTAAACTTCGATTGTTCCTTTAAAACTGAAAGAGTGATTTTTGTCATCGACTCTATTACATGTGGTGCGAAGAGGAAGAAGGGGAGTTTGCTAAAGTGTTCTATGCCGTGGTTCTGTCTTTTGGAGGGGAAGGGTATGAAGATTCTTCATGTTCTAATGTTCTGATGTATTTTTATGTTTTATGAAAGCTAATGATTTGATTATATAAACGCATGGCATTGAATTAGAAAGTATCATAAATCATGTGATGCAGGAAATATTAGATTAGGAAATGAAGTCTTAAATTAATATTGTTACTTTACTAGCAGAATAGCTAACGATGGCAGGAGTAACGAGAACATCAAATACAGACTAGTACAAGCAAGGAAGTCCTTTTATAAGAAAAAAAAATGATGACTTCGAACATTGATATTGGAATTAGAAAGGTGTCCTTGAATACTTTCTTCTGGAAATGAAACTTGGACAATAACAAGTTGAGGAAGATAAGAAAATAAAAGATCTTGAAATGTGATGTTACAGATGAATGCTGAAGTAGAGATGGGTAGATCAAATCACGAATATTGTGTCAGATTGTTGGGAGGGGAATGATTTGGTGAAATTTGACAAGGCGAATACATAAAACTATAGAACACATCTTGAGATATCTGGGACTTGTTCAGTTACTTTTTGAGTGAAGTATAGGTGGTAGGAAATGTAGGGGTAGACAAAGGCAAAAATGTGAGAAACTTATTAGAGTAGATGAAAAGGTTAACACGTGATACGGTAGAATAGAGGGCTGCATCGAACCAGTCTATAGACTGATGAGAGGCGTGCTCTGATCACGAAGTTCAGCAGTCGTTTGTCTCCAGTCAGTACTACAGTGATGCTGTTTGTATTCGTTGAAGTTACCTTTACAGAATAGTATTAAGCATTGGCACTTACAATTCTTAACTTCAATGACTGGAAAACCAGGAATATTGGACCGATAGGCAGTGACTGTACCATATATTATTATTATAAGGAACGAATTTGTCCTTTGGTGTGGTGTTCATTTTGCTGAGAATAAATTTGCGACTGATCTTATGTTATAGCGCAATTTTCGCCGATACTTATGCGGAAGCTACCGGCATCTGGTACAACATTGCCCATACTGAGTAGTCTTATTGCCTCAAAACACACATGGAAAATACCAAAGTAATGGATAATGATGGATAACAGATCAGAGTTAGAAATCCAGCTGTGACAGGTCCTCGACGCATAACTATAGAAGAACTGAACAGACTGTCATAACATTTGCCTCGCGTAAATTGTGCCCTTGGAAGACGAAGTATAATAATAATATTGTACTCAGGAATAAAATCCGTATCTTTTAGACTCTTATCCTTCCAATAATCCTGTTGCTACCTTGAAAGCGTGGACATTCCTCAAGGATAAACTCGATACTCTCAAAATATTACCAGTGCGGTGCCTATGTCAGATACAAGAATTTCTAAACACGTCTGTGTTTGAAACGAAGTCATTCGTGAGAGGTGTGACTGACGGGTTCTTAATCAAAGGATGCGTTTAAAAGCAGCTAATAATATAGCTCAGTCATTGCTTGTGTGGGCGTCACTCCTTTGCTCCTTTGCTGACAACGCTCAAGCCAACGAAAAATCTAACAAACTGCCATAAAGAAAATCTGAAAACCACAAACGAATATCTGGAGGGCCAACGTCATCACTTCAGTTATGCCACGGTGTTAGTACCAACCGCCAAGAAAGGAAGCATATCATGAACATTGCCCGAAGTCCATCGGTGGTTATAGGAGTTTCCTCCAGTGCCAGTTACCTACTAGTGACTACAGGAAAAGAAAAAGACGATGATGATAATATAAATAATGGCATTGTGCCGTCCGGAGAGACCTGGTGCATGTCTCTCGATTTGACGTCCGTAGACGACCTGCGCGTCGTGATTAGGATGAAATAATGATACACCCCGTCCCCCTGCCAGGGGAATTAACCAATTATGGTTAATATTTCCTACCCTGCCAGGAATCGAACCCGGTACCCCTATGACCAAAGGCCAGCACGCTAACCATTCAGCCATGGAGCTGGACATAATGATGATGGTGATGATGATGATAATACTGATGATGATGATGATGATGAAGCCTGTATTAATAGAGTTTTTAAAAGTAGGATAGATCATAATATTAAGATAAAATTGGAATTCAAGGGGACATATTTGGGCAAATATTCGCTCACAGGCTGAGGAATTAGGGATTGGAATAATTAATCAAGGGAGACGTTGAAATTAATCATTTTAGAAGCAACTAGGGAAAAATTAATATGTAATCTGCCACTTAGGTGACAGCGTAAAATGCAGATCAGTGCCGATTGACTGAAGTTACATACAGTACATGTACTCAACATTTTGACTGATTAGGACACTCAAGATGCTATGGTAAGAAAATTGTAGTATTATTAGTCTTCATTTGCAGATTCTTAGCCTAAGATCATTAAACCACTCCTCGGGATATACTAGAAACAATTTATTGTGTTTTACAAACTAGAGAACACTTAGAGTTTCTTGGCGAGGCAGTCTTTCTTCAAGACTGTTACATTTAGTAACAAGTATCATTTATCAGCGCTAGTTGTGGAGACATTAAAGAATAGGTCCCTTCTACTTTAGTGTTTGAGTGCTCCTACAATCACTTTCTCTTCCAGCATACGACTAGCATACTAGGATCCAAGTTAATATATTATCGCAGCTCGATAATATTTGCCCGGGGGGAGGATGGAGCTTGCTTCTTGGTATTCCCATTAATTTCTCTCGTACCCCCTTTCTTCCCGTAACCGGAGGAGAGGGGATTTATTGGTCTCTATCAAGTGTTCTGGGGTGATTTCTCTCCTCAAGCAATATGTAGGATTACGAGCTGAAGCGAGGGAGCTGCAGATGTAGGAGAAGGATACGATCACTAATAGCATGGAAACGATTAACACGGAACTGGGCTATGAA
The DNA here is from genome assembly GCF_040414725.1 of Anabrus simplex. Lineage (NCBI taxonomy): Eukaryota > Metazoa > Arthropoda > Insecta > Orthoptera > Tettigoniidae > Anabrus > Anabrus simplex. The sequence continues at coordinate 149,125,287 of NC_090270.1, forward strand.
AGACCCTCATGGCAATTCAGCCACCCTTCCCCACTCTCCACTTGAAATTAAACTGTGATTAAAATATTCATCAGATATATTTCAGATCGCCTCCTCATACAGTTCTTGTACAAGGCATTCCGAAAGTGTTAACTGCTACTAGCAAGAATAAGAGAAGTGATACAGTAGATATCATGTTCACAAAATAATTTATTTATTAATATCATCTAAGGTCTTTAGTTATTTTCTATTGATCTTAATAGACGTAGGGGTGTCAGGATTATGGCAGGATGAGGATTCCTCGCATTTCTGCATACATGACAACCGACTGCATCCAATCAACTATGTTACACCTCAGGTTATCTATAGCATAAACATAGAAGATGTCACATGCGTCAATTCGAACTTAAGGTCACTGAAGTCAAGGCTGCTTCGAAGTTCGTGAAAAAAGCCTTTCTTTCTCTAGCTCAGACGTTTCACATTCAGACTGTAGTGATATCGCGGTATTGTTCCCATACCTACATTTGAGTCAAGCGTGGATATCAGCACGAGGACTTACATCTTTCGGAGTGAGAATTTCAATCACAACTCTTCGTTTTACAGAAGGTCATTCGGGATCTCTAAGGACAATGTTTGAATGGTAATTAGCTTATGAAAAGCCACGTTTCCACCAACGATCATGCTCAATTGGAAAGCCACCATTTCTAGCTATAGCCTGCCAATGAAATTTCAATTGCGGTAGACTTTCTCACAGAGCTAGCATGTACATCGTATCCTAAACCTCCTGACAGGCCTTCCAGAGGCCATTGATAGTGCGTAGACGTCTATTTCCTAAGTCCATGGGTGACCTATTGGGTGCCTTCACCGGAATGTCAGCAAAAGGAATTGCACGGATTCCAGTTTCCATCTCAATTATCTCAAAGAACAGAGGAGTCGAACGAGATTTGTGGCTGTGTGCTTAATATTGATGTACCCATACTGATTTTTCGCCCTCCCATACACTACTGGATATCAGCGTTGTAAATGTGAGTTAAAACCTCTTGCTGATAGTATGTGTATTAGCGACAGGGTGAATGATTAACTTGCCATTTTATAAGTTTTTAAATTTCGTGTGGCTATTCCTAGCCAGGTGCAGCCCTTGTAAGGCAGACCCTCCGATGAGGGTGGGCGGCATCTGCCATGTGTAGGTAACTGCGTGTTATTGTGGTGGAGGTTAGTGTTATGTGTGGTGTGTGAGTCGCAGGGATGTTTGGGACATCACAAACACCCAGCCCCCGAGCCATTGGAATTAACCAATAAAGGTTAAAATCTCCGACCCGGTAGGGGATTGAACCCGGGACCCTCTGAACCGAAGGCCAGTACGCTGACCATTCAGCCAACGAGTAGGATTTTGTAGCAGTGCCCAGCGATGATAGTGAAACCCTTATACTTGGCATTCTTTATACAAAGTTTGATAATACCCTTGTCTCTAGCGCGGTAGTAAACCGAGCGGGGTTGTTACAATCACTAAGGTATGTCACCACGTCTACTGTAGACAAGCAGAGTAAATTTAGAAATCCGTTTTATGTCAAATTAAGCTGAATAAGGTATTTATAGTGCATTTTAACCGTTATCGGCTATTTTGTGAGGAATTATTAAGTGCCTACACCGTATTTTTGTCCGGCCCCGCAGTGTAGGGGGCAACGCGTCCGCCTGTCACCCGGCGGCCCCGGGTATGATTCCCGGTCGGTTCAGGGTCTCTTATTGTAAATGATTAATATCCCTGCCCTGGGGACTGCGTGTTTGTGTCGTCCTTAACGTTCCTTTCCTCACATTCAACTCTTTACACTTCTGGCAGTTACATAATACACGCAGGTTCCTCACATATGGTGCAAGTAGGGGCAAAAGATCTTTATAGGTCGACGCCCCGAACAAATAGCATTTTTATTTTAAAAAACCAGTATTTTTCAATTATTTTAATTTTTGCATCCATATACCTTATTTTAGCATTGTTCAGACTAGCGACACACATAAATACTCAAAATAACACGAATTAATTGGGGGTAAGATACAAGTTGCTCTGGACCAGGGATGGCAAACCTTGTCCGACTAAAGTGTCTTGTTTATTACGTTTTACTGTCTAGTATGCCACCGGTTATTTCCCTTTTAAAACCTCACGAAACTCCCTTATTTAACTTCTTTTAGGTATTAGATTGCATTACATAAAAATGCATTTTATTTTGCAAACATCACTGAAGCAATTTCAACAGGGACACTGGCTATCAATTAAGTAACACTTGGTTGCCAGCCATTAAGAATTTACGTAGGTACTGTAGTTCCCTTCCCGGTCCCTTCACTACTGTTATTTCATCTCGGTGTTTTAAAAATTCATACGTTCCTCGTCGCCAGATGTTTCATTCCAGGCTTGTGCCTATGTCATACACCTGCCAATGTCATGTGTTACGCAAACACGTTATGTGAACCGCTTAGACCGATTGTGATGGTTCGGCCAGCTTCCGCTTCGAACGCTAGCGTTGCCATGTCCTGGGGGCCACCTGGTGGCGAATGAACGTACCATTTTCCACTTCTATTATAACGTTCCAAATTTAAAGTGTCATTGTTTAAGAAGCCTTTCTCGTGGACAGTCGAGATTTCTTCTGAGGACGCAGGGCACAGTTCAATGCCACACGAATTTATTATTATTACTGTCAAAACATCGTATCTGACAATGCTCTTCCTATCCATTATTCTCTGTAATACTGGTGACGCTTCCCAACCACCTATGGGTATGTAGCCCATCAGAACAGTTTTCGGGGAAATGAAAAAGAACGTTAAATACATTATACTGTAGGAGTGTGTGAATACGTAATTAAAACATACATTCCTACAGTACGTCACGCTATGGTTCAATTTCCTTCACGCATTAGAATCCGAAAATGAACACAACGACAATTTTTCTGATGGCCTGCGTATCCATATGGGGCTGGAAGGCGTGACAATGGATAGGAAGAGCATTGTGGATACGAGGTTCTACCGGTGCAGCGACAATATAAACAGTAGTAGATAGACCAGAAGTTTAAGAGGCCGCTTCCTTCCAACTCCTAGCCCTTTCCTATGCCATCGTCGCCGTAAGACCTATCTGTGTCGGTGCAACGTAAAGCCACTAGCGAAAAAAATAACTGAGAGTGCCTGTTTACAGTTTAACGACTAGGGAAACCCTTAAATCGTTGATTTGGATATCTATTGTAAGACGAGTATAGACAGAAATCGTTTATTTCCCACTATACAAATGAATCATAAAGGCAAATGAAATAATGTTGACATGAATGGAACTCCTTTGTTTTCTACAAACAAGGACGTTAACGGCCATTTTCAGTGATATAACAGTGGAATTTGTAATAATTCATATCTAGAAATTAGGTTTTGAAAATTCAAATCACTCTAATTTGCCATTAATCAATTATATACCGAGCTGTATAGAACCATTTTAGGAGGACTTCAATATTACATATCATAAATAGCTCGTATTTTATTTAGTATTCTGCAATAAACACTACGCTGCCGGATAACACCCCATTAGAGCCAACCAACAATGATGTGTGCGTTTCAACCCTCGTGCACACCGATCAATGCTTATTTAATTATACGTTTGATAAAATTATAACTATCAAAATAGGATTAAAACTCAGTCCATGTAATCACACATAAACACACACAAGAACTTAGATCTACATACTCGTACACTGCAAGTTCAAAATACTTCTAGACCTACATCAATGAGGGGTCCTTTATAATCGTTCTAAACATATTGTCGCGGAATTATATCATAATCTCCGTCTTCAAACTTATAATACATTTTTCGTCTTGGGTATACTACACGACGTCATTCCTAGTTCATTTACGGCGTTCTGTCCGTCCTGACTGATTTCACTTCATCTCTTTAACCTACTGTGAGAGTCTTTAATTCTTTCCAAAAGTTCTTTGCTTGACTTGCTTCTGATTCAGCAGAGAGGGGGGGGGGGGATCATATTCTATATGAATATATTTTCTGATTCTGTGGTCATCCAAATGCATCAATTTTAATTTCACCGGAGAATGGAAGAGTATCTCAATTCAAATATTGAACTCCTTCTGTATATCTGAAAAACTCTAGCATTAGATGGAGGGAAGTACGCAAGTGTGTGATTTGACCGAGTGACTGAGGGAGCGAATTGTGTTGGAATCTGTGTGAATACTTGTGTTACTTTGAACATCTACAGTAATGTACCACTGAACTGGCTAAAAGGGTAGCAGGCATGCCATTTATTTCTACTCATCGTTATTGCTGAGAAAATGAAATGGCGTATGGCTTTTAGTGCCGAGAGTGTCCGAGGACATGTTCGGCTCGCTAGGTGCAGTTCTGTTGATTTGACGCCCATAGGTGACCTGCGTGTTGTGATGAGGATAAAATGATGATGAAGACGACACATACACCCAGCCCGCGTGCCAAAGAAACTAACCAATGATGGTCAAATTTTCCGACCCTGCCGGGAATCAATACCGGAGCCCCTGTGACCAAAGCCCAGCCATGGAGCCGGATATCATCGCTATAAATGTGTTACTGTGTGAAGCGCAATCTAAATTATGTATCGCCGGGCTGAGTGGCTCAGACGGTTGAGGCGCTGGCCTTCCGATCCCAACTTGGCAGGTTCGATCCTGGCTCAGTCCGGTGGTATTTGAAGGCGCTCAAATACGTCAGCCTCGTGTCGCTAGATTATCTGGCGCGTAAAAGGACTCCTGCGGGATTAAATTCCGGCACCTCAGCGTCTCCAAAAACCTTAAAAAGTAGTTAGTGGGACGTAAAGCAAATAACGTTATTAAATTATGTATCTGTTTATCCCATTGAGTTGAGAGTACCATATGAAGGAATTGCTACCTGTGTTAGAGTAAGGAGGTGATTCTTCTTTTGAGAGGAAATAAACCTGGGCAACGGTCACACTTTAACACTAATTAGAGGAATGAGTGGAAGAGGTCCGACCTTTTGTAGAATGTGATAATAATATGCAAAACTAAGGAAAGAACCACGTATGGCGTTACAATGAAAGGAATCCTAGGCCAGACCTAACACCATCAATGTCAGAAGAAAACCAGATTTGATCAAATGAGGTCAGACGGAAATTACAAAAGAGTCCGGCAGAGGTAGGTGAAAGCAAATCTAGTCAGCTACGGTCCCCGTGGTGACGAACCCATAATTTGAAGTTGAGAGCCAATGGGGTTACTCCACTTATTCGCCTCCTTACACCAGGTAGGAGATACTGTGGATGCATTCTACAGCCCCTACCCACAGAGAGATCCCCATGCGGTGTAAGATACTGCCTGTGGAAATTGACGGATTTTATCACAAATTATAGTAGTAGAATGTATAGGCATCCTCATAGACCAGTGGCTGAGCTACCCGCACACTAACAGGCACTCGGCAGAGCGAGGCTGACCGTAGCAGTGGCGTCGTATTAGTCATTTTATTTACGTTTGAATAATTGTGATTTATTATACTTACTACTTCTGTTTCCATTTCTTCAACAACAGATGGTTTCTAACCAACTGTTATAATTGTACCTAGGAGTAATGTAACTTAAGTTAATGTAAATATACTTCGTTGTATTTACTGCCTTACAAATGAATAAAACTATTGCATATGATATGTCTCATTATGCCTATGGCCAATATGTAGGTGATTTCATTTCAATGAAAATTAGATCCAATATTCTGCACTACATGAAAGGGATTGAGATTTTCTCTTTTAACTCAATTTCTACCAAACCACTGGGTATATCATTAAAAAGAAGATATGCGATTAATTCTGAATATTGGATAAGGTTGTCAGCCTATTAAATTATTATAACTTGATTGTTTATCTATCTTGACATCGTTACACTAAGGACCATGGGTTAGAGAAGGCTGCCAACCAACTCAACGGAGTTGCTATCATCTGATAGCGGGTTGCGTTGGCATTGAGTGGGGCAGAAGCGTTGCAACGTTCCATTAACAACCTAAACCACTGTTTATATATTGGAAAGAATCCATGCACTCGACTGTACATTGATAGTACGTTCCATGGGCATAAACACGTGTTTGTCTTAATCGAGATAGTCCTGAATAATCCATGATTAATAGCGTTAGAATTGCTCAATGATTTCATAACTCTATTTAAAGATTTATGCCAATTTGATATTGTCCAATTCTTCTCAGTAATTATAGGGAGCGAACGTGTAGCCCAGCAGAGCCTAGCAACACTGTCTCTAGTTCCTCACTAAGGTGGCCACAATTTGACTCCCACAGAAAGTGGGTAAACATTTTTAAATCGACATGCTGTCCTTATGGTTGGAATACTATGTATAAATAAAAGTCTGGGGGATTATGATCACAAAATATGAAGTAACGGAAGACTAACGAGCTTGCCTTGGTAGATTTTAGAGAAAATTAGAGTGCAGTGTAGAAAGAAGGAAATTCGGTCTCCGGTCTGTATTGTTATACTGCAAGTATGTAGCCTCAATATACAGTACACTATATATTCCTCGTCATAGTTCAGAGGTAGACAAAGAGACAAGTGCTTTCACAATTAATCCACTGCTCTATGCTCTCAGGCAAGTGGCTGGTCTGGCATTGAATGCCATGCTTCCTTAGTTCCAAAAGCTTTGAATATGACGCTCACCGCAGTACCAGCCTCAGAAACCTCTCCATTGAATTAAGGCTTCACTTTGCATAATACTGTAACACCGCAGAGGCATTCACTGCACCTCCAGTATGATGTATGAGCACTTCACTCTATCGTCATTTGTACCTACCGTCCTGACACCATCAACTGGATTGATGAGCACTGAGCGAAACAAATTATATTTCACGTCCTGTTCACTACATCATGACGGGAGATTTGTAGCTTAGTGTCGTGAAAATCCTTGGGTTTCGTAATGCTAGTAAGTATACGTTCATTTTGGATGATGGCAATGGTGGTGGTGATGATGATGATGATGCTTGTTGTTTAAAGGGGCCCGATCACATTATCTGAGGTTGAGAAGCCATTATCTCTATTTAGAAATATTCTGATTGAAATGATCCACAAAATTACAACAGAAAAACTAAAGAAATACACAGTACTCAACTGTGCTGCATCTAAAAAGAAAAATTGTTTCACGTTTCACTACAGTTCCTCATATAGTGATTTTTTTTTTTTTTTGCCAGTTGTTTTACGTCGCACCGACACAGATAGGTCTTGCGGCGACGATGGGACAGGAAAGGGCTAGGAGTGGAAAGGAAGCGGCCGTGGCCTTAATTAAGGTACAGCCCCAGCATTTGCCTGGTGTGAAAATGGGAAACCACGGAAAACCATTTTCAGGGCTGCCGACAGTGGGGTTCGAACCTACTATCTCCCGAATACTGGATACTGGTCGCACTTAAGCGACTACAGCTATCGAGTTCGGTATAGTGATACTATTCACAGGTAAATCAGACCCATGGTGTTCCGCATACAGTGGTACTACGAGTAATTACGGATACTATAAACGCACAGTGATCCAGCCCCGATGATACTCATCACAGACCCATGATATTCCTCACATAGTGGTACTAATCGCAAGTGAATTCGACCCATGATGTTCCTCGGGTGATGGTACTAATGACAGATCATTTTGTAGTTCAAAATCCATCTTCCCTTGGTCGTCTCTTGTAGTCGGTCGCCTTTTATGACAGGCATGGGGTACCACGGGTATATTCTTCATCTGTGTCCCACACCCACAGGGGGTGTTATTTTAGAAAAAATGGCATTTTCCTTAAATAGTTCTGAAGTAAATATTATGTCATGTAACTTTAAAGGTTTTCCAGTCTGCCGAAAACACTAATTATAAAAACGTATAACACCATAATACATATGTGAAAGACACACACTAACAAACAAAAATGACATCTTTCGTTCCACAAGAACAGCCTCATATTCCATCAACTCGCTTTAAATCACGCGCATAGGTTATATGTACAATATTATTCACGCTGCGTAAACTTCTCAAAGATTGTAATAGATAAAGTAATCAGCAAGTGAGAACAAATATGATTGTGGTAGTCCTCCACTGTAATCTCAGCAACTTTAAAAAAATGGCCTGTTGCCTCCCCTTTTCAAACTTTCTTGAAGTTACTAAAGTGAAGGACTATTACAATCATAATTTGCCTCACTTGTTCACATCTACATCAGTTCACAATCACTGACAAGTTTACGCAACTTAAGAAAATTTTGTACGTATTTGCGCATAATTTAAAGTCATCAGGTAGACTCGGAAGATTAGGTTCTAGAAAGTAACATGCCATTCTTTGTTTATTAGCGTGTGTGTTTTGCAGGTTTATTATTGTGTTAAGTGTGTTATAATTATTATTGACAGAATGTGAAACTTTAAAGATACTGTACATTACCTTAGTCGAAAATGAAAATTATGGCTTCATTCTTAACGTACACTGGCAGAAAATAAAATCCCAACACCAAGAAAACCTTAGTTGTAGAGGAATGAAATTTAGTCTAAGCAATTGTCTAGGTAACATTTATTTAATTAAAGTTTCCAGGTCACAAGTACAAGTATGCAAGCGTGAACACGTGCATGCATTGTGTCATACAGGTGTCGTATATCATTTTGTGGGATGGAGTTCCAAGCATGTTGCACTTGGTCAGTCCAATCAGCAAAGGTTAATGCTGGTATTGGATGACGTGTTCTTGAGACGGTGACTTCCGCTGACCATTGCTGCCAACACCAATGCCAAGTTCATCTGCAATATCGCGGAAAGAACATCCAATTTCTCGTAGCCCTGTCACACGGCGTCGTTCAAACGCCACACAGGCACGTTTGACTCACGCCTACCTCACGTCAACACCGGACGATGTCGATGACTAACACTGACAAAGTGTACAGCACGTATTTAAAGCAAACTTGTCTTTCCAGGTCATAGTGGTGCTACTAACATCACTCTTTTTTCGACTAGCGCGCAATTGTGAATAGGCGTCATTTTCCAGATGTGCAAACACGCCTCCCGAATTTCGTTTATCTAGCACCATTCCTTCCTGATATTGGGATTTCAGATTATATAATCATAAAATAAAAATAATAAGCTGATGAATTACAGGTTCGGCCTCTTAAAATAGTAATAATCATTATCAAGGAATTAAGTTTCTTTGTGTATAGTACCTAGGTTTTCTCCCGTGTCTATTGGTACAGACCAGAGCAAAATGTTGTTTCCGCCGCAGTCCCGGACTCACATATGTCCATGGCAGTATGAAAGTTATTTAGGTATGGATGGTGTTGAGTAATAACTTTCGGAGCATCACTAGTGGTTTTGACTGGTATGAAAGATGTTATTCATGAGGTCAGCTGTGCTGCAATGGTGTTATCTAGCCCAGTGAAGAAAGCAACCTGCTTAGAAGACTCATTACAGCACCGCTAAAGGATTTTGCGGTTTTCTTACAATCACTTAACCTTCGATGAACCAACCAGCCGTCGAACCGATAACCTAAATGATATATATCTTCCCACGTATATACTGTATATACGTATATACAGTCACTTACCGGAAAGTCGTGCTGAGTAGCTCGGACGGTCGAGGCGCTGGCTTTCTGAGCCCAGGTTCGCTCATGGCTCAGTCCGGTGGTATTTGATTGTACTGAAATACGTCAGCCACATGTCGGAAAATTTACTGGTACGTAAATGAACTCCTGCGGGACTATATTCTGGCACCTTGGCGTTTCCGAAAACTGCAAAAGTAGTTGGTGGGACGAAAAGAACACTAAAATCATTATTAACTTACCGGAAATCACACATCAATATATTTGTGAAAGCACTTGCCTCTTTGTCTACCACTGACCTACGACCAGGGATATGCAATATACTGCATATTAAGGCTACATATTTGCAGTAAAGTAATACAGACTGCAGCCCATCCGCCTTTCTTGTTTTCTCCTCTATTAGGATTCAATCATTAACTACGAAATGCATAAAAGAGGATTTTTCCGTGACGTTGTATCTTACCGAGCGAGCTGGCCGTGTGGTTATGGCCACGTAGCTGTGACCTTGCATTCGGGAGATAGTGGGTTCGAATCCCAGTGTTGGCAGCTTTGGAGATGGTTTTCTGTGGTTTTCCCATTTTCATATCTACTGGGGCTGTTCCTTAATTACAGCCACGGTCGATTCCTTCCCACTCCTAGCCCTTTCCTACCCCATCTTCGCCACAAAACCTATATATGTCGGTGCGACGTAAAGCAAACGTCTACAAAATATAAAAATAAATAACTTTGTACCTTGTGATCATATGTTTCAGAACTATATTTCTCGGGGTCCTATTTAGAATCAACGTAATCATTATCGTCAACTCTTATAGAAAGCCTTGGTAGAGAAATCATCCTGAATGTAAAAATTTCAAACACTGTACTAAATACCTCGTAGTACAGTTTTCTAGAATATTATTTTCCTACATGGTTATTAGTTACTGTAATTAGTAACCTAATAATAATAATAATAATAATAATAATAATAATAATAATAATAATAATAATAATAATAATAATAATAATATAAAAAGCGCCCCAAAGATTTTAGTAACGGCTATTGGTCAAATACAAAAGGTAAAGAAATTCAAATATTTGGGTGAGACAATTCAGGAAAATGGTTTAGAAAAATCTACTATAGAGGAGAGGATACAAAAGATGGAAAGAGCGTACGGTATAATTAAGAATACTTACAACAAAATGTGCTTATCAAGAAAACTTAAAATAAAGCACTACAACACAATAGTGAAACCAGAATGCCTTTATGCCAGCGAATGTCTAGCACTGAACTACAAGCTTGATAAATTAGAAATATCAGAAAGAAGAATTATAAGGAAAATATTAGGTCCTCTAAGAATTGCAGAGTTTTGGAAATTAAGAAGTAACAACGAAATTTACCAGAACGTAGAAAACATATCAGAAATAATAAGAAAAAGGAGATTGCTATTTCTTGGACACATTTACAGAATGGATGACAATAGACTAACTAAACGAATCTTCAAGGACCTTTGGGAAAAGAAATCAACTACCACCTGGATTCAAGAAGTCAAGAAAGACCTGGAAAGGAACAACGTACGAGAAGAAGAATTGTTGGAAAGAAAGATTTTAGGAAGAAAGTCTTACAAATGGAAGGATTCCAAGGGAGGAAGGAAAAGAAAACGGGCACAAAGTAGACTGAAGACAGGAGAAAGAAACACAGTGAAACAATGAAAGAATACTGGAAGAAAAGGAAAGAACAACTAAGGAGGAACAATTGAAATTTTAACGTGGTCCTTAGAAGGCCGGAACGCAAGAAGAAGAAGACTGGATTTACGTCCCATTAATTACCTTTACTATTTTTGGAGACATCGAGGTGGTGAACTTCTGTCTCGCTGAAGTTCTTTTGCGTGCCCGTAACACTACCGTCACACGGCTAGCGTATCTGAGCGCCTTCAGATTCCACCAGACGTAGCTGGGATCGAACTCGTCAACGTTGGCTCAGAAGGCCAGCACTACCATATAAGGCACTCATCTCGGCGAGAAATTCTAAGCAATACGTTGTCGCGCGCGCGCGTGCACACACACACACACACACACACACACACACACACACACACACACACACACACACACACACAGCGAGTTGGCTACACGGTTTGATTCACGTAGCTGGTCAGCATGCATTCGTATGATTGTAGGTTCAAACACCGTTGTCGGTAGTCCCGAAGATGGTTTCCGTGGTTTTTCATTTTCACACCAGGCAAATTCTGGGGAAGAACTTAAATTACGCTCCCTTCCCAGACCTAACCTTTCCTATCCCATCATCGCCATCAAACCTATCTGCGTCAGGACGACATAAACATAAATTTAAGAAAAATACTTTCACACCAATTGTCACAAGAACTAGCTGCGAAAGGAACAGTGTTACTAGCATATCTCATATCTCAGTAAAGTAACGTTCTCCAACCAGAACATCAAATTGAGACAGGCTAGAAAAAGCAATTCAAGTAGCACCTGTGTGCTTAGCTGCACGTAGGAATCCCGGTGAGTTTAAGAGAAAATGTTACCCATTGAAGCGACCGTGTTAACAGTGAATTATATATCCGATAACGTTCTTAAGTCAAAAATCTAGTATACATGTCAGGGGCTCACACAATGGGAAGGTATGCACCATTCAAAGAGTTACACTAATATCACTTTCAACACAAAGTTACGTTTAAAATAATTAGAAAATGTTGTTTCCAGCGAAATGAATACTAGAGGTACAATTGAAGACATGGATGGAAGAAGGGCGCAACTCAAAAAACACACTTTTGAGATAAATGAGTTTAAAGAATTATAACATCAAACACTTTTCTCAGAAATACAGAATTCTGGGATATTATACATAACTACATTCTTGATTATTTCATAATATGTACACCAAAAATATTTATAAATTTTGTGGTTTGTTGTCTGTTTTGTATTTTGGAGTTACGCCCTTATTCCAATTTCAAGAAACATTTTCATTGAAAATCAATTTTATTTACATTGTTGGAAACATGTAGACAAGTTTTACAGGTTAGAACATTTGACAGGTCACAACATGTTATTAGGGGAGCCACTATATCGAGAATTTCCTACTCCCACAGATTCAGCTCCTTGGAAAATATTTTCAAACCATGCACGTGCATCTGCGCATATAAAGCTTACTAAATCCTTAACATCTTTTAATTTCCCGGCTTCAATACCTACATGAGGGACTGGGATACTATCCAAAGTATCTACAGACCTTATATCCTTCAATAACTGAAACTTGTCATGAAACGTAATATTATAAGTCTGGCTTCGTGATACAGTTACTTCAGGAGAGTAACATAATATGACATACTTTTGAATTGAAAACTAAAATCCTTTTGTTTGTGATGTTGCAAATGACGCTGGGCTGAGAACGGCAGAACATTCGGATTGTAAGGATTTGGTATCCAAATCATCTGAGGTTTCACTTGGTATATATTCACTGTCATCTGCTGAAATATCAGATGTTTCTCCTCCCGACATTATTTTACTCCTGCGTCAGCCGATTCGCTTCTGATGAGTGATTAGTGCTGGCTCGCCGTAAGTCAGCATTGGAGTGTATTTTAAGTCGGGCACGAGCAATATTTTGAAGAATGGTGCAACTCAATATAGCACATTACGCCATCTATTGGCACTACCGAGAAGCCATTTAGGTAGTATCTAGAACAGCCACCAAGTAATGTATATATGCAATTTACCGAATAACGACACAACCTGACTTAAGCCCTTCTTCCATCCATGTCTTCAATTAGTGATAAGTGATAAATGACTTGGTTTCAGTATTCTAATCATCATACCGTCTGAAATGCGAAGATATTTACAGGGTGGCAACGGCAATTTCCAGTCTCTTTGAAATCATTTCGGAAAAGGCTAGGAAAGCAACAGATAGGGAATCTGCCACCTGGGCGACTGCCCTAAATGCAGATCAGTATTGATTGATTGATTGAGACGCTGTTTCTGGCCTTATGCAAAGTGTATAGTGTTGTGTTCACAGCAAGGATTGCTTGTAATGTCCTTGAAGATTGCAGTAAATAAACCAATGTCAGACTCCTAAGTGAACTAGTGTATCCTGATCTGGTCTGCTGTAGTGCTATCAGTGTCAAACAGAATGATATGACGTTTAGAATACTGAAACCAGGTCTGTTATCACTTATGGTACCCCTAGTTGACATTTCGTTGGATTAAACATACTTGTTCCGCTAAAAGAAAGTGTTGTACACCTTCTTCTTCTTTTGCTACCGCATTTTCCCACACCTGTGGAGTCAGGGGTGCGAACTGCGTCGTACATGTGGATTTGTCCCAGTTTTACGACCGGATACCCTTCCTGACAACAACCCTATATGGAGGGATATAATGACTATTGCGTGTTTCTGTGGTGGTTGGTAGTGTGATATGTTGTCTGAATATGATGAGGGTAGTGTTGGGACGGACACATACACCCAGTCCCCGTGTCAGAAGAATTAACCAGAAGCGATTAAAATCCCCGACTCGGTCGGGAATCGAACCCGGGACCCTCTGAACCGAAGGCCGGTATGCTGACCAATCAGCCGACCAGTAGAACTGTACACCATTTCACATATATTGCGTACTGATACACTGAACTCTCTTTTGGTGTTTTTTGTTACATTTGATTTCGTCTAGTTGACAAGACGGTCTTCTGTAATGAAGAAAATATAGACATTATTTTAATTTGCGGTGAATATCACAGAAATGCAACCACAGCTGTGACATTGCAGTGTCATTCACCTCGTACCATTGCCTCACCTGTTGTAGGAACAATCTACGTATAGGTATTCATTTCATAGGTTTTCATTTCGCTGGACTAAACATATTTGTTCCACTAAAAGAAAGTGTTGATAGAGATATTTGTTTAATTTACTGTATTGTCCATACCTTCCCATTCTGTGAGTCCCTGACATGCACAAATAGATTTTCACATTTTCTTCCTTTTCGAAAATATTTGAGGTCTCAGAGTTAGTTGGAATACCGTGCACAATGAAGTAGAATTATCTAATATATCTATTACTTTAAGTGTCAATAACAAGTAGAACTGTCACCATACAGGCCATGAAGGATCGTGGAGGAGTGGAAGGTACAGACTTTCTCTATGCATAACCCCGATACGAAGTGGAATAAGATTTTTAACAATTTGTTTTACGTCCCCCGGACACAGATAGGTCTTATGGAGACCTTCATTATTGGAGAAGTCTTTCTCGTGAACACTTCGAGATTTTCTTCTGAAGACGCGGAGCAAAATTCTCAGCGAAACATAGAGTTTCACCTTCTTCTCTTGACATGACATAAGACCATATGCCTGTACAATGTGTACAATTACGGGCCGTGAAAGTATCAATGTTATTATTATTATTATTATTATTATTATTATTATTATTATTATTATTATTATTATTATTATTATTATTATTATTATTATTATTATTATTATTATTGAACAGGTCGCCTCTAACGTTGAAAATACCTGGGGAGTCACTTGTATTATTCACCCCTTACGAAAGATACGAAATACCCTGGATATATTCCGTGCCCCAGTTACAGGTGTTTTACTAATGGTAATCCCGAAAAGATATGAGAAGTGCTTTTAAAAATTGTTCTGTAATTTATGGGAGTGCATTTAATTTTCTACCATCGTTTCACATTTCTAATATAGTTTAAAGAGCAGCGCAATTCATGTTGACAATTCATAATTCATCCAGAGTACAGCTGTAGAGACCAAACGTGCTGCTCTCTTGCGCCATCATCCGTAATTCAGCGGCAACAAACTCACTGACTACCACAGCCATCCATCTCGGTGATTCATGGGCTTGCTTTCTAGCCTAGACCCCACTCATTCCTCTCCACCAGCTTAGGAAAGAGAGTTACTGTACGTCTACCTATACTTGTTTCATTGATGATTCCTCTAAATATACAGTCAGGAACGTTATGTTTGGAGATTTATTTGGGTGTTGGTCGTTCTTTGTTAGAACGTGAAGCATAGTGTATCTCTACTCCCACATACAGAGTTATAAATATACAAACTGAACGTGCTAATGACATAAATTATTTAGCGTTTATGCTGAGTTTTACCCGCAATTTATTTCCATAACTAAAAGAAGTATTGTATCACGAGTATCATACATTAGCAACTTTAAAGCACATTCATCATCAGTGGGCCATGTGATTATATAGTGACACTTCCCAGTTTAAATAACTGGTAGTTTAGTACCCATTGATGTGACAAACTTTTGCCACTTAATTTTGTGACTGCAGGATAACTCGTATGGAAATAATAATAAGTCCATGGAAGTCGGTAGCAAACAACGCATTAGAATTCATTAATATTAGTACTATAAAAAGTAGAAATGATGCCTGTACTATTTACTATGTTTTACAGCTAGGCTTATTTTTATGATGATGGTGGTGATGATGTTTTTTGCTTAAAGGGGCATAACATCTAGGTCATCGGCCCCTAATGGTACGATGTGCACCTAAAACGAATAATGATGAGAAAATCATCATGAAACCAAAACAACCAAAGGATCCAATTCACAATTCCTTAGTTGCTGGGATGATGCTTATTATCTAAAGGGGTCTAAAATCCAGGTCACCAGCCCCTCATAATGGTACTAGAGCAGAACCATGGTGTCGCTCTTATAGTGGTACTAATTGCAGGTTATGCAGACTCATGGTGTTCCTTGCATTGTGGTACTAATTATAGCCAATGCAAACCCATGGTATGTTACACATAATGCCACCACTCACAAGCAGCGTAGACTCATGGTATTCCTCAAATAGTGGTGCTACTCGTAAGTAACTCATACCCATTCTGAACACAGTGGAACCAACCCATTCGAGCGAAGCACTTGGTACTTATTCCAGTATGTGTAACCGAGAACTCCCTCCCCCACCACGGTGGAATGCACACGATGGTACTAATCACAGGCAACGCCCAGATCCGTGGTGTGCCGCACATAATGGTACTGCTCATAGATAACATAGTCCCACGGTGTTCGACACATGTTGGTACTAATCGCAAGTAGTCTCCTGGTTGTAAAGTCATCATTCCTTGGCCGCCCCTCCCAGTCGCCACATAGGACAGGCAGGGGATACCGTGGGTGTATTCTTCTTCTGCGTATCCCACCCACCGGGTGTAGGCTAATTTTTCTTTTCTTCATTAATTCCTTTATTCAAGCTTTCTGACAGCTTTATGTATGTCATTCGCTAAATAAATACAGTTAGGCTATAATCTCCTGATCTTATGAATGAATGTGAGATCACAGGTACTGACAGCGATATTTGCCTCGTGGTCTTTGTTTAAGGCAGCTTCTGGTACATTTATGATGAGTGGCGAAAGTATACCCTCCTCTATTTATCGGACCACTGTCACTTTCATTTCACACATTTTGTCAAGTTGCTTTATGTCTCACGGACAAAGATAGGTCTTATTGTTACGCAATGATGAGAAAGGGCTAGCAGTGGAAAGGAAACGGCCGTGGCGTTAATTATGGTACAGTCCCAGCATTTACCCGATGTGAAAATGGGAAAACACGTAAAACCAACTCAGGGCTGCCGACAGTGAAGTTGGAACCCACTATCTCCCGAATGCAAGCTCAGGGCTGCGTGCCCCTAAACGCAAGACCAACTCGCTCGTTTTTTCTCTCGTTTTTTTCTCACAACTCTTCGTGCAATAAGACATATTCCATCTTTCTTAAGTTTGAATAAGATGTATTGAAATACTGTAATATTGTGTAAGGCTTTCAAAATATAAATGCGGGCTTACTCACTTGGCTCACAAGACGAGAAAATATATTATAACTTGACTATAAATTTGACTATAATATGATTGTAATGTGTACTCAATGGCCATAGCAGAATGTAGTACTGTACGCAGCCTTTCGACCGTCAAAATTAATTTAATTTCGTATTTGAGAAAAATGACTACAGCGCTTAACGAATATCAATATTTATCAAATACTGCGTGTCAGACTGAACTAAACAAAGAGTGATTTCCGATCCGTTTCACCTTTCTTCAAGCTTCATACCAACCGTAGTCTGTGAATGTAATAGGTTTAAGTAAAACCGTTTCATACAGATGTCAATCGAACGACCGTCTTCTGAAATAATTCCTCTGGATGTCTATTGTGTATTAATTCGTTATTTCGTATTGACTTTATGTATATTTTTTGGTATACAACTACGAGAGACTCCATGACTCAGGTAGCAACGCGGTGGTCTCTCGTCGCTGGATCCCGTAGTTCAAATCCCGGTCACTCCACGTGCGATTTATACTGGACAAAGCGGAGCTTTGTCGGGTACTCTGGTTTTCTTTCCAGCAACTCTCTCCAATATCATTTAATTTCATCTGTCAGTCATTAATCGTTCCCCAGAGGAATGCGATAGGCTACGGCAAACGGCATAATTCCTATCCTCACCGGTAGATGGGGATTTCATTAATTCCATTCCTGATTCGGTCGAATGATTGGAAACAGGCTGTATATTTTCTTTCGTTGGTATATAACTCAAACTCTGTGAGCGAGAAAGTGTAACACCCGAGCGCACACGATGCGTCATCTACTGCCATGACACTGATCTTCTCGTTTGCGGGTACATAGACTTGAGCGAGGTCTTGACACAAATAATACAAACAAGGTCAGAGTGAGTATGGACTTTGTGGTCAGCTCACACGTTTTGAGTACGGATGAAGATAACCATACATGTAAACAACAACTACATTAATGTCTGTGACTAACATGAGGGCAAGGTGATGATTACGCCAGTGGAGTTGTGTTACATTGTAAGAAATTTTGGGATGCAGAACCGTGAACTCGTCAGACTATAACAATAGCTCCAATGATTTTATTTTGGAACATATGTCCCTTCGTCAAATAAGCGACAGTATCTTTCATTCCCCCATTAGCCACTTAGGACCATGTGATAATATTACACCAAAATCCGTCGTCACCTTCACATGAAACGAGCAGACATACTTTTTACAAGTTGCTTTACGTCTCACCGACACAGATAGGTCTTATGGTGACGATGGGACAGGAAATGGCTAGGAGCGGGAAGGAAGCGGCCGTGTCCTTCATTAAGGTACAGCCCCCGCATTTTCCTGGTGTGAAAATGGGAAACTACAGAAAACCATCTTCAGGGCTGTCGACAGTGGTGTTCGAACCTACTATCTCCCGAATACTGGATACTGGCCGCACTTAAGCAACTGCAGGTATCGAGCTCGGTCCAGCAGACTTTTCTAGTACCACCAGCATAGTCTTACCGCCACCAGGTATTTAACAATCACTAATGAAACTTCAGCATTTATTTTAGCGATGTTTTATTTTTTCAATCAAAATAGCACAATATAAGCATAAAAATGACGAGAGCATTAAAATTTATGTAATTTACAAAGCACTAAATTTGAGATAAGCCCATTTCATCATCGCACTTTTATTTGTGTGCTAATTCTGTCTAATAATACCGCAACTCTTCTTCCACATTCTGTTTTCTGCTTCGGCACAGCTAATTTCTCCATTGGCTGTTTCACAAGTTTTCAGTATATAGGCGAGATGGAATGTTTGTGATCATCAGCTTGTTTCCCTTACACTGCGCATATAGACACACTTTAGGAGGGGTAGTAAAGTGGTCAACATGGGTTTCGCAGGTGGTGTGCCGTGCTAATGGCCCTCAGGAGCTCCCTAACTCCCTCTTAGCGACTGTGTTTGGGGACTAACCGTGTTTTACGTACCAATCTAGCACTGAGATATGATTTTAGCATAACATACACCTGTAAACTTCATATCTAAATGAGTGGAAAACTAAAGAATGAGCACATGAGGCTTTCAGTATCATGTGAATGTTATTTTCATATTTATTTTAACGTCGTACTATCACATTGGAGGTTTTCAGCGACGGAAGGACGGAAAAGGGCTAGGATTGGGAAGGTAGCAACCGTGGACTTAATTAAGGTACAGCCCCAGAACTTTCCTGGTGTAAAAATGGGAAACCAGGGAAAACCATCTTTAGACGTGCCGACGGTGTGATTCAAACCCACTATCTCCCGAATGCAAGCTAACAGCTGTGCGACCCTAACCGCAGAGCCAACTCGCTCGGTACGCGACTGATGATTTTGTGATAACCAAGGAACTTCTCGTTTTAAACGGAATCTGATCAACGGAAATGCGATGTTACATTTGGAAATGTCTCATATATTGACCGAGATTCAAACTGTGGACAATTAGGTAAGAAACTACTGGTGATGTCACTCACATGTTGCCAACGTACGGCACACAAAGAGTTGAAAACAACAGTAAGTAGAAAATATTTTGCAGCAATTAAGTGACTTCTGTTCAATATCTCGTTGTTTTTGTTGATTGTTGTTTAAAGTGGCCTAACATCGAGGTTATCGGCCCTCAATATCACTGTAATGGCTATGAGAGCATAACTTTGCAAAGAGTCAACATCCTAATGTGTTTCTTTTTAAATTCTGCCTGATAGCCTGTTTCATTGTTGTGTATAAAATTACTTGTGATAGCCTCTAGTAATTAAAAAATGGAATTGAAGTAATGCGATACGGAATCACCATCTACTATTAGATATGGCAGATTATTATTATTATTATTATTATTATTATTATTAAGTGACAAATTACTAACACAAGTTTCTCCCATTTAAGTAAACTTAAATGACAGTTGACTCCACTCAGATTCAAATCAACTTATCTCTAGCATAACACTCAGACACAAACTCTGTCTCCATAGACAATATTTCACATGGCAATACGGCTAATTGATCGCAGAAGAGGACTACGCAAGCAAAAAAAAATCGAATAAATTATTGAAGGGCATGGTAGCGGTGTGTTACCGTGATTGGCTCTTAACCATAGTACCACAGATTGTCGAAGAAAAGTCTGGTTTCTGTGCCATCTGGTAGGGTAATACGGAACGTCAAAATTGACACACAGGCTACCTAAATAGCATCAAATTAAAATTCTTCCTACGATGGCTGAGGCCGGGTTATTATTATTATTATTATTATTATTATTATTATTATTATTATTATTATTATTATTATTATTATTAATCATCCTTTTAATGCTCTTTGGATTATTTGTGAGGTTAAATACCAGAAGGCGAGAGAATTACGTAAGCCTCCAGTCAGTTAGTCATGTAAAATTATTAATTATTAATACATTAATAATAATAATAATAATAATATAAGAAACTGACCACGATTCGAAGCCTGGTCAATACATGTTCGGTCCTTTAAAATGAAAATTGAGGTTCCTGTGCTTCTTATTCCAATTGATACTGAAGAACCCATAGTTTTTATAAGGATATTTACACTCAAGTCGAAATTAGAAACAGCCTTGGTTTTTTTATGTAATTACCAACAAATTTCAAACGTTATTAGTTGCAGAAATACCAGTGAATAAGGTGGACATTATTTACTCCGAATTTAAGAATGAAGAGTTCGCCTCTGTGATGTAGTGGTTGGTGTGATTAGCTGCCAACCCCGAAGGCTCGGGTTCGATTCCCGGCTCTGCCACAAAATTTGAAAAGTTGTGTGAGGGCTGGAACGGGGTCCATTCAGCCTCGGGAGGTCAATTAAGGGGTGGGCGATTCCCATCTCAGCCATCCTCGAGGTGGTTTTTCGTGGTTTCCCACTTCTCCGCCAGGCCAATGCCGGGATGGTATTTAACCTAAGACCACGGCCACTTCCTTCCCTCTTCCTTGTCTATCCCTTCTAAACTTCCCATATCCCCACAACGCCCTTGTTCAGCACAGCAGATGAGGCCGCCTGGGCGATTTACTGGTCCTCCTGCCCAGTTTTATTTCCCTACCCGAAGTCTCAAGCTCCAAGGACACTACCCTTGAGGCGGTAGAGGTGGGATCTCCCTCTGAGTCCGAGGAAAAACGAGGGTAAACGAATTAAGAAAGAAGAATAAAGAACATTGAACATTCTGAATGTTTTGTTACATTTCTACACGTTCCATTACACGATATTCAACCTCCTCGTGGTTCAATCTATATCTTGATCATCATTCCACATAAGCGGTATGTACACAACTCATGTCCCATACTTTCTACAATGTAATTTTAATGTATATCAAGAATTAATTTGGTACGTAAATCACTTTCATTAACGAAACTTCAATGTTAAAAAAACGTAAAATGCCGTATTGTTTAGCTGCAGTTCCTATGAATAGATATTATGTACGCAACATGTTAAGATCAAAAAATTTCCATAAGGAAATTTAGTTTATACATATACCTATTCAATACTGTAGAATCATTTACTTATAAAATAGTTCAGTTTCATAAGTTTTAATTAACTAGTTCTTTCATCTTAAAATTGTAGTTCAGTGCGGAATAAAAATGAAATTCATTTGTTGTAACGCAACGTGTTAGTTCAATTATTCCAAATATTTCGAATCGCCAGTCGCTAAGGGATACTAACCATGCCATAATTAATTCCACTGTCTTTTTAAGATTCTTTTTATGATAATTTTCATCATTTTAATGCTCCATGGACTATTTGCGAGGTTAAATATCAGAAGGCGAGGGAATTACGTAGGCCTCCAGTCAGTTAGTCATGTAAAAATACTGCTCTTGTCACAAAATTATCATTTTCTCTCCTTTAAAGGTCACAAACGATAATGGCACTAATCTCTAGTTTCACTATGATGGTTCTATTATTTGATGGATTCTATTATTCGTAACTTACATTCTTACGTACTTAATGTCCCTTTAGCTATACACTGTCAGTTCTAAGAGGACGGCTCATTGTTGGTATTGTACTATGAAAGCTATGAAAGCAGTAAATTTACAGACACGAATCTATTTTACTTGATCACGTTTGAATGCCGGATGTACATACGAAAATTCACCCGGATTGGAGTGTATCTTAAGTTTATATTGACCTCATATGTTTCAATCTAAACATTTTGAGAGATACCGATGTGTAGGAATGATGTCCTATAGGAGATCGGTAACGAGCCGGAGACCAGTAACACGAAGTTTTCACATTCTGCCACCCTCAGTTACTACCAGCCGCATCCGGGATCAAAAGCAGTGTTTAGGGAACAATAAAGGAAGAGAATTGTTATAAATATTGTGTAATTATGGTAGTTAAAATCAAGCAAGCTTATATTTTTACATGACTGCACTGGACCTCAGGCATGTGACTACTCATTTCCGAAAACTCACATACATTGACTGGAATTCGAACTACAGTCACTTTGATGAGAAGCCAGTGGCTATGCTACTCCCCCTACACATAATACTGCAGCTATTTAGCTAAAAGGAAAGTATGATTAAGTCGCATCGAGTTGTACCTTCTCAGTTACGTAGGTAATGACCACGGGTGCAGCTAAGCACTCGGTTCACACGAAAAGACGTGAGTCCAATTCCCATCTGAGCAATCTTAAAATGTTGAAACTTTTTGAAAGGCATGTAGCTCTGTGATTCACTCAGCCTTCACTAGAAATTACTTCCAGAGAATACCTGGGTCAAATGGCCCGATGCAGGGGTAACCAATCTATGCAGTTGAGTACCGAAAATACGAAACTCCTATCATGGCGTTCATGGACTGTATGGAGCAGACTCGATAATGACTATCGCAATGTATGGCATGACCAGGAGCAAGTGTATAGATTTCCCGAACCAGAGTTATTACTTTTTTTTTTGCTATTGGAATTAGGTCGCACCGACACAGATATATTTTATGGCAACGATGGGGCAGGAAAGGGGTGGGACTGGGAAGGAAGCGGCCATGGCCTTAATTAAGTTACAGCCCCAGCATTTGCCTGGTGTGAAAATGGGAAACCACGGAAAACCATCTTCAGAGGTGCCGACAGTGGGGTTCGAACCTACTATCTCCCGAATACTGGATACTGGCCGCACTTAAGCGACTGCAGCTATCGAGCTCGGTGAACCGGAGTTACAAAGGTGGTCAATTTACTTATGTTCCACCGAGAAAGTTGGCGGTCCGGTTAGGGTCGCGCAGCTGTGAGTTTGCATCCGGGAGATAGTGGGTTTGAACCCCAATGTCGGCAACCCTGAAGATAGTTTTCCATGGTTTCCCATTTTCACACCAGTCAAATGCTGGGGCTGTATCTTAATTAATGCCACGGTCGTTTCCTTCCCATTCCTAGCCCTTTCCTATCCCATCATCGCCATAAACCTGCCTGTGACGGTACGACGTAAAATAAATTATAAAACTAAACGTACGTTCCAGGTCAACAGGCAGCTTTTTCAGAGTCCACACTAGACTGAGAAGTCGTGCTGACATTTTTAAATGGTTGTCATAACCGCACTACTATATGTTTATTGGCCAAGGGTCAGGTACTATAACGTACCTTCAACACCTAACACACGTTTTACAAATCCAGAGTTTCTGCCAGTACTACAATTTTGCGTAAAGGAAAATGCTAATTCTTGGTTCTAAAGTCGTCCATGATCTTGCTTTTTAATAAGTTGTTAAGGTGGAAGGTTGCAGATGAGACTAGGTCGTTACTAGAAGCTCCCTTGTATTTGAACGTAACCGCAGAGTCTAATTTGGCCTGTGGAGTACATGCACGCATTCAAGAATCGATAGAAGGAGCGATCCAGCGGCAGATGGGATGGGCTAGATGTGTTTCGCATTTTCACATAAACAGCTCTTTACGGCACTTCAACTTCTTTAAAGTGTCTGCATTGCAGCAAAGAGTACATGGATATCTACTTTTACCTCCTGGTACAGGGGTGTCACACCAACAACTCGTCGAAATGGTGTTTTAAGTAGTATTTGGAGTAACGTACAATTCCTATTAAACATGATCATATCATCTTGGTTTTCAGAATAAGAATGTCTAGTGAGCACAGTTTACAAACAGATGTCATGTAATTTCAGTAATTATAATGGCGTGCGGCCTCCAAGGAGATCCTTCGAGTTGAAACGCCGCCCAGGCGATGTGCGCATCTGCGAGGATGGAGCCTTGCCCATAATAAATTCCAGGCCGTTGGAATTCAATGAAAGTTAAAATCCCCGACCCAGCCGGAAATCGAACCCGGGACCCCCATGGAGTCTGATTGTAATTTCAATGAGCGTATACGTCGGGAAAGTAGATCCTGAAAAAGAATGAGACGGCCTCACTCCTAGAATATGTCGAACTGTTCTGCAATAATGGTGCCCCTTCACGTAGAAACGTTACGAGGCGATTCCAGGCGCAGATAGTATGAAGATGAATGTGGGGCCACATTGAGCAATTTCTTACTTTTTAAAAAAATAAATTGAATGATTAACAGTCGATGAATTGCTAATGTATGAGAAATACTGGGGAAACATCAGGCCGGTAATTGAAGGAAACAAATATTAATAAACTTGACTTGTATCTGGGTTCGATGATGATGATGATGTTGCTTGGTGTTTAAAGGGCCTAACATCTAGTTCATCGGCCCCTAATGGTACGACATGAGACGAAACGTAATGAAAAATTAAAAGTCCAAAATCCTCCACTGATGAGGACGAAGAATGAATTGGTGGAGATGAATTTAACACGATCAGTGGATCCGACCCGCAGTGCCTCACATTCACCGAGTCTGCCGTAAAACAAGAGTATTACTGACCAAGGGACTGCTTCTATAGCATATTACTGAATCGATGATGCTTGCAGTGTAAAGGGGTCCAAAATCCAAATCATCCGCCCCTCATAATGGTGCTTATCGCTAGGAAAGTAGAACCATGGTATTTGTCATGGTACGGTACTAATCAAAAGTAGCGTAGACTCGCGGTATTCCACCCATTGTGGTACTACTCACAGGTAATGAAATTCGCACATGTAATACAGACCTATGGTGTTTCGCACATTGCGGCGCCATTTACAGGCAACGCAAATCTATGGTGCTCAGCACAGAAGTGTACGAACCACAGGGAATCGTAGTATCCCGTGGTGTTCCTCATAGATTGGTTACTAATCATAGGCAAGCAAGAACCATGGTGTTACTCACCCATGGTGTCGCTCATATAGTGGTACTAATCACAGGTACTGTAAAAGGCGGAAGCGCACTCTGTTGCTACTAATCTCAAACGAATTTTTTACCTAACATAGTGGTAGTTCGCTCAAGTAAAAGCGACCCTTGGTACCCCCCAGCGTGGTGTTGCTAATTACAAGTAACCTCACAGTTCTAATTCGAACATCCCTTGGTCGCCCCGTTTAGTCGCCTCTTACGACAAGAAGGGGATACCGTGGGTGTATTCGTTTGCGTCCCCCACCCACAGGAGGTTGTCGGGGTTCGTACAACATTGCGTGATGAATTATATGTGTGTAGGTTTCCACTATGTTTTCACTATGGCAATAATAATACTATTGTTGTTAAGTCGCTTTAACTACTTTTATAGTTTTCGGAGACGCCGATGTGCCGAAATTTAGTTACGCAGGATTTGTTTAACGTTCCAGTAAATCTACCGACTCGAAGCTGACGTATTTAAGCACCAACAAATACCACCGGACTGAGCCAGAATAGAACCTGTCAAGTTGAGCCACTCAGCCCGGCCATTTGTCATGTCGTACTTCCCGCCTTTCTTGACGGTTCGCAATTGTCCGTTAAATATTTCTTCTGACTTGAATTTGACTTTGGAAATAATATTGGTCGTTGGGAAGGGCTGTTGAGACTTCCTTATCACCTCTGGACATGGGAATAATATATAAGAGACCAAATTTTAAATGACCATTCGCCATCTTCAATAAGTCGTTCTGCTCATCGCTGAATGTCGTGACCTCATTTCTGTGTTAAAGCCTTGACAAGATATCTTCAACCAGAGCGGTCTTCAACTTTTCTTAATAAAATCTGACGAGGTAGACAAGTGATCATCTTCGCTTGACATAACTATCTATTTGCTTTTTTCTTTTTGGTCTACTTCTTTCAACTTTGTCTGGAAAAATGGCCTTTTCTAAATTCTGTCCTTATCTTCTCATCTATACTGGAAGAATTTGTCTTCTTACCATCCAGGGTATATGTAGCATCTCCGTCAACACCATATCTCAAAGACATCGATTCGATTTCTGTCATTAGCTCTCTTGGTCACCGTCTCACAGCCATATATACAGACGGAGAACACTAGTGATTCGACCAAGCGCATCTTCGTAGCTTTTGGTATTGTCCGGTTCCGCCAAGTCTTAGTGAGGTTTTTTTTTCGTGTCACTGATGACTGACTTCAGATATACGAGTTCCCTTACTACATCCACATCCTTTAGGCATCCTTCAAGTTGGATTTGATCTTGCCAGTCAACTACCATTAGTTCATTTTTCGTCTCTAGACCATAATAAAAAAAAAATTCTTCACTCTTGTAATCAGGTCAGTAAGTTCCTCTTCACATCCAGCAACGAGGAATATGTCATCTGCAAAGCGCAGGTTGCTGACTTTTCTGGCGTCAATTGATTTTCCTCCAGTCCAGCCATCGAGAGCTCCTTTGATGACATATTCTGCATATATGTTGTAGAATTGAAGTTGATATTATATAACGTTTCCTTACTCCATTTGTCACATTGAAATAATCTGAGAAGTCACCACCATCCTTTATGATTGCAGCGTAGTTGTTATAGATACGACCCATTCAATAACTATATTAAATGCAATTAAATCTTAAATTCCTTGAGTACTTGCCTCATATAAGCGTTGTACA
Organism: Anabrus simplex; assembly: GCF_040414725.1. Lineage (NCBI taxonomy): Eukaryota > Metazoa > Arthropoda > Insecta > Orthoptera > Tettigoniidae > Anabrus > Anabrus simplex. The sequence continues at coordinate 149,152,490 of NC_090270.1, forward strand.
GTAATCAGCGTTTCTCTTTATGTGGAATTGTATTTTCTAGGCCTATAAGAAATTTTTAAACAATTACTTCCAGGGAGATATTTCTTATTTTAATACCACATCCAACATTGGAGCGATCACTGGTACTACTAGACGTGTCATTTAGTCGAGTTCAGAGCATGTTTTACACGGGATATAAAATAGTACGACAAAGACGTACGAAGCACAAGACAGCACAAGAATTCTCGTCCCGTCTACAAGCGAGACGTCTGCCGCAATGATACCGCAACATACATTTACACAGGGCCTTTTTGCCTCATCTTCCCTATCCAGCTAGTTCTCCCTCAGTCCAGTCAGTGGTGGCGCTGAGCAGCAAGCACTTTGTAGCTTGTGTAAAAGTCAAGGAAATTATTTGAAATTTGGTTAAGTTTTCAGTGCCGGACTTGTAACATGTTAGTAATTATTTATGTTTTGCAATCTCTGACAATACTCGTGTGTTTTAATGTGTGGGGGCAATCTCACCGTGTATGTGAATACCTGGCCACACCCGTTCCTAAGGGGGAGACCATGGTGTATGTTGATTAACTGGGAGTTTGTAGTTTTGAACACTCTAACGTTAGCAGAATTGAGGTAGTCATACCCCAGTATAGGTGAGGGCGGGAGTTTCTTCCAAACTCCCATGGTGTATACTGGTCATGCATCCAAGGGGTGACCTTGATGGATGTTTCTTAACCATAATAATAAATCCATTCGTTTTCATTATCTCAAGTTAACTGTAGGATGTTGAAAATTTTCTCCCTATAGTTTAAGTGGGTCACGATGAGACTTGTTACAAAATATGCCTAGCTGATGTTAGGGTATGTGATGTGTGTTATTCTTTGTGCTGGCGTACAGCAGCTTAATTTTATTCTTTCTTATTGCCGCCTCGATGTAAAGACTGGCAGAGTGGTTACGCTTGCGGCTGAGTTTCTATTTGTGTACCACGCATTTTATGCGATGTCTTTTATATTTACATATTATATGAGCGCGCATTGCAAAACTAGAGTTTTGTTATTACTTCATGTTGGAAATTATCCTTCAGGTACGAGCACTTTCCATCAGGAAACGTTATTCCAGCTTTACGTATTTTATAACTGAATTAACATTCCCAAAACGTAAAAAACAAACGAAAACCATTGTGAAGCGCGCGTTTATTGTCTGAAAATATAGACCTGGTATCAAGAAGTAGACATGTATAAATTATTTTATTATTATTATTATTATTATTATTATTATTATTATTATTATTATTATTATTTCTCGATGCCCATCCCGCGATCTAGTGGTAGCGTGACATTCTCTTATCCGGAGACCCCAGGTTCAATCCCGGTGAGATAAGTGATTTTTACCTGGATGTGAGGGCTTGTTTGGGAACGAATGAGGAGCTATCTGTCGGCGAGATAGCAATCTTGGACTAGAAATCCAAGAATAACGGCCGAGAGGATTCGCCGTGCTGATCTCGTGTCACGTGATAACCTGTAGGTCTTTGGGCTGAGCAGTGGTCATTTGGAAAGCCAAGGCCCATCAGGTCTGTAGCACCATGAGGATGGGGGGCTGCCTGTATTTTATTAGAGCAGTTGAACTTCGTAGTAACAATATTAGCTTTCAATTAAGCTGCGAAAGGATAGGATGAGTGTTAGGAAGGAAGTGGCCGTGGTTTTAACTAAGGTAGAGTCCAAAATGTGCCTGGTGTGAAAATGGCAAAATTGACGTTGGTAGGGTTCGAATACACCATGTCCCTATAACAAGCTTTCAGCTACACAACTCGTGGTGCTTAGCCAGCTCCTTCGGTGGCTAGGGATACAGGGGACAACGGCGCTCTTGGTGGAAGATGATTTATCATATCGACGGCAAACGAAGTGAGGTGAGTCCCGTGCATAAAGTTGTTCAATATTTTTTGGGTGGTAACTCCAGTGGAGGAACTTATACGTGGCCAGAAATCCTCTTCTTGTTCATCATCTTAACAAAAACAATAAGAAAAAGGAAATCGCTATTTTTAAAACATGTCTACAGAACAGACTGACAAAACAAATGTTCAAGTACCTTTAAGAGAAAAAGTCAACAACTAGCTGGATACAAGAGGTCAAGAAAGAGTTAGTAAAATAAGAAAAGAGGAAATAGAAATAGAGAATTTTAAAAAGGAGGGTTTTAGGAACGGGAGGATTCCAAATCAGAATGAAAAGGAAACCCGGTCCAAAGTGGTCTAAGAAGAGAAGAATAAAGCATGCAGTAGTGCAATAATGAAGGAATACTGGGAAGAACGGAAGAAGAAAAGAGAAGGAATGATGAATTGAAATCGACATGCGGTCCCCATCAGGCCTCATCGTCCGGATGGAGGCCATTTTCAGCATTATATTTCATCCTTGGCAGGGCCCAAATCTCACAGACGAGGAAGTTTCCCAGGGTTTTAAACTCGAAAGACTAGCACCAGACCTTTCTGGAGGCCACACGCGATTATTATAACGGCCGGGAGCCATTCTTGGCGCTTATGTGGAGGGATGTGCACCTATGACCAGCTGGAAAAGGTATTCGCCGTAGTGGGAAAATGGCACTATGTTTGTCCCGGTGAATGTTATAGGAGGGCATGGCATAAAACAACGAGTACGCCAGACTTCGTACGGGCTTCATGAATAAGAGTTGACTTCAGGATGGGTAAACATGAGATCTCAGCTCATTTGATCGCGGCAAGATTATCGGTTCCAGCCGTACAGGCCTCTACATCTCTGAAGTAGTTCAAGCACTGGACATTCCAAGGCCCACCGTATCAAAAGTGCACCGCGAGTACGAGGATTCTGGAAAACCACCGCTGCCAGGGTCAACTGTCATGGTGTACGGCACGTTGATAACATAGACGTCCCACAGTGCAGCAGTTCACTTGCCAGTGCAACGACGTGTGAGCAGCCATACCATCCTCGACATGGTGTACATAACAAGCATCCCACGAGGGTACATCAGCTCAGCATTAGTCACTAGTCACAACGACAGAGTAACACTGCCATTGGACGCCCGAGGCAAGGAGAAAGATTGCCTGGACAGAATATTTAATGTACGAACCAATGGCCGCGTGCGAGTGCATCGTCAACCTCATGTGGCAATGAATCTTTTCAGCGGGGTACTGTTCAGACCGGCGGTGGTGGTCACCTCGTAAGGATAAAATGGGGCCCCGGGTACATCTGACAACTTCATCACTGGCGAACGTTACAGGGACCTGTTAGCAAATCATTTCCACCACTTCGTTCGCCTCCAGAACTCTGCAGGAGACATGTAAGTACAGCAAGACAATGTTCCATCCCATCGCTCTCGAGCTGTGGCTGACTGGTTCGAGGAGCTCCCCACGGGTGTGAAGATGCTTGCCCGACCCCTGAAGAACCGTGATCTCAATCCCAATGAGAAATCTGAGGTGCTCTCGAGAGAGATGTTTGTGCCCTGGAACCTGCTTTAATCTTCATGGTTACCGGGCGAGTTGGCCGTGCTGTTAGGGACGCGATTGCATCCGGGAAATAGTGGGTTTGAACCCCACTGTCGGCAGTCCTTAAGATGGTTTTTGTTGTAACCAAGGTTGAGATTTACAAAACACAACTTTATTATTCGCTTCAAATGCAAAATACACTATTTACACAAATAAAACTGAAATTTAACTTGAAGCAAAATGAATTAGGAATCTTGAGAAAGAGTCTATCTTTTGTACACTATATACAAGTTTGCAGTATTTACATCCACTACTATCACGAAAAGATAGTCCTTGTGATAGGAAAAGTCGATAGTCGAAAACTATCAGAAGTACTGACATAAATGTTTAGAAAGTCCTTCCTTGCTGAGTTCATAAAAGCAAATTCAATGTTGGAAGAATTCTTACTTAGCGAAACTAAGGGAGCTTGCATTAATTAGGGAAATATAGCGGTATGTAATAGTATGACTGGATATGGGCAGCGGAAGAGGAGCGGTGACCAGAGGTGAGACCTCGTACTGCCAGAAATTCAGTCCACCTGGTCGAAGCACATTTTCAAGAGGAGTAGCCTCCGTGCTCGACGTAGGGTGTATTCTGGAGCTGGACACCGGGGCAAGTGGGCATCAGGACAGGCTGGGAGTTCCTCTTTATAGTACACACACGACTGTTCAGGCACGCGCACTGAGGGCTGCGCGTCGAGGCTAGAAGAATGACACCAGGCGCGCGTGTAGCTGGCTGGCGGAGCGAGAAGGGAGCGCCGGACATACAACAGTTTTCCGGTGTTTCCCTTTTTCACACCAGGCAAAGGCTGGGGTTGTACCTTAATTAAGGCCACAGCTGCTTCGAAAATAGAAATCTCCATGGATTATGGGGGGCTGCGCAACGATCATGAATCAGTATAGCTTCCTAACTCTTCGGGTGTCTTGTGGAGTCCATGCTATGCCGCATCGCCGCGTCATCAAGGTAAAAGGGTGCGACACGCTGCTAGCCTGTTATCTCTAGTTCAATTGCTCATGTATTCAGTATTTCCTCTTTCTGTGGTGGTTGATAGTGTCGTGAATTACAACTAGAAGAGGAGAAGCGTATTATTTTTTTTTTGCTAAGGGCTTTACGTCGCACCGACACAGATAGGTCTTATGGCGACGATGGGATAGGAAAGGCCTAGGAGTTGGAAGGAAGCGGCCGTGGCCTTAATTAAGGTACAGCCCCAGCATTTGCCTGGTGTGAAAATGGGAAACCACGGAAAACCATCTTCAGGGCTGCCGATAGTGGGATTCGAACCTACTATCTCCCGGATGCAAGCTCACAGCCGCGCGCCTCTACGCGCACGGCCAACTCGCCCGGTAGAGAAGCGTATTAAGACGGAGACAAACACCCTGTCCCCGAGGAAGAGGAATTAACCATACACTGTTAAATTTCCCAGTTCCGCCGGGATTCGAAACCATACCCACTGAGCCGAAGGCCAGTACGTTGATTATTCAGCAAAGGAGTCATCTGATGAGTCACAGTTTGAAAGCAGTCTTTTTGTTTCCAAGTTTCGCAATTCATAATTCTTCCTTTTCAGCTGTCTCCACACTCAGGAGTATACAAGACATTCGTCCAACCACCAGAGCAACGAACCAGAGGCAAGTTTCGAAACAGTCAGTCATATATATTGCACATAAGAGCGCTACCGCTGTGTTTCCGAACTCAAGGGAAACATGAACTTGTAACCAGAGCACTGGTTCCGCCTAATTGAGAAGTTAAGCTTCCTCTCAAGATGATATAGCGAGACCAAAGCGCATGCGAAATTAATTTCTAATCTGTTCACCGAATTGGCGTGGCTCGACATATGCAGGTAGCACTTTACCATTTAAAACCTATGTGAAGATAAGATCAGGGAAAGATAGAAGGTACGCTGGGATGTGAGAGAACAATATATCCCCCTACTGTATGGAAAACGGTTGTAAACCAATCTCAATGTTCATGTAATAAGACGATTTGAAATTGAGGATATTACAGTGTACATAATTAAAAATTGTTGTTCAAGGTTAATTTTGGATATCATCACTGCTACACTGTTTACTATCCATAAAAGTACCCCCACTGTTTGCAGTAAAATGATGCTCTGTAGTCGTTTGAGATGATTTGGTTTTACAACTTCTTATGTGTTGTAGTATCATTAAGGTGTATTTTGATCTACAGGGATCCTAGAGGTTCTCTTAGTAATGAATTTACTTTCCATTAGCTGTGTTATAATTTAAGGAATGTCTAGGTAAGGTACTAAAGGCGTGCTCGTTTCAATGGGAAGGGCATGAGTTCGGTTACTAGCCAGGAAGTTGAAATATTTAGATGCGAGTTTTCCATTTCTGGACGAGTACGTGTTACTTAAGCTCTCTGAACTAACACGAAAAATGAGTACCAGTGTAAATCTTGGGGCAAAGATGGCCGGTTACAGAGTTAGTCACATTATTCAACATAATGGGTAACGAATAGTGGAAGATTTTACTTGCTTCAAGGCCACACCTCACCTAATCAAAATCTATAATAAAACCAATCACCTCATGGTGCTTACGCAGATTGCTTTTTGTCATAATCTGTCGTGCTGGACCTTAATTAAGGTCACGGTCGCTTCCTTCCATGTCCTAAGCCTCTCTGAGTCGGGGTAACGAACAACCAATGGCAGAAATTCAGTGCTCACCCAAAATTGTTAAATCTCAGCTATATGCGACCCAATAAATTCGCGGTTATTCCACCATATGATACATTCAATCTGACAGAATACATTGAACGTCAGAATTGATATGTAGGCAGTCTAAAAGGTGACAATCAGAATACCTGCAAGTATTAGTGGTAGTATTAGTAGTAGAATAATTATTAACCTGTTTATACATTCTGAGGCTAAAGAGATTATCATTCTTATCCGCGAGAGGTACAGGCACCGCACCGTGAGTTTCAAGAATGTCAAAAGAAGCGCATTACAGAGGCCAATTCATTGTTAAAAATCTACACTAAATATTCAACATACACCGTGTATAATTGTGAACTTCGTTGTTTTCATACAAGCCAGTTAAATATGCCTAAATATGTTGGTTATAGTAAACATATTTCCTATCCTAGTTGCAGTGAAGGCTGCAGGAGATAGTGCTAGGTATTACACAGCAAACCATCCTCCATGAAACCTACAGTAATCCTGTCACCAGCATTGCGTGCACGTGATAGAATTGTAATCCTTAAGCTCTTAATGTAGTAATACGGCTGCAGCTTGTCGTGTCAAAACTAGAATCTGGTTTCAACTCGTGGATTTGCTGAGAATGAGGGGAAAACTCCACATTACACGTATAACAAGTGATTTAACATGCAGTTTTTAGCTCCTGTTCAACATTTCTATCTGATCAGTTCCTCTATCTCTATAAAAGTCATGAATAACGGACTATCGCTTGTTAAGTTCACATCGAAAGAAATGTCAACAAGTAGGGGGCAGGACCGTGGATGGATCTCCTTGGTTATCCAAGAGGGGGAAACGATATTTAGTGTACCTAATGCCATGTAAATCAATATACACTATGTAGTAATAATATTTTGCCGAGGAAATTCTGATAAGTATACAATTCTAGATCCAGTTTTTATCCTCCTTATTTCTAATTGGAATTGACTGAATTAACTATTTATGAAGTATGTAACTTATCACCAATCGAATGGTTACTTGGTTTAGGTCACGTAGCTGCTAACTTGCATTCAGGAGATAGTGGGGTTCGAACCTCAGTGTCGGTAGCTCTGAAGATTGTTTTCCGAGTTGGCCGTGCGGTTAAGGACGGGCAGCTGTGACCTTATATTCGGGCGATAGTGGGTCCGAATCCCACCGTCAGAAGCCCTGAAAATGGTTTTGCACGGTTTAAAATTTTCATACCAGGCAAATGCTGGGACTACAAATTGCTACAAATCTTACCTCTTTCCCATTCTTTCGTCGCCGATAACCTTCGATATGTTAATGCGACGTTAAACAAGTAGGAATAAACATGATATTTCATATCTAACTTCAAGAGAATTCATTCCTTGATGAAACTTGTCTTTTTATAATTAACACTCCACGCCGCGTATTACAGCTGAATGTACTGTGTGAGACTTTCATGATCCATTACAGCAAACTCTTGTCTGGGAAGCGTCGAGTAGAGTGGTGGAAATCTCAAAGGGGTTAAATTACTTACGTGTTTGATGGTCATTCTTCCATTTACGGCTCTCCAAGCTGCTAACAACGCTAGTAAATGTGATGGGAAAACATTTCACGGTGCCTATCTTATACAAGCTTCAGGAGCATCATATCCCGGACGAAATATTCAGTTATATAGTTTTTACTATATATGCATCGAATAAAATTACGTTTATATTTCATATCTTACAGTTCTGGTTATCGCCTTTAAAGTATGTAAGAAAATATGAAACACACCTACTTTAACGTATCCTCAAAAATTATTAGAGGATATGCATGATTTAAAAAAAATCAGTCTCTCCAAATATCTACATGAGAATTATTGTTCCAGTACTAGCTTAATTTCGCACTGGCCTTTGAAGGATTTCGGTGGCAATAAGATATGGCAAGTGGGTGGGCTCTTTTGTGCTCTTGAAGAGGTGGTCGGAGAATGGAGGATAGCAGGTGCAGCATCTCACCCTTTAGAACCGAAGATTACGGATTTTAAAACTGACTGTCCATCATTTGCTGACGATATGGCACTAATTGCCAAAACCATACCGGATGCACAAAAATAACTTGCTATACTACAAGAACAAGCAGCGAAAACTGGACTTCAAATATTATTTGAAAGAACGAAATGTATGACTGACATATCTGCGCTACATGAAATTAACGTTGGTACTAATATAATCTCCAGAGTGATGAGATTTAAATACTTAGCCGAATAAATTACAGGAATGATAATGAAAAAAATCCAGAAAATGGAATCTACTTTGCAGATAACAATAACTCTTTACCACAAACAATATCTTTCCTGGAGCAGTCAGATTCAACACTACATAACAGTGATTAAACCAGTGGCACTATATGCCTCAGATACTCTCAATCTGTACCAAAAATGAATTAAAGGAACAATTAGAGATTGGTAAACGAAAAACTACGATTATAATCTCTGGGCCAAGATTTAGACATAATTGTGAAGTCTATCAACGTCCTTTCAAAGTTAAAGATGCATGCGAGTGGACGAGTCGACTTTACACGGCATTTACAAGGAGTGAACTCTAGCAGATTTCGTATAAAATTTATGAATGTATACAAAACAAGACCACTGGATAAAAGTGGTATAAGTTAATGGAAAAAACAGCTTATTGAATTAGGATCACCAAATCTACCATACCGGCGTGCAATCAGAATTGTAGCCCAAATACGAGATTTGAGAAAGAACAGGAACCTACACGAGGTAATTTGTCGGAGGAACGGAAACTTCCGTCGTCCTTAAGAATGGAGAACTACTGGACAAGATGGAAGGAAGGCCGTATAGATTGGATGAGTAGTCTGATTTTCCTTTATATTTCTAGGAGGACAGGTTTGTCCTCGGAGCTTTGTTTTAATAGGATGAGTTACCTCAGAAACCAGGACTATTGTCCCATTTGTTAACATTTCCAGATCAAATTCAAATAGGAATTATACCTTTGCTATATGTAATATTTTAAAACTGAAAATCAAATCTAAAGTTTAAATTGATCATTTTTAAGCCCACATAATGGTTTGTGTACTGACAGTTTACACGGTGTGGTTGCAGCAATTTATTGCCTAAGCTATGAAGATCTCAAATCAAATAAATACACTTTATTTGCAAATTAGGTCTCTATCTCGGTGGCAAATGTTACACAAAAATACATTATTCTCAACAACTACATTTTAAGTTAAAAAGAAAAGAAGACATTTTTCCTAAAATGCAGTATTATACAATTTACCGCAACATTTTTTTTCTATTAAACGCACACCTCATCCTTACTAAATTTACATTATTTACAAAATTCTACTCATAATATCTTCTGTACTTACACACATAATCAACTCACATGCAGTATGTGGAATCACTTCAGAATACTATACAATATTGCTATAAGATTTAAATGTACATTGTTTTTCTTAAACCCATTTGTGTACCTAACGTGCATAACAACCTGCTGCCTCTCAACCAGAGCCCCTTTGGCCACTGCTTTTCAGAGTTTCTGAAGGGCCTTCACAGCTACCAAAGCGGTCCCACGGCCCTAGAAGTTTCCACTGTACTTCACCCTTACAGGCAGTCCCCTACCTCAGCTGTCCAGTCTCCATAGGGGAAGAGGATGGAATTAGTTTATTCACAATAACCTACACAGGTAGAATGCCCTCTAACATTTATTTTCTATGTTGCCATTTATATTTTCTTGAATATCTCTACAGATTTTTGAAAAGGTTCAAACACTTCCGCAGGTAAACTGTTCCACTCCTTCACTCGCTTCCCAGTTAATGAAAATTTACCCCAATCATTTCTGCTAAAATCCCGTCTAATTGTATACCAGTGATCAGCTCTGCCGATATAATTATTTTCCAACTGAGGCCTCTCACGGATACCTCCCCATGCTTCCTCTTCTGTATAGGCTTTATATAATCCTGTAAGTCTAGTTTTCACCCTTCTCTTACTTAAAGCTTCCCACCCAAGTTTCTGTAACATTTCTGAAACACTACTTTTTTCTCTTGAAATCTCCCGTTACAAATCTTGCTGTTTTCCTCTGCACACCATCTATTTATTTTATTAGGTATTCCTGGCGAGGATCCCTAACACTGTTTGAAAGTTCCATTAATGGTCGAACCATACTTAAGTAACTTAATTCTTTGTTGCATCCTTTAAGTAGCCTATGTAACGATCTGTATGTTTTCCCAACAATGCCATCAACATCACCCATCCAGTACAAATTACTTTCAAATCTCACACCTAAGTATTTTCACTTGCCATCTTTTGGAGCAATCATCTCATCCAAAGTATTTTTAAACTCAGCTGTTAAGCTTCCGTTTGTAAATGTTGTGACAACTGATTTTCCTCCGTTAATCTTCATATTATATTCTTCAACCCATTGTTAGATACTGTCAAGGTATCTTTGTAATTCTGTACAATCCTGTATGTTATTTCTTTCCCGATAAACAATCAATCGTACAATCTGCGTATAATTTTATTTTTCATGTTATATTGTTCCCTAAATCATTTGCATATATTAAGAATAGTAACGGCCGATTTTACTACCCTGTGGAACTCCCAACTTTCTCTTCCTGTGATACATGATTTCCTACTTTGACGTTTTGAACCCTTGTATTTAGAAATATTCTTATCCAACATACAACCCATATACCCAATCCTATTCCCCCTAGTTTCTTTAATAATATTCCATGTCCCACTCTGTCAAATGCCTTGAAAAGGTCTATGGCTACGAAATCCAACTGGCCTCCTGAATCTAACTGATCTGATATGACCTGCTGAAATCCCACACGTTGTGCCTCACAAGAAAATTTCTTTCTAAACCCATACTGGCTCCTCATGAACCAATTTTTATCTTCACGTACCCCTCTAATATATTTTGCTATTAAACTCTCCAGTATTTTACAAACTATAATGGTAAGGCTGACTGGTCTGTAGTGCTCAGGTTTCCTTTTATCGCCCTTTCCTTAATAAATATTATTATTATAGATACCTTCCATTCCTTAGGTGTATGTATGTAGGGTATTCAGCCCGAAGGCTGGTTTGATCCTCTGCAGCTCCGCCAACAGCTCTCATAAATAGCCTAGGCGTCACTGAAGGTATTACACTATTATTTATGATATAGTCAAAGAGAAAATTTAAATAAGCCACTATGTACCACCCCATTGTCTTTAATACCTCCCCAGTAATTTGATCACTCTCTGCTGCTTTTCCTTGATGAAGCAGTTGGATTTCTCTGAAAATGTCCTCATTTGTGAATGAGAAGCTTCTTGTTTCCTTACGTGTCTCTCCTTCTCAATCTCCTGTTTCGGTTTCCAACTCCTGACAATCTTCTACTGAATCTATGAATTCCCTTCTAAATAGATTTGCTTTCTTATTACCTGTTAAAAACGGTTCAGTCCCTTCTCCCTTGTCTTAGGGAATCAGAGATCATTTTTAGAAGTCTTCATAATCAGCAAACTAGACCCGTTCATCCGCAAAATTAAAAATGTATTGAAAGGGGAGTAACTTATATAAAAATGTATTGCCAATAAATTAGCCACTTTCCTGTGATTTCGTTGACATTTAAATTAAATATTACAGGTCATAATGGATGTAGCTGTCTAGTTTTCGCGCTAATTACTGTATGTATAACATTCTTAATGAAACGATTCTCTGGAGAACTTACAGATGAAATTGATGATCCCAGCACTTATAGAATAAATGGTCCGTGTTTAGCTGGAACAAGCTACGAGGATTGTCTTAAGTAATTAGATATCGTTGTACAAGTCTTCATTTATTTGATCAGTCTGCTTTACATGAAGAGATTCGTAGTGAACTAGAAGCACATACTAACGTGCCTGGTACCGTGTTGCCACTTCAACATCGGAGGATTAATTTCCATGATTCATCCCACCAAAATTATATTTCAGTCCCTGAGAAAATCATGTGCCTTATGAGCATGCAGTATTTCTGGTAGTGTAACGCACAGTCCAGCATTACTCTCGTATATAAAAAAGCAAGCTACTACTCACTTATCACGGTATCTCATGAACTACCAAATCGACGACAGTGAAATTTAATACAGAAATTTGTCTTAGATCTTAAGCAAGAGCTAAAAACTTTTATAGAATATTTAACACGAAAGGGGCTAAACGCCGAAGTGGGCAATATTTCGAAGCAATAGGTCGTGGGTTAGTATGACAGATTTTGAAATACAGCTCGCTAGGACTGATGGGTAGCAGGATGCTATAATAATTCATTTTTATGTCGCTTGATAGCGTTTATTTCTCCTACTGTGGCAGGAGAGATGTATTAATTGGCAAGTCGTCTTTTTGTTTCATTTGATGATTCAAAAGGCTTCAACACATTTGATTTAGCAAAGAATATATGAATCCATTATTAAAATAAGCCCATAGAATGTGTATTTATTGACGGGGTAGCGGACTTGCACCATGTAGCGCCTATCAGAGGAGACACCATTTCTTTTCACTTTCTTATTGAATATGTAGCACAGACAATCGTAGGCTAGAAGTTAGAGTGAGTGAAGTAAACCACATATGCTATCTTCCAAGTGGTGTAGGACGAAGCCGTATTCTGTTACACCGGCTGGCAGTAGCCCAGTGGTTGGTTGAGATGTTTAGAGCTAGTACATTCGGTGGAAATTTTGAACAAAATTTGTTCCATTATGAGTTCCGTTAAGAAAAGAGAACTTGAGCGAAGACCCATCATCTCTCATAAAAGCTAGGTTACATTTTTTATAAATATTGTGTTCATATTCTCCATTATTAGACAGAGCTGACCTCGATATATATATAACAATTTGCTTTACGTCGCACCGACACAGATTGATCTCATGGCGACGATGGGACGAGAAAGGGATAGGAGTGGGAAGGAAGCGGCCGTGGCCTTAATTTTTTTCTTTTTTTTTACAATTTGTTTTTAACGTCGCGCCGACACAGATAGTTCTCATAGCGGCGATGGGATAGGAAAGATCTAGGAGTGGGAAGGAAGCGGCCGTGGCCTTAATTAAGGTACATCCCCAGCATTTGCCTGGCGTGAAAATGGGAAACCACGGAAAACCATCTTCATGGCTGCCGACAGTGCGGTTCGAACTCATTATCTCCCGGTTGCAAGCTCACCCCCAACCACACGACCAACTAGCCCGGTTTAACCTCCTTAGAAAGAAATAGTTGCTATATTCCGTTCCTTACTTGTTATTTATTTCGTTCCTTTGATAAGCATTGTCGTATGCCTACATTAGTCATATTAAATGTACTGTAACAGTGCGAAGTGTCCCTCGTCAGTTCACAGGAGAGTGACCTACAGGAAGAAATGAATTGCACTGGCCATCCTCCCGCAATGAGACTATCAGAACTTGATGACAATTCATCGTTTCCTCGCGTAGCTGAAACGTGTTAACCAGATCGACAGTACTCGGTGGCAGTAAGCAAATCAAGCTCATCTTTCACGTGAACGTGAGTGTACAGTGTAACACACTCTAGAGCTTGCTAACAGCTGAACAGCAATAAGCGCCACTTCATTGATGATCATACGGCAGGCAGCGTGTTAGTTTCATGTGAATGCGTTTCCCCGTAATCACGCTCACAACAAGGGCTTGGGAGCCACAAATTCCGAACGGTTTACCCGAGAATCGATCGTGGTCCACTGCGTCGGCGTTTAGTCTGCTTTGTCCTGAAACAACTGAATATAACGAGGTTGCTGCCACTAATTTGTTCAGTGACCGTAGAGGAATTTCAACGGAAAATTATGTTCGACACTAAGTAATGGCAAGCGCCAACCCTCAAATAGCTATAAGTCATGATAATAGGAGTAGATCACACACATACCAGTCAGCTAGGATGTACAGCACATTCCCTAAGTATAATGAACACCCGATGCTTACAATATACAGTCAATGCTTTGAAAAACGTATTTCGCTAACGAAATTCAATGAGCGTTGCTGTCCAACAAGTTAACAATCCAAGAATCATCAAAGTACGAGTTTCAATGGTCACAGCATTGTAAAGAAACCATTATGTACCTCTTAAGAATAAATAAGTAGACAAGGAAATGTAATATAAATAAATAAATAAATAAATAAATAAATAAATAAATAAATAAATAAATAAATAAATAAATAAATAAATAAATAAGAAGCATACAAGTCTCTCGTATTCATATTCTATAGAAATAATAATAATAATAATAATAATAATAATAATAATAATAATAATAATAATGAAGATGATAATGCCCGATTCCTTGGCTGAATGGTCAGCTACCGGTCTTCTATTCAGAGGTTTCCGGGTTCGAATACTGATAGAGCCAGGGATTTTGACTACGTGTAGGCTATTCCCATGTCTCGGGGACTGGGTGTATGTTTTCGTCTTAATACGCTTCTCTTCATCTACATAGAACTCACCGCACTACTAACCGCCAGACAAACATGCGACAGTGAATACATTCCTCTACATAGATTTGGCGTGAAGATCATCAGGCCCTGAAAACAGACCAAATCTAAACCAAGTAACTAACCCTATAAACTGGGAAAAAGCCACGAATAAATAACAATAATGATACAGTATTAATAATAATACATCGAACGATCTCAGCTTCCGTTTCCAGGTATTCCACCCATTTAGGATGCCTGAGTGCCAATTTCGACGTTGAATTTAACAATAATAAAGGATTCAAAACACTCAAAACACACCCTGATGGACCGTTCTCTTACTTTGCATACTTTTGTTATACTGTATAAATCTGTAGTATACTTTTTTATGAATGGAACTGTCCGACTCGTTGGCTGAATGGTCACCGTACTGGCCTTCAGTTTACAGGGTCCCGGGTTAGATTCCCGGCCAGGTCGGGGATTTTAACCTTCAGTGGTTAATTCTAATGGCTCAGGGACTGGGTGTTTGTACTGTCCCCAACTTCCGTGTAACTCACACACCACATGTAAGACTATCCTCCACCACAATAACACGCAGTTACGTACACATGGCAAATGCCGCCCATCCTCATCGGAGAGTCTGCCTTACAAGAACTGTACCCGACTGGAAATAGCCACACGGAATGGAACTGACAGTATAATGATGTCTATAATGTTTTCAGTTCCTTTGGCTTGTTTTACGGGGACGCTCCAGCCTACCTTCCCTTTCCATCCACTCTGGTTAACTTTAGGTTTTGCAGGGGCATCCTTTCTAACATCATGTGATTTGAACCTCGGTTGCCTGGGTGGAATGACAGGAATGTTATAAAACCTTCTCTTTCCTGCTTCCTATAATGTCACCGCCGCCGTAGAGGTAAAAACACCCCTGGAGGAGCTGCTGGTAAAGTACTCCATTCAGCACAATATCGGTTCTAACAGAGATAGTGGTTGCCTTATTCCTCGCTACCCAGGAATTAATCTAATAGGCCTACTCATTTGTTGATGCAGACTATGTGAATTCGAGACAGAAATTAAGTTGTGAAAATATCGTTTCTAAACGTTTCGAATTCCTAACAGGGAATCAAAACAACTTTCTTCCCAGTGTACCATCTCAGCTGGGCAGCCCTCTAGCTTGATTTAATGTAACAAGTGTTATATGTAATACAATGCTCGAAAAACATAGCTAAAATCGACAGATTTAGCTTTTATGTTTAAAAGATTAGTAGACTGTAGATGTTGGTATATGGAGTCCCTACTGAGAGAGCTAAATCATGACGCCTGCGCCTCGTGTACCTGGACGACATCATATTGGAGAGCGCGTTCAGGGAACACATCGAAAACCTCCAGAGACTTCGAGTCGCTCACCAGAAACTGAATTCTGGAAGATGTCAGCTGTCTCAAAAGGAGTTCCAATACCTAAGCCAAATCGTGTCATCAGAAGGAGAAGCCACAGATCGTGAGAAGTTTCAATCCGTCTGGGACAGAGTGGTGCCAATGGACAATCAGAAACTCAGGAGCTTCCTCAGCCATTGCCTCTACTGCCGCAGGTTTAAGCAACTCACGCGGCTCACCGAAGGGAGAAGACGGTTCTAATGGCCATCAGGGGCAGTGACTGTATTCCGTACACTGAAGAAGTCCCTGTGTACGGCACCCATCCTGGGATATCCCAAGCCTGGGGAGAAGTTCATCGCTGACACCGACGCCAGTGACGTGGGGATTGGTAGGGTGCTGTTACAGATGCAGGGCAGTCAAAAGAAGTTTACCGCGTACTTCGTCAAAACGCCGTCAAAAGCCGAGCGAAACTTCTGCGTGTCACGTCAGGACTCCTGGTCATCGTTAAGACTTTGGAGAAGTCCCACAAATACATGTAATTGCAGCCATTCCATCTGCGCACCGACCATAATGCCCTAGCATGGGTTCTGAGCTTCCGTAACACGAAGGGGTTGACATCCCGCTGGATACAATGCCTTCTAGGGTACGAGTTCACTGTCAAACACCGTCAGGGAAGGAGGCACTTCAGCGCTGATGATCTATCCCGAAGGCCGTGCCTTGGGAACTGTGTACAGTCCCAAAACGTGGAGAGGCATACAGTCACCGTTGGAGGCTGGGATCGAGCCGCTCTGGGGTGGTGCCAGCTGAAGGACACTGAAGGACAACGGTACCGGACAGGTTTTGAGAAAAATCGAGTCAGGGCAGCTACCGGAGTGGAAGTACATCGCCGAACGTAGCCCAAACTACAGGGCATACAAGGCCCAGTGGACATCTCTGAAGTACAGCGATTGGGTGCTGACCCGCGTAAGCGAGTCGACCAATGACAAGAAGCGGAATGCCGTGTTGATAATCTCCACGCGTATGAGGAAATAGCTGGTGATCGAGTAAAACGCGGGCACGGCAGCCCGTCATCAGGGAGTCAACATCGATCTAATTTACCAGAAAAATCGAAAACATTGCTTGAAAGATGAACTACTTACACCGCCTGTAGCTTCTATTGAAGTCGGTCTCATTTTTTATTGTGACAGTATGGAACCTGCTGAGGTATGTGGAATGCTGAGTAATAACGATGCATCGGATTTATATGCTGTATTATTCACCACTATGCTGCAAAAAGTGTTGAAATATGCACGTAAATATACGCTTATTTTCATGCTATTAAATACTTTTATGAAATGCAAACGGAAGATTCCTTTACTAGACTCAAGCGATTCACCCACACCAATACACAAATTGATGATCATGAGGAAACATTTGAAAGGAAAACAAAAATCACACTCTGTTACAACAGCGTCTGTTCCACTAGTACAAACAATCCGTGCAGAGTTTGTGAGATGTATCAGTCTATCAGCGTTCACTATTAAAATGCACGCACAAGTCCCCTAGATAAGAGAGTGTGTGTTAAACTCTAGACATTAATATTAATTTTGTGCGGCTATTTGTAGCCGAGTGCAGCCGTTGTAAGGCAGACCCTCCGATTAGGGTGGAATGGATTCTGCCATGTGTAGGTAACTGCGTGCTGTTGTGGTGGAGGATAGTATTACGTGCGGGTATGAGTTGCAGGGATGTTGGGGACAGCACAACTCTCTAGACTTGATAAATCATAATTAGTAAGACTGAAAGAAACCCTTGTACAAAACTACAAACGTAAAGAAACATACTTAAATACACAAATCACTTTCATTTTACACTGCAAACCCTACTTTACATAACCAAAATTTTCCCTGCAATACACTGCAACAACCATTTTGATTTACGCCGCACCGACAAAGATAGGTCTTATGGCGACGATGGGATAGGGAAGGTCTGGGAGTGGGAGGGATTAATGTTACTGGCTATACGTGTCACAAACTACTTTTAAGGTTTTCGGAGACACCCAGGTGCCGGAATTTAGTCATTCACTTGCCAGTAAATCTACCGACACCAGCCTGACGTATTTAAGCACCTTCAAATACCACCGGACTGAGCCACAATCGAACCTGCCAAGTTGGAGTCAGAAGGCCAGCACCTCAACCATCCGAGCCTCTCTGCCCACCGGAGTGGCCTAAATTAAGTTATATCCCCAGCATTCGGCTGGTGTGAAAATGGGAAACAACGGGAAAACCTTCTTCAGGGCTGCGGACAGTGGGATTCGAACCCACTACCTCCCGGATGCAAGCTTACAGCTGCACGCCCCTAACCGCACGGCAACTACAACAACCTTCTCCAAGTTTCCTGGTATAAATCTGTGGTGTTT
The DNA here is from genome assembly GCF_040414725.1 of Anabrus simplex. Lineage (NCBI taxonomy): Eukaryota > Metazoa > Arthropoda > Insecta > Orthoptera > Tettigoniidae > Anabrus > Anabrus simplex. Next base: position 149,170,783 of record NC_090270.1, read on the forward strand.
ATCTGTTAAAATTAGTTTTAATGCGGAGTATGATCTCTCTACATCCATGAATGTGACAGTACAGTAGTTGAATTAGGGAGTGCAGGCTGTGTTCTTGTCCAGAACTTTTCCTTGAAATTTCGCCACAGCTGTAATGTCCATTCAGAACAAGGCGACTAATACCGCAAGAGTTCAGGACATTAATTATTTTACATTATCTTGAACAATACTTATAACAAACGTTAAAATACGCATTACAAAAGTCGAAAACATGCACAATAAATCCGAAATTGGAAATGTATGCACTTATCTAAAAAAATATGCAATTAAGCATATATATACATGCACAATTAAACTTAATAATTCGTCCTATCTCACTTCCAAACGCACTTCTTTGTCGGTTTTGGAGGTCTATGTATCGACAAACAAAATATGCATTCTGAGCACGAGAAATGCGTCACTCATCAGGTCAGACATCAATAGTACTTTCCAGCGCAGTGAGGAAAGAAACTACCTCACTCATCAGTACACCTCTTTATGACGCTGCGATCGGTTTCTGCGGTATTTCGATAACCGCATAGCTTTTGGTAGTGGTGCTTGAGGATCAAACCAGCCTCCCGGCTGCAGACTTCACACTATTTACCATATATATCTTATGGCGAGAATGGGATAGGAAAGGCATAGGGGTGGAAAGGAAGCGGCCGTGACCTTACTTAAGGTACATCCCCAGCATTTGCCTGGTGTGAAAATGGGAAATCATGGAAACCATCTCCAAGGACTATTTACCATCCCCGTTTTATGACATCGTTACATTGTCAAAATACATGCATTAAGTTGATAAAGTAAGGAGTTCAAGATATTAAGTGGTAGGTGGTTATATATATATATATATAGTTTGAAGAGTATATCCAAAGAAAACAGACATTTTCTCAGATTTTCAAAGAAATGTCGCATTGATAGAGGTTAACAAGACTTTACACAAGGGCACGACAAATCCCGGAAGCCAAATCGCCATGGCGCCTAAAATTCTTTCCTTGTCACCTTCTTTTTTCAAGCTGAGTATATTTTCCCTCTTCGTATGCTTAATTCCCGGTTTGGTGTCGCTGAACTAAGTTATTTGCAAAGGGAACGTAATAATACACAACCCCTTTACACTCCGCGCAATGTCGGCTTTGATATTAATGTCATTATCATTTTAAATTCTAAACAAGGTCGCGTTATATAAGCAATAGAAGAGAAATAATATTAAGTACGAGCGTTTGCATGTCGAGGAAACCTCTCCTAAAGAAAGTATTACCGACTTAAAAATAACTCAAATATTCTTCTCCTGTAAAGGACACGAATAATTTCCGGCGATACTTCTTTATTATCAAAATAATAATAATAATAATAATAATAATAATAATAATAATAATAATAATAATAATAATAATAATATATTATTATATTATTATTATTATTATTATTATTATTATTATTATTATTATTATTATTATTATTATTTGTTATCCGACGCGTTGGCAGAATGGTTAGCGTACTGGCCTCCGGTTCAGAGGGTCCTGGGTTCGATTCCCGGTCGGGTCGGGGATTTTAACCTTCATTGGTTAATTCAACTGGCTCGGGGGCTGGACATTTGTGCTGTCCCCAACATCCCTGCATTTCACACACTACACATAACACTATCCTCCACCACAATAACACGCAGTTTCTTACACATGACAGATGTCGCCCACCCTGATCGGAGTGTCTGCCTTACAAGGGCTGCACTCGGCTGGAAATAGCCACACGAAATTAAATTGAACAGAGCTGTTATTGTAAAGTGAAATAATACGTACTCCTTCTTCTTCTTCTTCTTCTTCTTCTTCTTCTGTTTACCTTCCAGGGTCGGTTTATCCCTCGGGTACAGTGAGGGATCCCACCTCTACCGCCTCAAGGTACAACTGGGGAGAATGACCAGTACATGCCCAGGCGGCCTCACCTGCTATGCTGAACTGGGGCCTTGATGGGGGCGGGAAGATTGGAAGGGATAGACAAGGAAGAGGGAAGGAAGCAGCCGTGGTATTAAGTTAGGTACCATCCTGGCATTTGCTGGAGGAGAAGTTGGAAAACACGGAAAACCACTTCCAGGATGGCTGAGGTGGGAATCGAAACCGCCTCTACTCAGTTGACCTCCCGAGTTTGAGTGGACCCCGTTCCATCACTCGTACCACTTTTTCAAATTTCGTGGTAGAGCCGGAAATCGAACCCGGGCTTCTGGGGGTGGCAGCTAATCACACTAACCACTACACCACCGGGGCGACATACGTACTCTCGCAGAATTTATTTCCGTATGTTGACAGGATACAACGCTCCTAGGCATGTGCATGGCCACAAAAGGCACAATAAGGATGTCTTATAAAGAATGGGTTGTTCCTTGTAACATATTTGTAACATATTTACATTTTAAGTTACTAATCCTTTAACATGTCAGGCTAATACCTACAAAGGAATTGTACAATTTGGTGTTGTTGACGACAGTACTTTCTTTGCTATTTACATTTTAAAATTTATAAGTTTCTTAAAACAGTATCAAAATATAAGTATGCAACAATTGGCTAGATTTATAAATTCGTATTCATAGTGGCATGTCTTATTTAGTTCAGTGTCCTGCTGTCTTTACGTTTTATGGTAATCTGTTGTAGTGTATAAAACGATAAAATCACAATACTGATTGCTATTGCTACTATGTTTTATTTTTCAGAAGACTAGACGCCAGTATATTATCGATGAGAGTACTAAAAAAAATATCTGACGCCTAGGGTTTGAGTGTTGGCTCCTGGATTTAAAAACATTTGTCATGTTCTGGTTTACACCATCACAGTACAAATATACGACTACGGGGCAGAGTGTTATTCTATCTTTTGAATGTTCTCGTGACTCAAAGCCCGGTTGAAGAAGATTGTGTCCGTTCAACTTGTAAATATTTACTAGTAGAGGTTAACGAGCCAATCGTTGGCGATGTCCCTATAAATTACATACATAACCTACGTGCATACATACATACTCTCAAAGCGTAACAAACTATAGTGATCATTGAACATTCGCCCATTGTAACGAATATAAATAATGATTTACTACATAATACATCCAGGTGTGCCAGGCTTGACGGGGGATTAGTGAGGAACGCATTCTTTAACAAGCGTAATTTCCTGGAACATCATTTGAATTACGAAGAAAATTCATACAGTCATTGTAGAAAATTCAATTCAAGTAAACAAGGTAAGCTTTATTTAGTGATACTTTTCATTTTCTTCTTCAGCTTGTCATACCAAACTATATGGTGCCGCTGGTGAGTTTTCCTGTCCTCGATGCTTTACAGTCCATTGTCATTTCCTCTCAGAGGCTTCTATGCTCCATACACTCCCTTACGATGCCCATTCATCGTTTCCTTGGTTGCTCTTAGCTTCTCTTCCCTGGTGGCTTCATTTCCAGCATATTGTTCATTTCACCGTTTAATATGCCTTACCACCTTGAGCCAGTCTTCTTTTACTTTCTGTGAGATTTTCCCCACCTGCTTTCTCTCGCCACTTTATTTCTCATTCTTTTGTTTCCACTCGAAAAACAAACTCCTCTCGGCGTTCTTCAGAAAATAACTGCCACTTTAACTTTCAGTTAATTTCATATCCTCTTTTCGAAATGCACGCCAGATAGCTTACTTCAGTTCATCCATCCCGTTCTTATATCTTACTTCAGCCCGTCATATTTTTGGATAATTGACCCTAGGTACTTGAATTTACTTCCTGCTCCAAGCTGGCCAGCCAAGCTCATGAACTCCATTTTACTCCCACTGATCATCATTCCTCCACTGAAATTCTTTTCAACACCTTATTTATGAAATGAGCTTTTCAAGCATACCCTTACAGTTAAGGTCAGTAAGTCATAGAGTTTGTGCGTGATTAGAAAAGAAAGAGACACTGCCTCATTTTCAAGCTATCAAAAAATGTTGAAAATAATTTCGCAGATATTTTTAGATCAATATTAAAACGTAATCAAGTCACAATTTCCTCTAAAACTGTTCGTGAAAAGTAGCACAAAATTTTGCCTAGACGAGACGTCGTTTTAGAAGAACGTCATTTACCTTTTATATCCATTAGTTAAAAAAAATCAAAAATAGAAGAAATTGTGTGTTTATATTTAAATATAATATAAAATTTCAAATAATGGAATTGGTGTATCAATTCTGTAAAATAACTCCTCCTATATCAGTACGTTTACTAAACTATACATAGTTGAATTTTCTAATCGACTGGTATAGGAGGTGCATTTCACTCATTTCTGGAGAAATATTTGCTCTTTCAGTTGAAAGTTTAATAAAAAGTATGACTGTCTGTAGAGTAGAGTGTTTTCTTGTTTGAGTAATGCATATTACTTTATGTTGACTGCTATTTCTGGCATTTGACATTTTCAACGTAATGCATTATACTTATTCCTCACGAACACCTAAACGGATAACAACACACTAATTATATGGGGTAGCATAATAGAATTAAAAAGACCAATTACCGTAATTAGACTTAGTTATATAATATTTCTTAAAGGAGAAAAAGATATCGAGCTAGTTGGCTATGCGGTTAGGATCGCGTAGCTATGAGCTTGCATTCGGGAACTCACGGTCAGCAGCCCCGAGGTTGCTTTCCCGTGGTTTGCCACTTTCACACCAAGAAAAATGCTGGGGATGTACCTTAATGAAGGTCGCGACCGCTTCCTTGCTGCTTCTAGACCGTTCCTAACCCACCATCGCCATAAGACCTATCTGTGTCGGTGCGACGTAAGAAAATTTGTAAAAGGAAGTTGTAAATATTCTTTACGAGATCTACGATCTACTCCATCGAATGTTGGTCTGTTAACGCACAATGCATGTTAATGACAACTCTGAAATAATAACTAATAACCGCAGAAGTTCTTGTACAATAGTTAATAAAATTATTAATAATAATAATAATAATAATAATAATAACACTAATCGAATGGCCTCATTTCAATTTGACGCCATCTGGCTGTCTGCTCGTCAATTTTGACGTTCTGTTTCACTCTAGGCCAACTAGATGGCAGACCGAGTAAATCGAAACTCTCTTGGGCGTCTATGGCTGAGCTTTAATGAATTTTGTGTATGGCTCCATGGATAAATGGTAATCGTGCTGGCCTTCCGCCGCTGAGGTCCCGGGTTCGATTTGCGGCAGGGTCGGGAATTTTAATCAGCATTGGTTAATTCATCTGGCACGAGGGCTGTGTGCATGTGTCGTCTTCATCATCATTCCATCCTCATCACGATGCACAGGTCACCTACGGGCGTCAATTCAAAAGACCTACACCTGGCGAGCCGAACATTTCCTCGGACACTTCCGGCACTAAAAGCCACACGCCATTTTATTTCATTTCAATGATTTTTTTTTTGGGTAAACACCAAATGTGTCACCAGAGATCTTTTACACACCGGCATCGTACGACATGGAGTGTCAAATGGACTTCTTTCTGCCCTTCAAAATTCCGAATACCTCTTCCAGTTTTGAACCCACTATCTTGGGATCGGGAGACCGACACTCTACCACTGATCCACAGAGGCAGCTGTACTATAGGTATAATCATATAGTAAATTTTACTCAGAAAAGCAGATCGTTCCGGTCCTCGTAAACAGTAACATATTTATATTTACAGAGTTTAAGTAACGAAAAGTTACCATGTTTACTAATATTTACCTCTTCCATTGTGTACGTCATTGCATTAGCTCTACCTCTACTCATGTTTCCTTTTTATTTTTCTTCATCGAAAAACACTGAACGAAGAGTTCATTAGGAAAGAGTAAATTCTTCCTCTTCTTCTTTATATATAAATGATGTAATAATTGACATATATTTGAGTTCTATTTTTTGATCTGTACCAAACCTACTCTTGATTCAGTGGAGACCAAGCAATTATCGAATGAATCGCCAACAAAGACCTTTCAGAACACAATGTCGTTCACTCGAAGGATCATTCACTGATTGTTTGTTCCATTGATTACTTCATGTGGACTTTAGGTGAAGTAGGTCCACTTCAAAAGCGTGGAGGAAACGTCTGGGGAACTGACTGCATACAAACCAGTACTGACAGTGATGATCAAAGTCGTTTACAAACCTTTGAACTTCACTAGAAAATAAATAGTAAATGTATCTTATCATGGTACTACATGTACGAGTAGAGCCACTACGGATTTGTAGGTTAATTTTCGATTATAAAAGGGTCACTTCAAGATTTGGAAATCGATAATATCTCGCCTGTGGCAACAAACGAAGTATTCTTAAAATTCTAGTACTCGTAGTCTTAATGAGCGGAATATAATTGTATTAACTGAAGGACAGGACTTCAAGATGAAATAATATTAATATTTTAAAAAATCTGCCAGATAGTGCTTCTCTATCGGGCAGTGCAGTTCATGTTTCCTGCATATGCACACTCAGTAGCATTTAGAAGCAAATAGCAGAAATCAACAACACTAATATCAATAAATCAGCAGTAGAAATAATCGCACCGCAAGAAATTAATTAATAAAGATCACGTAGAATCATAATGAACATGAAAAACAATGAATTATACACACAAATGAAGAAAATGTACTACTAAGCATTACACCACAACACCGGCATATGAGTTAAATCAACCTCCGGTAATTGACCTACGTCAATGGGGCTGAACGATACAAAACATGGCACCATATGGGTTCTATTTCGTGGTATGGTCTAGAAGTGGCATGTGACGACAAACTGATAAAAGATGATAAAAACCCCCAGTTTGCACAATCACAGGATACTGATTAATGTGCAAAACACATGCCAAAATGGAACGTTTATGTGAGTCAGATAATGGTGACTGTTGGTGTACCACTGATATTATTCAACATTCCTTGTCGAATAAGATGAAACTATTAGTATTGAGAATTATCTTTTCCTTCTGGATTAAATGTATCAGAAATAACACATTACGTGGCTTAGATTAGTCAATAGTGATCAACCTCTTAGAGACAACGCGCAATAATATGCGTCAAATTAAAGAGGGACGCTTTACCCTACCATACTTAATACTTCAATACCCAGAGCAAATGTATGACGTTAGAGAAATGTTTTTCAGGAAAAGTATTTTCTATCGTATAACCACAGTTTACTCTCGTTTGTACAATTTATTTTCTTTCAACTGCTTCATGTGTCACAACAAACTTTTTAACATTGGGCGAAAACATTAAAAAATTAGAAATTAAAGGGGGTTCGATTGATTACATCTTCTATTACTGCCCATTGATATACACTTGTCACAGGATCGTAAGTAGAACCAATGGAATATTTTACAAACTCGATTCTCAGTTAATTGTCATCAACGTGCTACGACCCGACATGTGCTATGAGAAAAGTGATGTAGTCATATTTCTCTCCCTCTCCAATCCCGACCTCCTCCAAAAGTTTTGATGCCGATTGTCATATCGTAGATCATTTTTCTCTACAATAAATTGTCACTAACACGCTTGATTAGATCATGCATTGGTCGTCCACGTGTACTAATAATTTGGCTAATCCATCTTCTTGGAAATCTTTCTCATGGCCTCAGCCTCTAGAATTCGTCCTGGATGATGAATTTTCCATATTTTTTGATCATCTATTAATTAAAGGGCCAATATATTTCAGCTGACGAAGCCAAAAATGGCCTGGGATTTTCCTTTTAATTTTAGGCCATTTTCAAAATGGAGCTAACCTTACAGTGATCGCTTCATGGAATTCTCTACATACTTCTGCAACACATTTTAATTTTCAGTCACAGATTTTTTCTTGTGTGAAAATGAGAAACTACGGAAATCCATCTTCAGGTTGCTGACAGTGGGATTCGAAACTCACTATCTCCCGAATGCAGCCAAACAACTACGCGACCCTAACTGCTCGGTTAATCTCACTCGGTTAGAAACTCTCCTTGCAATATCTTTTTAATTTTGTCATTGTCACGTTAGCCAGGTTACATCACCGATTTCTCTCTTCTCCTTATGACCCAGAATTTGTTATTGTTATCAGAGATCCAAGTTAAATGTAGGCTATTCATTAAAAATATCAAACCGATCTATCCATTTTATTTCTGGCGATTGTTTTTCTGCCTGTCCAGTATCATTATTTTCATTTTTGAGGTGCTCAGTTCTAAATCGAGTTCGTAACTATCCTTTTCAATTAATTAAATCAGTTCAAATTATTCCTTTTTACTGTCCTCCTCGATGGCTAAATGGTGCTGGCCTTTTTGTTACAGGTGTCCTGGGTTCGATTCACGGCAGGGTCGGGAATTTTAACCCTCATTGGTTAATTCCGCTGGCATGGGGGCTGGGTGTATGTGTAGTCTTCATAATCATTTCATCTTGATCACGACGCTCAGGTCACCTACGGGCGTCAAATCAAAAAAGATCTGCACCTGGCTAGCCGAACATGTCCTTGGACACTCCCGGCACTAAAAGCCATACGCCTTTTCATTTCATTCTTTTTGTCTGTTTGTTGACAAAGCTGTGTTATAAACAATATGCATTTTTTAATTTTTTGGCTATTAGCTGAAACACCTTGTTTCCTTCCGTTGTAATTTTCTCTCCGTATAGTATATGTTAAAGAGTTGAGGCGACCTGTCTAACTCAACGTTCTAGAGGTCGACAGAGTATGAAGTACAGTCAATGGTCCTGTAATTAACTAATCAGATATATGAGGTGATTTGGCACACCCATTGCCCTTAGCACTTACCAAAGATGATGCATTTTTTGTTAATGACTTTCTGATGTTCGATAAACATAAGTAGGCAATAATCGAGAACGAAATAAAAATTGCAATATTTGCAATGGTTAATGCAATGGTCTATGACCGTATTACACTCAGTGTGTCTTTTATTTCGATACTTTTACTTCAGGGCTTTTTATATAAACATATTTGAGTAAAATTTAATGAGTATTGAATTTTGCACGAACGCATTGTAATCGAAATCGGCATAGAGTACGTGCTGAAGAGATGTTAAGTACAGAACAAAAATGGCCGACTGGACAGAAGTGAAATGCGAACCCACAACATCCCGATTTGGAGTCGGTTGCCCTACCATTGAGCTACGGTGACCTAGGTTGTGGGTTCGGATCCCACTGGTGCTCAGTTGGCCATTTCTGTTCTGTACGTAACATCTCTTCAACACGTACTCTATGCACATAACACGACCTAATAGGTTGAAAGTCGATTTCGATTTCGTGAAAATGCAATATTCATTGACTTGGCTCACAACGGGCGAGTTGCACGCACTCTACAGTTTGATGGTAGTAGTGCCAGACCTTTAACTTAGATCCTTTCTAACAAAACAAATTTGACCATGGCCACCATAGCTCAATCGTAAAGCAACCGACGCGAAATGGGGAGGTTGTGTGTTCGGATCCCGCTAGTCTCCGGTTAGCGATTTTTGTTCTGTAGTTAACATCTCTTCAACACGTTGTCCTACTATACGTACGTAACACGACCTAATAAGTTGAAAGTCTGTTTCGAGCAAAATTTACCTTCAAAATATATAATTTAATGAATGTGCATGCTTATGAAGGGGCTGCCAGGTCGAGGCAGTAAAATACTCGTAATGATGTGGGTTCGATATTCCGTCAGGAAGTCGAAAAATTTAAGAAACAAAATTTCCACTCTGGAAGTGCACATGGCCCTGAGGTTCAGCCAGACTTCACCAAAAATTAGTAACTGGTTAATTCCTGGGGACAAAGACGGTCGGGCGTTAGCTAACCACCTCTGTCCCACCAAGAGCCGAGGTTATGGATGGTGGAAGCCCTTATCTTCCACTCCTCAGAGAGTCTTCATGGCATTTCGCTTTTACATGCTTACGAGAAGGAAGTCTTAAATTTCTATTCTAATAAATATGTGACAAATATATCACGGAGTTTATTGTAGGTGTCAGCCACACGGTCTGGGAATAACGTGGCTGACTCTTAAACGACCGGGCGAGTTGACCGTGCGGTTAGGGGCGCACAGCTATGAGCTTGCTTCCGGAAGATGATGGGTGCGAGCCCCAAAGTCGGCAGACATGAAGATGATTTTCGGTGCTTCCCCATTTTCACACCAGGCAAATGCTGGGGCTGTACCATAATTAAGGCCACGACCGCTTCCTTCCAACTCCTAGCCCGTTCCTATTCCATCGTCGCCAAAAGACCTATCTGTGTCGGTGCGACGTAAAGCCACTAGCAAAAAGGACTCTTACACGGAAGCCCAGGTTCGATTTCCAGCTAAGTCAGTCTTACTTCCCTTGATCTGTGGGCTGGTTCGAGGTCCACTCAACCTACGTGACAAGAACTGTCGAGCTATCTAACAATGATAGCTATAGCGGCCCCGGTCTAGAAAGCCAAGAATAACGCGCTGATTACGCATCACCTTGTAATCTACAGGCCTTTGGGCTGAGCAGCGGTAGTTTGGTAGATCAAGGTCTGTCAAAGCTGCAACGCCTTGGGATTTGTTTGGTGAGTTTTTGTGTTAGGGAAGTTTAGGGTTTACATCCGGCTCATTAGTCGACTATCACTTCCTTAAGCGTTTGGACAATTGGTTACGCTAGCCCAGCAGGACATGTATAACTAACGTATATAAATATCTCCCGTAGTATATCGGTTATGCACTTGTGTTTGACACCGGATAGCTTGCATTGGTATCGCTAGCGGTGTGCCAGCCGACTGGTGTCATGGATGTGTGCTCTTTCCTGCTGATGAGCGCAAGCCACACTGGGGTGAAACACCGATGCTTTTGTAATTGAGTTCCCCGAATTTACTGTATTTTGTTTGTAAAACCATAATTGGGCGTGAAAAACGACTTCAAGGAATTTCTTACGCCCACATGGTTGAACTTCTGTGATACGGGCATGATTGTACGTACAGTATATCCCATAAAAAGTAGTGTAATGCATGTAACGGTGCTAAATTCAATTTTAAAATGTTCTTAGTCATACACTTTCAATTATTTAAAAATTTCACTAATTCGATCTTTTATATGCAACAACCTGTTATAAGTTTGATGTTGACAGCTTGTAAGGTGATTTTCCTCATAAGCTTCTGAAAATATTCACTGAATTTGTAATTCTCTCTATAGACAAATAATGCCTAGCCTAAGTTTCTATTATTAAGTGAATAAGGTATGAAATCTGTATGGAGTGTGTATGAAATATCAGAGGTTTCCACAATAATCATGTAAAGATTTTATTTCCCACTAAACTGAAAGTTGTAGAACATAGAACAACTTACTGTGAGCTATCTGATGGATATAAACTTATGCTTTCGGTTACGTTTTTGTAGATCTATTTAAGGTCTAATTCTTTTACAGTTTTTTGTTCCATCTGCAATCGTTCGAGAGCGATAGAACCTTTATGCGGCAAGGTCAAACTTTCTTCTGCGAACTTGCTCAACATTACTTTTTACTGCATGCTCCACGTTTATCTATCTTCGTAGTGCAGAGTTTTCGATTTAAGTAATGGATGCTCCTAAACGTACAACCAATTTCACCACAACATCCACAGCTATTTTCGGGCTGGGGCGAACCAATTCACGGACGAACAGTTGTCCCGTTTACGAATGTATTATCTGTAGAGTATAGAATTATATTCCTGTGTACTACCCGTTCCATGAATCATTGCCGGTGGAGATCTGTGAAAACATTCTTTTTTACTTCGATTGCTCTTGCTCGGAGTGTTGCACAATAGCAATGGTGGAGAAAGTATCCTCTTATCTGCAACCTGATCACGAGAAAGGCCACATGAGTACAGTGTATGTATTCCTGTCCCACACAGCCAAAAATTTCACCCTGCCAACTAGTACGTTTTCTTACCATGATGTGTTTCACACAGTTTGCGATCCTTAATGATTTCCTGTGGGCACGACTTCGCTTTTCCTAACGGTGTTAGTGCTACGTAGTTTCTCAATTCACTGTCTATTGAACGATGGAGACACCATCTAAGGGAAACACATCCTCAGAGCAGGTTGTAACGACCTAAAACTTTGTAAACATTATAAGGAGAGAGTTTTGATATTTCATCTCAATAAAGCAACTGAACGGGTAGTATGAGCTGTGGCCAAAAGTGAGACGACTATCCGAAATATTATCCGAGAAGCGACCAACACATCCCAAGATAATCAATCTTGATAAATTGGAAAGTACGCAATTCATTTTTTGTAACATTATGAAGAAAAAAAAAAGAAATCCAACAGTTCACAAATTACTCAGTACATTGAAGGAAAAAAAAAATATTTTTCCTGGAACGGAAGTGAGATTTGGATAATATTAAAGGGAGTGAGAAAGTTGCTGCTAATTGTATTTTTAACACTTACTGAAATTGGGCATTTTTAAGATTGGCTGCATTTGAAATGAATAAACTTACAGTGTATGTACCGGAAAATAGAGAATTAACTTTACCCCATGCTGACTTCCTTTGTAGCCCCCTCCTAGTCCCATACCTGCGTGCTTCCGCTCCCAACACGTACACGTCACATTTCATGTCTGACTTTCATATCAACACCGTAGCCCTCACGAACCAATTGCAGGTAATTGGAAATGTAAACACATCACTAGCGGGTTCACATAAAAGCGGCAATGATTCCTTAAATGGGTAATACATTTTCTTCATCATCAGTTTTGTATGCTTCGTTTAGGTACACCTTGTACAACGGGCCACAGATGGGTTGCGGGCTGTTAGTTGTAGAACGCTCTGATACGATGAAGAAGCGGCTTCAGAAAGACAACAGTACTGCTCACATCATTACGGCGTTTCCACACAATTTCCTCTACGAGGACAAGATTTCAGAGGAGGAACACAGATCCCAGCCAGCAGGTGATAATCAAAAGAGTCCTCCAAGTGGAAAACGTATACCGTCGACTACTTTAGGAGTCGTCATTAGAGTGTAGTAAAAGGCAGCCACTCGGAGATAACCTACAATGATGTGATAACGCAGAATGGGTCATTACAGCCAGCGACCGGGCCAGAGATTCTAAAATGCTTCGTCAGCAAAGCGCAGTCTTACATGAAGAGATGGTGACTATGATGTTTTTACCGTGTAAAACTAGCTTCTTAAAGCCAAGTGTGCTTGAGAAATATATTGTTTGTATTCAATAGTCTCTAAATATTAGAGGATAAGATAATAACTGGATAATAAACTATATTTTGTAGCTACAAAATACTTTGCCCTCTATGAATTAATAATGTTATTGCTTTACGTCCCACTAACTACTCTTTTACGGTTTTCGGAGACGTCGAGGTGCCTGAATTTAGTCCCGCAGGAGTTCTTTTACGTGCCAGTAAATCTACCGACACGAGGCTGACGTATTTGAACACCTTCAAATACCACCGGACTGAGCCAGGATTGAACCTGCCAAGTTGGGCCTCTATGAATTGAAACGTGACAGGTAAGAATCCAATTTATATTTATATTTTTCCGGTTTTAACACATACAAGTTTACCGAGATGCTGAGATCAGAAAGGGCTACGGCTATGGTCTTAATTAAGACAATTGCCTGGTGTAAGTATGAGGCACCATGCAATGGTAAAGTGTATTTAGGGTGGCTGACCCACATAGGGTATTGTGTACAAAAAAATGGCCAAAGGTTGAAATAAAAAGTGTTCAATGAAGATAAATCGGATACAGTTTCCTATTTTTTTTTTTGCTAGTGGCTTTAGGTCTTATGGTGACAATGGGATAGGAAATGCCTAGGAGTTGGAAGGAAGCGGCTGTGGCCTTAATTAAGGTACAGCCCCAGCCCCAGCATTTGCCTAGCGTGGAAATGGAAAACCACGGAAAACCATACTCAGGGCTGCCGATAGTGCAATTCGAACCCACTATCTCACAGCCGCGCGCCTCTAACCGCACCGCTAACTCGCCCGGTACTGTTTTCTTAAAGTTAAATATGTGTACCGTCATATATCAATTATCTGCTTTGCCTTACACTGTTTAGTTGAAGTACCAGTCGGAAATGAGCTGTTAAATGCACTGCAGGTCTCTGTTTTGTAAGTTTACCTGAAAGGGATCAACTTTGTTCGCTATGCGAGTTTTTAGTGAGTTGTCAAGTGGAGTAACTTGTAGTGGATTTAGAACCCAGGCACATACTATGTTTTAAATGAAAACTTAAATATGTGTGGATAATATTTATATCGAGACGAAAACGTACATCTGGAGAACATCCGTTAAAAGTAACAGACATGAGACGAGTGAAAATGATCTCTAGTACAAAGAGGTATGAACAATGGTAGGAGGGTATTCGGAATGAGCAGATAAATCTATGTTAGCAATGAATTCGTTATGTGAAGCGGTACGCATAAACCAGCTTCGGTGGTGGTGTCGTGTGAGGCGAATGGAGGAGGATAGGTTACGTAGGGGATTAATGGACTCAATCATGGAGGGCAAGAGAAGTAGGGGAGACTGAGGCGTTGATGGTTCAGTCCATTCTCTAATGATTACATGATGAGCGGTATGGAACTATACGAGGTCATAGATTTAATTAGAAACAGACAATTTTGGGGACATTTTGTAAATACACAGAAGTTGCAGACTGAAAGCTGTTATGAATAACAGTCCACAGTGGTGATGAATGTGATCGAGAGACAGCTTCAAGGTAAACCGGAGCAGACTTAGACCTGATAACTAGGTTTCATACTGTTTTAGGTGAAATTTCAACATAAATACAAATTAAGAAATTTCCAAACTTCCGTAGACCAAACTTGCAGATTTTTATGTGACTTTATAGGTGAAATGAAATGGCGGATGGCTTTTAGTGCCGGGAGTGTCCGAGGACATGTTCGGCTCGCGAAGTGCAGGTCTTTGGATTTGACCCCGTAGGCGACCTGCGCGTCGTGATGAGGATGAAATGATGATTAAGACAACACATATACCCAGCCCCCGTGCCAGCGAAATTAACCAATGATGGTTAAATATCCCGACCCTGCCGGAAATCGAACCCGGGTCCCCTGTGACCAAACGCCAGCACTCTAACTATTTAGCCATGGAGCCGGACACTTTATAGGTAGCATCTAATGACACCCAGTGTTAATAAAAGTATTGGTACATGGGCCAAACATAATAGATCATGCTTTTTTATCAATTGGTCGCCTTACTCGAGAAGCGGCGGCAGCCAGAAACAAAACTTCCGTCAGTAGAGAATAGATTTCACAATAAAGTTATTTAGGACATCCTCCAGCACTGATGTACTAAACACAGTATTATTGACCTCATACTCAATACTGTCTTGTTATCTTGCTTCAGTAACAACAGAAAAGAAGCCGCTCTCAAAAGAGGCTTTACCATTTCTTTTACCAATGCGAACAGCATACTGTGAAGAAGAAGCAACTACAAGTCAGAAAGGGGATGAATGTGATTAAACAATCAGGATATTTTAAATGAATCATGAATTATTGAAAAAGTATATATTAGGCATAACTCTCGTAGCTCTCAGAAGATCTTTCAACACGGATGTACAAAATAGGTTACTATTGACCTCATAATCAATTTTCTAACTAACAACTATACCTCGGATTTTTAGGTGGTAACAGGTTAGAATGCAAAGTAATTTGGTTTGTAGGAAGTGTCATGCAACCCGTTGTACCATAATGTAGGAAGAGTAGAGTAAATTCAAGGAGTTATATAGGCTGTACCCTAATATCTATGCAAACCTCATAGTATAACTGTTGTACAGTGTAGGGTATACTTATTACTGGCTTAAGTAAGTTTGCATTCTAACCTATCAGTACCTAATAATCCGAACTCTACTAATAACTGAATATTAGTTCGAATACAATTTTTTTAATGTACTGGTGTAGACGTATTATAGGGTGAATATGTACATAGTCTACAATAAGTATGAAGAGTAATATCCCTCACAATGCACAACATGTGAATCAACAACGATATCGTCTGGTATGAGAACTGAAAACAGAATTGTGTCTACTGCTGCCGTGTATCACCTAGTTATATTAATTCCCGATATTTGATTCTGCATCCGCAATAGACTCGCACGTAAATACGCCATTTCTGATTATATCTACGGTACACATATCCTAATTCATTGGCATTGATTCGTGGCGTGATAGCCGAGTAATGAAATTTCTTCGCTTCTCACCAATGTGGACGTGGTTCGAACCCCAGCAATTACATACGAGATTTTTGAAATGAAAACGGACTTTCCTGTAGTTCATGTAAATCTGGAGACCCCAGTGGCTATGATCACGATACGAATAGTAACGTGAAACTAGAAGCTTGCTTGCTTCCTTCCTTGTTGAACCACCCTACATTTTTTGCAAAGTAAGGAAACTTGACCAGAATAACTACGTAATCATAAGTTTTCGTCAACTTACGATAAATATATTTCTGCTTAAAGGACGCCCATCATTCACAGCTAGAGAAAATAAAATGGAAGTCCAAGGGCGTTTCTAAATCTGTTCACCCAGCAAATGGATGCGCGGCTTGGGTCACGTAGCTATCAGTTTGCATTCGGGAGATGATGGATTCGAACAGCACTGTTGGCAACCCTGAAGATGGTTTTCCGAGATATCCCATTTTCACACCAGGCATATACGGGCTATGTACGTTAATTACGGCCGCGGTCGCTTCCTTACTAATCCTAGCCCTTTACTAACGCATCATCGCGACCTATACAGGGTGTATCATAATTCTTAGCGCAAATTGAAATAGCTGTAGGTGCACAATACTGGAAGCAAGAAAGTCTTAGTAAACATAGGTCCACAAACGAGCCTTTTGAGAGATAATTTAAAATTTGTGGTTACCAGCCACCACTGACTGGTTCGTGTGTAAACGTCATCCTAGTTAGGAAACTTTAGTAGAAGTGCAGCTATTTTTAAATAACAAAAAAGCAGTCTTAGTATATCTTAGTATGGAGGGTTGCATCAAACCAGTCTATGGACTGCTGACTCGAACAACAGTATGTTACAGTTACATGTTACAACGACTCTACGGAGCCCTTACTCGTAGTTAAAGGAAATTTTCAAAGCGCCGTCCTTCTACCCGGATGCAGGCAATCCTCAACGCTCCTCAAACAACTGACCCGAGCTCTCACGTTTGGAATAATCGAGGCTTAAACTCACATGTTGTACATGAATCACCACATCAGCGACGTTTCTCATTGGATGTTTGGTTTGAGGCATAGGTCATCGTCTTATTGGGTCGTACACTTTCTCAAAGAAACACAATGGATGAAATTACCTTCGGTATCTGCAGGATCATCTTCCAAGATTGCTCGAGGATGTTCCCTTGGACAAACGCCAGAGGATGTGGTACATGCATGATGGAGCACCGACATATTTTGCTGTTATTCTGAGATAGCCAAAGATGGATTGAGCGAGGAGGACTTACCGTGGCCTCCAAGATCACCTGATCTAAACCCTTTGAAATTTTGTGTTTGGGGCCACCTTAAATGTTCAGTGTTCGACACTCCGGTTAGCATGGTTGAATAGTTGGAGCAGTAGCTTGTAAATGCTTGTCAAGAATTTCAAAATGATCCAGGCGTGTTTGAAAGAATTCGAAACTCAATGCGCCCACGAGTTCATTAAAAGCAACTGCACTTCTACCGCCGAAGTCTCTAATAACTTTTCTTAATGTTGTATTAGTACCCCTTCCCAACTAGGATGAAACAATGAAGACAGCAGTGGTTGATAACCATAAATTGTAAATTATTTCGCAAGCGGCTCGTTTGCGGACCCATGTTTACTAAGATTGTTCTGCTTCATGTAACGTGTACATACAGCTGTTTCAATTAGTGCTATTAATTATGATACACCCTGTATCTTTTGGCGCGATGTAAAAGCAAATTGTTAAAGAAAAATCCGTTCAGCAACATTTAAGTTTACTTAGTAAGTCTTTACTTCAGTATTAACACTTTTCTTTGCCATTTTGATTTTATAAACACAAAGAAGCTTTTTGGTCTCTTTCTCTTCAATTCACACACCCTTGACAGAATGAAGTGGCATGTCATGAGTTACTGGAGCCTAAACGTTAATCTCGCCGGCTCAGTGCCACCCGTTTTCCATCCCGTCTACTGGGACATCTATCCTGCAGCAGCTTTCCTTCCAATTTGTCCTGTTTTGAACGGCACCGTGTCTTCGTGAGGTGTGTCCGAAGAATATAAGACAGGCATTGTCTGTTCTTTGATTAGCCTATCCTATGAGTTTTTCAGAACATATGCGTTCTGTGGGTGCCGGTGAAGAAAGCAGTAACCCGTAAAATTACGGTGTACAAGATAAAAATCTTCAAAATATGGCGTTAGAACAGCGATACAAAGATCGTGAACATGTCTTGAAAGAGCAACACATCAAGGAAGGTTCACCAATGCCAGCAAGTTATATTAAAACAACCTGGTGGACAATTATTTGCAATTTTTTCACGCTAGATGAAAGCTGAATGTACGTGGAAAGATGCAAACAGACTCCGTGACATTTTCTGTCATTACAAAGGCCAGCAACGGTCCGACTCGTTGGCTGAATGGTCAGCGTACTGGCCTTCGGTTCAGAGGGTCCCGGGTTCGATTCCCGGCCGGGTCGGGGATTTTAATCGCTTCTGATTAATTCTTCTGGCTCGGGGACTGGGTGTATATGTCCGTCCCAACATTCTCCTCATCATATTCAGCCAACACACTACACCACCAACCACCACAGAAACACGCAATAGTGCTTACATTCCTCCATAGGGGGTTGGCGTCAGGAAGGGCATCCGGCCGTAAAAACAGGGCCAAATCCACATGTGCGACGCAGTTCGCACCCGCGACCGCACAGGTGTGGGAAAAAGCGGCAGGAAAAGAAGAAAAGAAGAAGAAAGGCCAGCAACGATCATATGATAAGAATAATATCATGGTATGTTTCATGGTATTCAGAAAGGCTGTGAAATCGTTCATACAGGTAGGATGGGACTGAAAGGCAAGGACTCGGTGCATTGAAGTCAAGATGATTATTATTATTATTATTATTATTATCATTATAATAATAATAAGAAGAAGAAGAAGAAGAAGAAGAAGAAGAAGAAGAAGAAGAGGAAGAAGAAGAAGAAGTGCTTTCGTTATAAAAGCACACAGAAATTTTTGGAGCACAATTCTTTAAAGCTTTCGTGATTTAAAATCCCTCTGGCCTCCAGCGGAAGGAAGTTACATTCACGGTTTCCACAACAGCGAATGAATTATTGTAGGTTTAGGATTTATGCTTGGGATCATCGAGCACTGTCATGTTCATTGCCCTGGAAATTTTTGTTTCATGGTATTCAGAAAGGCTGTGAAATCCTTTATACAGGTAGGATGGGTTTGAACGGCAAGACTCGATGCAGTGGAGTCAAGATACGCAAGGCGCGTTTGTCTTCGATGTGCATCTATTCGAGGTCAACATATGGCTCAAAATTTTGGATCTTCATTGATAAGGCATCTAGATTTACTGCCAGATCATCCCTCACGTACTACTAACGGAAAGATGCTGATTCAGGTGTGTATGTGGTACCGAACAGAACAATCTTTGTGAAGTCACTACACGTCTTACTTAAGGAAATTTACGACTTTGGACTGATGAAGCAAGACGGCTGGCTGCATAAAGAATGGCATTAGATACATAACGCATGCATCCGTCATGTATACAGTGAGAATCAAAAGTTTTCGAACACTTCGGCCTTTTCGATGTAAAAGGTAATATTTCCACTCCTATGGACAAGAAGTGAAATTGGTCATGCCAGATGTATTACTGGTGAGCTTGCATCCAAAAACAAGCGGTATTTGTTTACTAGTCCCTTTCTTGTCTTTTATGCCAAACACCAATTGGAAAGGGTGATCTGTCCTCTGCTGCAAAAGTATTCGGACAGGTACTAACAAAATAGAAACGAATGAATGTTATGCACCCGGCTGAGTGGCTCAAGCAGTTGAGGCGCTGGCCTTCTGATCCCATCTTGGCAGGTTCAACCCCGGTTCAGTCCGATGGTATTTGAATGTACTCAAATACGTCAGCTTCGTTTCGGTAGATTTATTGGCACGTCAAATAAGTCATGCGGGACTAAATTCTGGCACCTCGGCGTCTCCGAAAACCGTAAAAGTAGTTAGTGGGACGTAAAGCCAATAAGATTATTATTATTGACTGTAATACCGTTATTTAGGTGCTTCAGAACCGTATCGAGTCTCAGGAGTATCAGTATGACACATTGCAGCAGGTGGATAGCTTAAATCAACAGCAGAAACAAGGAAACATGCAATGGACCTTAAAGGTAAGGACACTACACAGTATGAAATAAAATTCATTACAGGAATACATAATAAATCAAAATTATTGAATGAGGTAAGCCGGATTTTTAAAAGATCTCATCAACTGCTTGCGATATAAGCCGTCCGAAAAGGTCAAGAACGGGACGAGTGTAAATCTTCACACCATAGGATAAGCGTGTTATCCACCGATATTATAATGAAAAATCCCCATGTCAGTGCTCCGCAGATTGCAGCTGAACTAAAGAACCGGTGTCAGTTTCTGCGGGTACCGTGCGGCGTGTTTGTAATCGTGAAGGATACCATGGCAGAGTCGGTCGGAAGAGGTCTAGGGCAAATGAAGGTAACAGTAAAAATTAACTGGAATTTGATTTTAAATTATTTGCTTTAGAATTTTGTAAGACAGTGGTATGGGCTGATGAGAGTATATTCAACGTTTTTGGTTTAGATGGAAAGCCGAAGGTATATAGGAAACCGAACGCTGAACTAGAGTCTCTGAACATCTTTCCAAATGTTAAACATTGAGGAAGTTGCACGTTATTAATTGTGTAATGGACCAAAGGATATACTGGAATATCCTTAATCAAGAACTACCAGCCATTGTGGAGAAAATACGGATGACTGACGACTGGAACTTCATGCAAGTTAATGACCCCCACGCATATCGCTCGTAATATCAGACTGTGGCTGTTGTGTAACACACTCAAGCACCTATACACTCCACTCCAATCCGCTAACATTAGTCCCAATGAGCACATACGGACCCTCCGAAGAAGAAGAAGAAGAAGAAGAAGAAGAGATATTAAAAGCAAAGATGATCTCAAACAAGTTTTGCAGGCTGAATGGGAACTAATACCTCCGACAGTAAGTGCACTTTACGTGAATTCCAGGCAACGCAGACTAAAAGCTATAATAGAAGTTAAAAATATCAACAAATTACTGAAATAACAGTGCTGTAAGATATAGTATGTGCTTTCTTGACTGGAGCACTCATCATCCGAGTACATTTGACGCGTGAAAGTTTAATGTGTTGAATGTGAGCAAAGGAACGTTAAGAATGACACAAACATCCAGTCCCCAGGCCAGGGATATTAATCATTTACAATTGAAAGCCCCTGAGCCGACCGAGAATTGAACCCGGGGCCACCGTTGTTGTTTCTAATGTTCTAATTTATGTTTTCTTTACTTTCGTCAGTATAAAGGTATAAGTGCCCGATATTTCGTGCGATTGTGTATTTAAGCTTGAATATGTATGTCACTCTACAAGTAAACGGCCTAGGAAGCTTGCGGGTACGGCCCCACGGTGTAGGTGGCAACGCGTCCGCCTGTCACCCGGTGGCCCCGGGTTCGATTCCCGGTCGGGTCAGGGGTTTTCAATTGTAAATGTTGAATATCCCTGGCCTGGGGACTGGGTGCTTGTGTCATCCTTAACGTTCCTTTCCTCACATTCAACACTTTAAACTTCCACAATTTTTAAATACACGGAGGTTCAAAACATATGGTGCAAGTAGGGGCAAAAGATCTTTCTAGGTCGATGCTCCGAACAAAAGGCATTAAAAAAAAAAAGAAGTTTGCGGTGTCCGAATACTTTTGATTATCTCTGTATATTGTCATAGCCAGTTAAATGAATGTGAGAAATTTTGTTCTAGCCCAGACCAGATGTCATAGTTCGATTCCCGGCGGAGTCGGAGATTTTAATCCCGTCTGGTTAATTCCGCTAACTTGGAGACTGGTTGTTTGTGTTTTCTTCTTCAGACAGACAAAACACATTACCACCATACTTATAAGCAACAGTGAATGTATCCCTTTATACAGGGGTAGACACCAGTCCGTCCGTCAAACAGGGCCAGTCTACATGAGCGATAAACTTTGCCCTCGCGACCCAACCATGTTGTAGGAAAATCGGAGAAAAGAAAGAGTTGCAAATAATCGGTCCAGCGTATTACTTTTGTGCCATGACAGAATGTTTTCCTTCCGCATTTGAACTCCCACAGAGAAAGACAATCTGAAAACCTTCCGTTTTGTGATAAAAGGACATTAATTTAGTTTTGACACTTGTATGGTGTAGACGGTGATATTTTACTTACCGAGGCAATACAAGAATTTATTAATCTCGTCCTGTCTCATATTTTAAAATGTCCCGTCTCGCTTTCTCTTGTCCCATCATCATTTATTCATGTCACAAGGGGTGTGATGACAGGGGTGAAAAGTGAAACCCCCTGACCCATGGGTGGTCGTCCAAGAGTTCACTCACGCCATAAATCTTTCTAACGAGACTGGGGACAGAAATAGCTGACGACCTCAACTTCGTTCTGCATATGTTACTGGCCACCTTTCAATTTCTACTCCAGCAGACACCATTCTGCACCGGGAGTAAATTAACTTGCGTAGTAAAAGGAACTCTTCATATACTCGCCACTTCTGAAGCATTAAACACGAATCAATGTTCTCCTATTCAGTGCGTAAGGTAAATAATTCACAATTATTTCTACAAATTCTGACCCCAAAATTAACGAGAAGATAAAGAATTCGCAGAACATGCAGTATTAAAGGCCTTGGCCTACCAAACGACTGCTGCTCTGGCAGATGGTCAACAGATATTAGAGTGACATCTGGTCAGCGTGACGGTATCTTATGTCGTACAGTATTCCTTCGCTTCAATGACCGGTTCCACTACTTCTCATATTAAGCAGCTCCTTCATTGGTCTCATGGGACTGAGTAAATCCCATTCTCGCCATCTGTCCGGGATTTAAACCACTATACTTGCAGGAAGTAATAATAATGGCGTGTGGTCTGGTGCAGGTCTTTCGAGTTAACGCCCATAGGCGATGTGTGCGTCTGTGAGGATGGGACCCTACCCGCAAGCAATCGGAATCAACCAATGAAGGTTAAAATCTCTGAAGCGGCCGGGAATCGAACTTGGAACCCTTTGGACCAAAGGCCAACACGCTAACCATTTAGCCCTGGAGCTACACTTGCCGTAAGTTGAACTGGGGGCATGGTATTGTCACTTCACTTTGTTCAGTCAAAACACAGAGAAATGCAAACAAAATGAGCCCACCAGTGTTTACATCGTTCAACGTCAGCTGCTGAGATAAGTTTTATTTTCCGATAATGAAAATTCATTTGTAATGATTACATGATTGAAATAATGATTGGAAGTGTTAGCACATACATTCGTGTGTGTAATACTAATTACGGAAACAGTACATTATGGTAAATAACCATGTGCTTTAGAAGTGTAGTCGGCTTACTGTGTGGAATGAGTTAAAATTAAAGGAGAAGTACTTTCACCGAGGAAGTGGCTGCGTGGTTTGGGTAACGTACAGTAGTTATCATCTTGAATTCGGTAGATAGTGGGTTCGAGCTCAATTGTGGGCAGCCCTGCATATGATTTTCCACGGGTTCCCACATTCATACCAGGAAATGCTGGGGCTGTACCTTAACTAAAGCCACGGTCGCTTCCTTTACACTCCATACCCATTCCTATACCATCGTCGTTATAAGACCTGTTCGTGTCGGTGCCACGCCAAGCAGATTGTAAAATTAAAAAAAAGGGTTTTTTCCCTAACATGTTGTGATGAATAGCGCCTTATGGAAGGTTGTACAAAGTACAGCCTGTAGAGCTACATATATGAAACATCTCCCGGGTGTGTTGTAGCTTCAAATAAAAACAAGTTGACATTTTCATATTGTTTTATTTGTTCGTGTAAAATTGTATTTGAATAATTGGTGGCAATTATCAACATTTTATTGAACAATGTTGAATGATGTAAGAAGAAAGAGATGTTTAATTCACGATATATTTTTGCTTGTCGTTTGCTTTTACCGGAGATCAGCACTGCCTGCTAGGCGTCTCATTAGTTCCACAGACGTAATTTTTGTCTTATTTCATTCCCTCTTGAGTATACTTTCCTGCTACATAGGCCTTCTATAGGGTTTTACCCGCTTATTAGTCGCATATTAGGCCCTATGCCAAAATTCGTCAATTTTAAATTTCAATGTTTAATATTTACCTTCACATTAATTTTCTTGGTACTTTCTGACAGATCCCTTCAAAAATGAACTGATATCTCACTTCCTTCTGCGCGTTATCTATACGCAAAAGTACACCGCCCAGAAAGTGACTTTCGACTGTGAAAGGTATACCTGAATTTGGTGGCCATCTTTTAATTACGTCAGCTACTATGGTCGTATCATGTTCATTTACCCGTCTAATTTAAAATAAGTTGTGAACCATTCCCATATACAGCGTGGTCGGAAACAACGTGATCTGGGTATATGAGCGTTAGAGATTAAGTCATACTGATAAGTACTTAAGGGAATATATTTCGATATCTCACGCCACTGTCATTTTATCAGCAAAGAAGCCATACTTGTCGGAAGAGATGGTGTGGTATGTCGTTAGTAGATGAATAATATTCCTTGAGGTTCTGTCTCGTTAAATGTTAACGGACTTTCGGGTCACCCTGTATTTCATTTGTGTCAGATTCCTTACTTACATCTTTGCTGCGTGTCCAGCTTGAGTCGTTTCTTGTTCCCACCCGATTCCAACATTATTGGGCTTAAACAACCCAGGAAGTCTTTCACTTTCACCCCTTTCGGGTCTGTCTCTTGCTTATGGTTTCACTCTTCGAAGCATTGAACCTCTTCTTCCTAAATACTTGCAGTTTTATGTAAAATTATGAGTTCCACTTCTTTTCACGATGTACAAGTCAGAGCGACGTGACATTTCATTTCAAAATTCCTACATCCCTACTGCTTATCCGAACCAGGAAACAGACATGTAGACACAAATTAATATACACACAGACACACAAAACATAATCCCTTATACCTCAATTCACTCAGCATACATACTGTAAGCAAACCAATAATATGTTAGTCAACAAAACCACATTGCTTGGAGGTAAATTTACACACAAACCCTCTCTCTCTCTCTCATACGGTGCGTAACTCATTGCATCTCACCTTGCTCTAAATTTCATCTTCCAGTCTAACAGTACTGAACCCCATTTATGGGTTGCATGTTGAAAATAAACACATAGTTATCTTCATTTATGTATTCAAATAACATTCCTCGTTAGTCTCGTGGTCTTAGGATAACGATCCTCCCTAATACACGGAGGTTTCAGTTTAGTTTCCCGGCCAGGTCGAGGAGTTCTCTAGTATCTATGGGCTGAATCGAGGTCCACGTGAAAGCTACTAAGATAGGAGTACGCAGCTGTGAGCTTGGATTCAGGAGATAGTGGGTTCGAACCCCACTGTCAGCAGCCATGAGGATGGTTTTCCGTAGTTTCCTATTTTCACAGGAAGCAAATGCTGGGATGTGCATTAATTACGGCCACGATCACTTCCTTCCCAGTCATAGGCCTTTCCCTTCCCATCGTCGCCACAAGACTTATCTGTGTCGGTGCGATGTAAAGCAAAACGTAAAAAAAAGAATCTGAGTTACAAAAATGTTGCAAACTTTGGACTGGGAAGACTCGGGAATAAGGAAACGATCAGCTCGACTAAGTTGTCAGAGAAGAAATGGTGTGGTATGACGTCAGTAGATGAATAAGTTTGAGTTGTGTTTTTGAAAGTAGGAAAGGCCTCAATATGAAGATTAAATAGGAATTCATAAGGACAAATTGGGGCAAATATTCCATCATAGGAAGACGACTTAGAGATTTGAATAATTTACCATGGGATATGTTTAATAAATTTCCGCTTTCTTTGAAATTATTTAAGAAATGACTAAGTAAACAACAGATAAGGAATCTGCTACCTAGCGACTGCCTTGGATGAAGATCAGTGGTGATTGGTGATCCCTTTTAGATATTAATAGAGTAAATTTGTTCTTAACTTATATCAAAAGTATTTCTGCCGTATGAGAGCTACCTGTTATTAGGGCTGTGGATAGGCTACTGAAGTGTTTACCACGTTAACAACATGCTCCTCCAACTTTGGCCATTAACCCTTGAGTGAGTTGGTTATTGACTAGTTAGGGCAAGCACTTCCAATCATATTATCACCCTCGATACACGTTATATGTAACATCCATTACCTGCTCTTCATTAAGCCATTTTCAAGCTATTCATTTATTTGCTTGTTATACGGTCAGGAACACTTTTCTAGACAATAGGCCCGCAAAGACTTACTCCTCCCTTAAAATGAATCTAAATAATTAGCTATCCAGAATCGTTGGTGTACAGTCGATTACTGCAGCGACGGAAGAATGTCAAAAGGCTAGGATTGGGAAGATAGCGGCCGTGGCCCAAATTAAGGTACGTCCTCAGCATTTGCCTGGTGTGAAAATGGGAAACCCTGAAAATCCATCTTGAGGGCTACCGAAGGAATCCGAACTCGCCACCTCCTGAATGCAAGCTCACAGTTATGCGACCCGTACGACCAACTCACTCAGTGATATATATAGTATTCTTAACAAAGGAATTTCAGGATTGTCATTTGCCGCGCTGAATGGCTCAGGCAGAACTTTGACTAGTGTTAATCCCAGTTCATGCTGCTCATAATAATTGCAGTCATGTGGAAAGTAATTAAAAAAGAATATGTGTCACTCCTCTTGACTGTCTCTATGAACTCAAACATTAGGGCACAATAACCTTGAAAGACTCTGCCGAAGGCCTGCAGAATGAGAGGTGACGCCTGGTCAGTGTGGTGAATCCTCTAGGCCGTTATTCTTGACTTTGTAGAGCAGGGTCGCATTCTCACCGTCATTGGCTCCTCACTTGTAGGTACATAGGCTGTGTGGACCCCTAATATCCCGATGAACATTCATGTCATGGCGCGAATCAAATCCGTTGCCTCCAGACAGACTCGCTCACCCTAGAACATGGGGCCGACATCCCTATGATACATTGCGCGATATTCAAAAAGAATCGTCATTTTCGTCTCTCGGATGCCTCGCGTATAACACTGTTTAGAGTGAATTTCAGTTGGGCGATATGAAGTATTTGCAACACAGACATCTTTATCCAGAAGGAATGAATCTCCAGATTTACGACCGTCATACTAATCAAATAGCGGAGTAAATGTTTCATTTCCTGCTCGTTTAACGTCGCATCATCGCATGCAGATTTTCGGTGACGCTGGTCTAACTGCCGCAGGCGCTCTAAAAATGACTACCCATAAGTTAGCACTTCTTATCTGAGTGCCTGCTACTCTGTAAATACCATTGTAAATACATCCACCACTCAGTTAACTATGCTAAATAGTGTACGAACATCTCTACTAGTAAGCTAATTCTTGTCCGACCCCGCGATGTAGTAGGCGGTCACGTGTCTATCACCCGGCGGCCCCAGGTTCGATTCCCGACCGGGTGAGGGGCTTTTAATTGTAAATGATTAATACCCCTGGCCTGAGGACTGGGTGTTTGTGTCTTCGTCCTTAACGTACCTTTCCTCACATTCAACACCACTTCCTCCATTCCAATTACACGCAGGTGTATCACATGGTGCAAATAAGGGCAAAAGATCTCTATAGGTCGACGCCCCGAACAAATAGCATTTTTTAAATGAAAAGAGCTAATTCATGTTTACTTAAACGCCCTTCACTGTAAATGTTACACAATATAATGCAAATGCTACCCTCTAATCAGCTATTCACGTATTAAATTGACCTATAAAAGAACGTTAACACTTAAGACTATTGCTCGTTAGTATTACTCACGCGATGATAACACAAACTGTACCTAGTAACTTACATTAGTTACGATACTCTAATTACATAGTGCCTGTTAGAACTGAGGCATATTAACTTAATTAGTTTCCTCTTAAAAGGGTAATAAATCCAGCTCAAACCACCAAATATAATGTAAATAAAACCAAGAAGTCATAGGGGCACATCTAATACTGACCCGCAACACAATAGCAACCGTGTGGGCTGCTCACAAATAAGGAGCACCACCACTCGTAAGAACACGTCGGCGAAACTAACCGCTGAAAAATGACAGGCGAACATGAGAAAACTGGATTTTGATGGAATAAGAACGGGCTAGGATTGGGGTGAAAATGGTCGTATCACTTATTAAGGTACAGTGCCATCATCAGCTTAATGAAAATAAAGAAATGAAATACTCAGGGGCGCCGGAGCTGTGGCTCGAACCTACCACCTCTCCAATTCAAGCTTATAGCTGCAAAACGCGTACCGCGCAGCAACTAGTTTAGCTAGAATAAATTACTAATTGCCATGAGATCACTGGTAGGCTTCCGATAGTCTAATTGTTGTTAAACTGGTACGAACTATTCAGTATCCAGATTTAAAACTGTTGACATAGGTTTTTCGACAGCAGAGGCGGTACAGCTTTTTTCTCCGATTAACTCTACAGTATCATTCCATTTCATTTCATATTTCAGTCATTAACCATTGACACAGAGAACTGCAACAGGCTTTGGCAGGTGACACAGTTCTTATCCTTGTCCCTGGATGGGGGCTTCATTCATTCGGTTCTGGAAAGTGAAAAGTGAAAGTGAAGGTTGAAAGTGGAAACAGGCTGTGAATATTTCGTCTTTGCATGCAAGTTTACAGCTGATGACACAAACTATTGAGACAATTCGAACATTCGACCAGACCATTTTTCAACTGACTTCCGACGTCACCTGACCTATAGCTACTTCTCCTCAAAATATGGTTCAGATGTCTTGAAAGGTATGCGGTTAAATGTTTTAAATCTCAGTCCAAATTTAACGTCCACGAATAATGAGGAGTAAGTCAAAGTCATGAAATCGAACATCGATATTTAGAAAGGAAGGTAGGCTCACATTATAGGAATATTTTTGAATGCCAGAAACTATACGTACGATATTCCAATCTATTTCATATTAAGCTTAAAGCTCTATGGGGACAGCTCTAGTATTACCTGGGCGCTCACTGCTCTGTGTGATGAGCTAGTGGCCGATAGCTAACTATCAAACAAACAGTCCACCTACAATACTGCAAGAGAACTCGGTCACAAGCCCTGGCGGGATATTGAAAATACTTTCGACGGCATCAGCTTTGTCAATAAAGTGGACAATGCGCTGATAGTCAGATACTGTGGAGGATTGCTTTGCATTCTAAGATGATAGATTCAAAACCCACCGCAGATACCCATAGGAATTTCACCAGATTTCACTCAGATACAAGAGAAACCACAATACTTTACCAACTTGTACTGTCCTAGAGGGATGACTGCAGTATAAAATGAACATGTTCTTCACGTAACTTTTTCATACGAGTGTATACTATGTTAATCCCGTAATTTAAGATTAAAGTAACTTCCCCTTACTCGGAGTCATGGGAGTCGATTAGTGGCCCATCCATGAATACAAATTTTTAACTGAGGGTCAGAATGGAGTTCGCTCAGCCACAGGAGGTCAACTGGTGAACTTTCTGATATCAAAAACAATGGAACCGGTCAAGAAAGATAAGCATTACGGGTGAGGAGGAAACCACGCAGACCAATATATGTAGTTTTTCGCGTAACTGGATTAAACAAAGATTTCCCGGTATTTAAAAAAATCAGAATCCTAGCATAAAAATGTTTTTATTTTCATTCTGCATCACGGAGCTAACCACATGATAAAGAATTGAATCGATAGCAAATCATCCTCAATCACTGTTGTATTGCAAACATGATGATAATTTAAGGAGTCTAATATGTAATCATCGGCCACTATATTCCAAACAGTTTCCTCTAAAGTGCAGGAGCTAGTGGTAAACATCTTGAGGTCCACCCAGTGACTTTGTCATGAGCGAATTTATCAAGATACAGTCAATTATCTTCATTAACTGTAATTTGCTTTCCATTATCAGGTCATTATGCAAACTACAGAAATTCAATCATGTTCATAACAACCAGAACACCTTGAATGACTAGAGATAGGAAGTTCATATTCACACGACATATGTATTAGTAAGTTCTGAAGAAATGATTAGCGTTTGAACCATGTCGGCCCTCAGGTTCAAGGTCCACATCGATATATCGGCGCACCATCATCGACTAGTAAGATGTGCCTGCGGCCCTCGTTGTCGCTATAAATCGAAGATAATGGATCAGGGTGTCTAGAGCATACGTGCAGGATGCCTCGCAGATGTATGCGAAAATCGTACCGTCAACTGAATGAGTTTAAAAGAGGGCGCATTATTGGCTTGAGAGAACGTGATGCATCCATCCGGGAATTTGCTGCTCTTGTGGGATGAAATGTGTCGGCAGTGCAACGGGTGTGTACATATTGGTTCACAGAAGGCCGTAGAAACGACGAGATGGGTCTGGTCGACCCACCCAGACCACCCCCGAGAAGATTGATACCTCATCCGAATGGCATTGCAGGACAGATCTGCATCCTCCAAGGCTCTGGCGCAACAGTAAAACAGTGTGACACATCGTACACTATCAGGAGTGAGAGTCCGTCGTAGTTTATTACGGTCGGGGTTACCGGCGCGTCGACCACTTCCCCCCTATCGTTGACTTACGTGCATAAACCAGCTAGACTGCAATGGTGTATGTAACGACGTCACTGGGGACAGGAATGGCAGGAGGTAGTGTTTCCGGACGAATCCAAGTTCTGTTTGTTTGAAAATGATGGCCGCATTTTGGTTCACCGTAGACAGGGAGAGAGGTATCACATTGACTTCATTCGCACAAGACATACAGCGCCAACACAAAGCCTTATCGTGTGGGTTACTATTGGGTACAACCACAAATCACAGTTGGTGCGTGTCCAGGGCACTGTGTCCAGCTTAACCTACGCGACTGACGTCCTGAGACGTAGCCATACCCTTCTGCACGACACCCCAGACGACAAATTTCAGCAGGACAATGCGCGACCCGACCACATGTTGCTGCACGAACAGGTGCTTTCTTGTTGTCACAGGATGTCAGACTATTACCCTCGCCCACCATATCACTGGACTTTTCGCGAATCGAAAATGTGTGGAATTTGGTGAAACGATGGGCGCGGCGCCGTAACCCAGTCCCAACCACCAAAGATGAAGTGTGGAATCAGGTGAATGCACCATGAATGGCTATACCCCAGGACGCCATTCGCGCCTTATACGCGTCGATGCCGTCACACATGGAACAAGTTATCAGCGCCCATGGAGGACTCAGTGCCTACCAGGCAACAAGACACATGCTGAACTAAGGTGACTGAAATGCTAATCGTTTCTGCAGAACATACAATGAACATGTTCTGCGAATATGAACTTCTTATCTCTAGTCTTTCTAGGTGTGTTTTTTATGGATATGAGTATAGTACCTTGATGACAATATTTTCTTGCTCAAAATTCAACCTCAAACAAACTGGTTTCCGGCCTGGAAAGCAACGTACGTGGTCTTGTGTGATAGTGTGAAAGAGGGTAAGTACGGACAACCCTCTTTATGTTTGACAGCTTTGGATTTCGAACCCTTCATCCCCAGAATATTCTGTTTTAACAGCTACACGAACTGTATCACGCAGCAAAGTCACTCGCACCTTATTATTATTATTATTATTATTATTATTATTATTATTATTATTATTATTATTATTACTTTTTGATTCGTTGTGCCCAACTGTGGACCGCGTTTGAACTTATTTTGCACAATGTTTCTTCTTCTTTTCTTCCCAATATCTCTTCATGTTTTCACTGTGTTCCTTTCTGCGTTTTTATGTCGAGCCTGTATTTTTTCTTGTTGGTTTCTCTGCAAATTTATGTTTGTTTACTTAGCTTCTAAATTTCCTTCTATCTTGAATGGTTTCGTCCTCAATACCCATTTCTTGTAGCTCTTCATGAATTTCTTCTAACCAATTGTTTCGGATTTTCAGGGTTAGAGCTAGATTTAGAATTTTCTTTGTCAGCCTGTTGCTATCCATTCTGTGTAGGTGTCCGTAGAATTTTAGTCGTCCCTTTCTGATGGTATCTGTGATTTTTTCTGTGAATTGAAAAATCTCGTGTGGTTTCTTTTTCATCCAAATTCTATTTTCGAACTTTGGTCCTAGGATTTTTCTGAGAATTTTCCTCTCTTGTTTCTCAATGCTTTTCGTTTGTGACCTGCCGCCAATGATCAGTGTTTCAGATGTATAAAGTGCCTCTGGTTGATGACTGTATTATAGTGTCGTAATTTTGCATTTTTTGATATACATCTTTTGTTGTATCTGTTCCATGTGATTTTGCAAGCCCTTTGCAGTTCAGCAGTTCTTTCTTTGTTAGCTTCCTGATTTAACCCTGCTGGCTGAATAATTTCACCTAGATACTTGAATTTGTCTACTTGGGAAATAATTCCACATTTGGTGATTAATGGTTGATTGTCGAATCTTGATTTAGTTCCTTCCATAAACTGCGTCTTTTCAAATGAAATTATTTCATGCAATTTTTCTATGGAGTGTATTGCTTCTTGTCTGTTGTTCGAAAGGATCGCAAGGTCATCTGCGAATGCTAAGCAATCAAGGTGAATTTTGTCTTTAAGAAGTCTGCCAAAGTTTATACCTTTAGTTTATTTTCTCCATTCACGAATCACTTTTTCCAAAACTAAATTGAGTAGTAGTGGGGATAATCAATCTCCCTGTCGGACATCAGTTCTGATATCGAACGGTTCAGAAATTTCTCCCAAGAACTTAACGTTTGATTTTGTGTTGGTCAGAGTTTTTTAAATCAATTCCCTGGTTTTCCTGTCGACTTGAAATTACTCTATTATTTTTATTATTATTATTATTATTATTATTATTATTATTATTATTATTATTATTATTATTATTATTATTATTTTATTGAAACTGCAGTCGCTTAAGTCCGGCAGTATCCAGTAATCGGGAGATAGTGGGTTCGAGTCCCACTGTCGGCAGCCCTGAAGATGGTTTTCCGTGGTTTCCCATTTTCACACCACGCAAAAGCCGAGGCTGTACCTTAATTAAGGCCACGGCCGCTTCCTTCCACTTTCTAGGCCTTTCCTCTCCCATCGTTGCAGTAATGGTCAGTGCGACGTAAAGCAAATAGCATAATAATAATAATAATAATAATAATAATAATAATAATAATAATAATAAAAATAATTTCTTCGTGTGGCTATTTCTAGCCGAGTGCAGCCCTTGTATGGCAGACCCTCCGATGAGCGTCAGCGGCATCTGCCATGTGTAGATAACTACGTGTTATTGTGGTGGAGAATAGTGTTACAGTATGTGTGGTGTGTGAGTTGCAGGGATGGTGGGGACAGCACAATCACCCAGCCCCCCGGCCATTGGAATTAATCAATTAAACAATGAAAATTAAAATCTCCGACCCTGCCCAGAATCGAACGCGGGACCCTCGGAACCGAAGGCCAGTACGCTGACCATTCAGCCAACGAGTCGGACATCATAATAACATTAATAAAATTATACAAGTACATTGGATAGATAAATATGAAATTCAGATTGTATTTCTTCTGTTATGGAAAATTCACAAATCTGATAAGCTACTGTACAGTGACTGATCAATATTCACAATATTGGTTTACCTATGAAGATAAATAGACTCGAAACAAAAATTGTTTAACGTAATCGAGATTTGTGTTTGCAAATTGGATAATAAATTGCTTTATTCACTAATCAGAAATCTTTATTGCTTCGAAAAACAATTTCCGTAGTGACGTTTCTCTCCCACAGATGGGGTTTAATATTGTATTGCAGTCATAATTGAAAATGAATTCAGAATGCACACACTGTATACCAATCTCCATGGAAAATGTTTAAGATTGTTCCGGGTTGGATGGATTAGAAGTTTTATGTATTTTCTGTCCAGTACGGGTTACCAATGTTTTTCAATATTCTTTACCCATTTTGGTTGCAAGAGGAGATTAAATACTAAATTTGTTGTAATTAAAATATATTAGAAATATGTTTTGGAAGACTTTAGTCGTTTTGATATTATTATTGTGGTTAGGTTCTCATATTACTGACGACTGAGGCGTTTTCTTATTTCTTCTATCCAGGGCAATACGTAACATTTTATAATTACAAAATTAGTAAATAACATTTAATTTCCGACCAAGAAGCAAAGAATCTTGTTTGCCATGTTAGTTACATGTGTGATATGATCATTGAATGTCAAAGCATTGTCGAAAAATCTCCAGATAGTACCTGAATTTTGGTATTATTTATAATAGTTTGGATACTTTTTTTTCATATTTCCTTGTGAATGGCATAGTTTTACATTCAGTATATTAAGTAGTATGTGACTCCTACTACACCAAGACATTACAGATGTTACATACAGTACTTGATAGTAATATAACGGAGAGCTTAATCTATAAAGAAAGACTTTACACAGGAATGTTTGTAACATTATTTTAATAAAATAAACCTCCAATAAAGCAAACTGGCACAGCAACATTCATAATTTTCTTCTGTTTCCTCTTCCAAAACAAGACCTGTTGTAGAGTTTTGATCATACCAATCACTAATAATATTAAAGAGTACAGGAATCAAAATTTCCCTAACATCCTTGCTTCACACTAACAAAATTGCAACAGAATGAAAAAAATGTTTACCTTTACCTAAGAAATTCAAGTATCTTTCACTTCACACTGATCTTGCACACAATGCTTATTTCTTTGGTATTATTTGCTTTTTTTAATAATCATGTTATTTGTTTTACGTCCCACTAGCTACTTTTTAAGGTCTTCGGAGACGCCGAGGTGCCGGGATTTAGTCCCGCAGGAGTTCTTTAACGTGCCAGTAAATCTACCGACACGGGGCTGTCGTATTTGAGCACCTTCAAATACCACCGGACTAAGCCAGGATCGAACCTGCCAAGTTGGGGTTAGAAGGCCAGCGCCTTAACCGTCTGAGCCACTCAGCCCGGCTATTTGCTTTTTTTACGTCGCACCGACACAGATAGGTCTTATGGCGACGATGGAATAGGAAAGGCCTAAGGATGTTAAGGAAGCGGCCGTGGCCTTAATTAAGGTAGAGCCCCAGCATTTGCCTGGTGTGAAAATTGGAAACCACGGAAAAAAACATCTTCAGAGCCGCCGACAGTGGGGTTCGAACCCACTATCTCCCGGATGAGAGCTCACAGCTGCGCGCTCCAAACTGCACGGCCAACTTACCAGGTTTTGGTATTTTTACTCTTCTACCACTTCTGGTAGACTTCATCTGTTGATATGCCACATCATCAGGTGGTTCATGAGAAGTCATCTCTGGCTGCAGTTCCAAGACAGATTCTGCCGATTTCTCTCTACTATTGCAGTAGATTCATCCCATGAGGACGCCTCTAAGGGATAGAATCTTTGCAATGGTCTCAGCTTTCTCGCCTGCAGCAGTTCTCAGTTTGACAACCCTGACGACGCCATCCTTACCAGAGTAAACCTCCTGGACAACACCTAGTGGCTAGTCAAGTCGTTTAATATCATCAGCTCCGATCAGCACAACGTCTCCAATGTTATGTTCATGTTCTTGAGTGTCCCATATCACTTTTGAATGAGAAGAACCAAGTATTCCTTGCGCAATCTCTGTCGAAGATCGTGCCGAAGTTTATGCAGATAACGGCATCTAAAATCCATTCCTTTTCTATAGATGGCATCAAAATCCGGCACGTCAGTACTGGGTATTTTATGAAGAAAGTCACCTGGTTTCAGTGGCTTCAGTTCGTGCAAATTATCTGATACATATGTCAATTGTCGTGAATTGATAATAGCTTCACAGTCACACAGTATCGTGCTTAACTCTTCGTAAGTAACTGACGCTTTGCCCAAGATACGTCGAAACAATTATTTTACCTTTCCAATGAGCCTTTACTACCACCCTCCCCAGTATGCAGCAGTGGAATGGTTGAACTTCTAGGTTTTCCTTCTACAACACAGCTTGAAACTATTTCTTTCTAGTTTAACTCTTGCAAAGCGTGGTTAACACCTGCGAAATTTGCGCCGTTGTCTGAGTAGATAACCGGCACCCTGCCTCTGTAAGCTAAGAATCTTCGTAGAGTTTGCAGGAACGCGTTTGTTGACAGAGACTTGACAAATTGAATATGAACTGATCAAAAGATGGCACAGATGAATGACCCGAGCCACGCCTTCTCTCCAGTTTTCAGGTAGAATAACCCGACAAGATATACCCACGTGACTTGAAATACTGCTGTGCAGTTAACTCTCTCCTTAGGAGGTGGAGCAAGTTGCGTCTCCGTTGGATTATACCTATACCATTAACATATGACACAGCTCATTGTGATTCGCCTAACCAATTTTCTTCCTCCTGCAATCCAGAAGTCATTTCTAAGCATTATCAATAAAGTTTGAATTTCCACATGTTTAGACAGGCAATGTCTTTCCATCAACATTCTCTCAATGATGATGTTATCTGAAGGCAGCACAATGGGGTACTTGATATTTTCTTTATAATCACCGTAAGCTAGCTTTGTTCGCAGCCTCAGATATCCCCTGACTGCCTGCAAAACTTAAGATTTACGTTTCACCTTTTGCTCTAGATCAGGGCCTCTCAGGGTGTATGCGCTTGGTGCATGCACTGTGCACGGTGCAAAAGACGACTGCGCTTGGTTGACCAGAGTGCAGCCCCCCACTCCTCGATTTGGAGCAATAGCGCTGTCTCTCTCTTTCCCCACGCCTGTCTCGCTCGCTCTCCCTGTCTCCCTCTTCCTCACTTGCTTCGTAGCGTTCCAAATCCGAGACGAGTTGAGCCGAGCTTAACCGAGTAGCCCAGAGACGAAGCGTTGGTCCGAGTCGAGCGGAGCGGGAGCGATGCACAGTGCACGGAGCTCTTGCGCCTCCATTTGCACGCGTGAGATTTTGGGCGTTTGAGAGGCCCTGCTCTAGATCATGTCTGTTCTCTGTTTGAACACATCTGATCAGACACTTTTCTGCCTCGACTACTTCCTTCATAGATATCTCTCCCTTCCTTTTGATATCTCGGTGTCGTATTTTGTGGACAAATCTCAGTGCTCAGCCAACCATACATAATGCTATATGGTAACTTCGTCAATGAAGATGTTAGAGCGGATTAGGGTACAAACGCACCCGATCGCCCCACCACCCACAGCTGCTCGGTCTTTCAAATAAATAAATAAATAAATAAATAAATAAATAAATAAATAAATAAATAAATAAATAAATAAATAAATAAATAAATAAATAAATAAATAAATACGATATCCACTCATAGTCCTGTCTAGGTCGCAAACGGGATTCCTGTATACCGACTATGGAGTACGCAAGACGGATATCAGTTGACGTAACTCAGCTAGGCAATGAGTATAACTATTGCAGTTGCACTGCAGTAGCTCCATTGTGTGGATGGGTATCGTACGTCTTAGAATTGTGGTTTTACCGAAAATTGTTGAAAGTGAGACAGATAGAGTGTTAGAATACGTTATCCACTTACTTTATCACACTAATATATTAATTAATAGATCAAATCACGGTAACCAAATTTAACGAATGTTAAAAGTAAAAATGTACCTTTTTGAGAGTTTTCAGTGCTTGTATGGGTCACTTATCGAATGGCAAAGTGTCGAATCTGTAGCTGTAAGTGAGGGGCTAGAACGCACTCTTGCACGTTGACTAATAAAAGATTTTGCTTAAACTGGCCGTCGCAAAGTAGTGAATATGTAATATTCGTAACTACGTTGCTAGTTACATTCTACTGTTCACGTTTCGTGTATGATAAAGTAACGAGTTCGCCACATCCGCAGTTGTACTGCTTCTGATTATGAAGACCATTCTGAAAACTAGCATGCCGCTTTCGATACATCGTGATAACGAGGGAAATTAATCAGCTGGTGGTACGCAATGAAAACTAGCAAATGTGTCATTAGATTTGTGGGAAATAACACCAGCCGATGAGTCTCGTTTCCAGAATCTCAGCGACGAATGTTCCGTGGTGTGTTTATTCAAAATTCTCTGGAAACATTGATAAATAATTCACATTGAAGAAATCAAAGATGCACTTTTGTTAAAATTGGGGATATGAACATTTGAATCTACCCACATAGGGCATATTGTGTTGGAGATGTATTTAAGTAGCGAAAGGGAGACAATATTGTGAATATATCTTGAAAAATCGAATCCAATTCAATAGCCCTCAGAGCGTATAATAGTACACACTAATATAGGTTGTCCTACACGTTACGTATACTATGAGTTACGGTGCTACAATTAAACAATACAGCGAAGTTCACAGAGTAGACAACATTCTGAAAAGTAGTCCAAAATACCCTGGAAAACAGAATAATTCAAGAGCAAACTTATATAGCTAACCTGCAACTGTCCCATACCACATCACATTGAAGCTCTTTCTTACTCTCCTGGATGTGGCGTCTAGGAAATCTATAATACCCAGGTATTATCCAGTTTTAGAATGGCGGTGGGAGTTTCAGACATAAACACGACTGATTAGAGCTGACGTGCGTATGGCATAATTGACCCAATTAAAAAACAATAACATTAAAACTGAATCAAGGATCATAAAATGATAAAATACAAAGGGCGTACTATATTGTTTTACACTTTATATTTTTCTACCCGAATGAAGTACATTACACATCAGTTGTAGCGTCCACCTTCTCAACAAAATATTCTTGTAACTGTATGCAGTTTTGCCATCGATGTGTCAGTCTATCCAGACCTTCCTGAAACCATTCTTTCGGAGTGTGCGTAGACATGCCTTGACAGCTGAATCCAGTTCTGCAAAATCCGAAAAACGGCGAACACGTAGAGGTTTCTTCATATTCCCGAACAGGCAATAATCACTTGGTGCCAAGTTGGGAGAATATGGTGGGTGTGGCAGCACCGTGAATCCCATTTGATCAATGGCAGCCGTACCGAACGTTGAACAATTTCTGTTGAAGATCCTATTTATTTCGGTTCTGGCAAATGAATTTAAGGAATAAGATGTAGATGGAATCGAAAACGTTGTCTTAAAGATGGATGAAAAACTGAGTTTCAGTCTTACGAACAGCATAAAAAAATATTTTTCAGAGCACGAACAAAGCTCAGATTTCAGGAGTTCAAGCATAAGTAGTCACTAACCTACATGTTAGGTTATTTTAGGATATAAAATGCTTTCAGTAGTCGTCGTATGACACGAACAATAGACATATACTATTATTTCCCAGTACCGTTCAAAGGAACTAAAGAGACACTTCTTTAAAATACGAAGTCCAGTGATAACTCAGAACTTGGTTTTAACATATCCAGCTGCTACGATATAAAATCCATATTTCATATTTTTACAAGAAACCTACACAACAACGGGTCTTTTATTGTGATTTTTCATGCGTCAGCTCCTAGTGTATTTCTTTTCTGTGTGGCATTTCGCTTGTGGTATCGTGACACCAAGTGTCCAGAGAATGGATGGGCCGCCCGAGGGGACAGATTATAAGTTTTATCAAGCCTGAGTCGGGCTGGTGTTCTGACTCTTGGCTTGGCACCCCACTCTTCATCTCTTTGTCAATATCTGTGGTCTCTTCTGCCTCCTATTGGCTTGGGAATATCAATTCTCTGGTATCTCCAACTTTATATCGCAATAAGATACTCCAAGACGTCTCACTAACTCTACACAAGACACGTACAGTACGTAAGAGGTTGGTGTGCATTCCTCACTCCCTCCCCCGTGAACGGTACAACTCTTACGTCTGTAGATTAATAGTTTGGTTTGCATTATTTGAAAGAAAAATCAACAAAAAGGATAATTCATGCCATGAAAATGAAATGAAATAAAGTGTTACTTGAACTATAAACGGGTAGAAGACTAAGTGCGCACACCAAGCGAATTGGATACAAGGTACGCTTTACGAAGTCGTGAGCTACAATTCGCGAGATGGTGGGCTCGAATTGCACTGTCGGCAATCCTGAATATGGTTTTTCATGGTTTCCGATTTTCAGACCAATTATTTGTTTGCTGGTGATGTGACTTATGTTTAAACATTCAAATCCACAGCAACTGCTTTCCCTATCCCATCCCATGTGTAACGTGCTCCTGCCATAACCCCTCGATCTACGTTTATACAAGCTTCTGGAAATATCGTCGCATCTACGTCTCCATATACTCTGCATAATCTACGTTTCTACTGGACTATATGCTTTCTACTACTACCACTATTATTATTATTATTATTATTATTATTATTATTATTATTATTATTATTATTATTATTATCTATACCTCTATGTATTATTGGATTAACCTTGCTTTGTGCTCACCCGCCTTTGCGCTCCGGCATCTCTCGACATACTGACTGTCGTCCTCCTGTCTGCTTAACACTAACTACGTCATCTGCCACGTCACTTAAATCTTCTCGAATAGACTGGTCTTCGCTTCCGGGCGTGTATATATTGGACTGCTTCGCCCGTCTTAGGCAGACTGGCATCAACTTGTGTAAAGTGTGTGTGTGTGTGTGTGTGTGTGTGTGTGTGTGTGTGTGTGTGGAGGGGCCACTGACCTCGCACGGCTCGCCGTGCAGTGCGCATTTCATTCCCGTCCAGCTGGAGAAGTTAACCTCGTCGGACTTCGGTGAGCTAAAACACTTCACATACACAATGGTTGGAAAACTTTAACTCTGCCAGTTTGGCGTGTTGAGTGATGACATATTTTTATCTTCAAGGCATTGGCTCGTGCCTAACTTCTTACCACTTTGAATTTATTAAAAATCATTCTTTTTAACTTTCTGCAAATTGTTGATGTGGACTGAGGGTAAACATCGCCAATCAGAATTTTCTCAAGCTTTCATGATTCTGAAATTAATTGAAGGATGAGCTTTCTCCAGTATCGCGCAGTCGGAGTTCCTTTTTTTTCTCTTCCTTACATGTCCTTTTTGTTCTGAACCTCCTCTTTTCCCTCCCCTTTTCTCTTTTACTTGGTTTGTTTGGTTTTTATAATAAAGCGCCCTGGAGGTGTTTGGTTTTCTAAGTGTGGCCAAATATTACGATCTTCGTAGGAAAAGGATAGTTGTTCTTTCAAAAGTTTTTTCATGTCTGTTTTCCTACGAAGAAAACCATCTGAGATGATTATGTATGTCACTCCTTCTTTTTTGAAAATTATAAACTAATCCTGTGTTCTAGTTCCCTTATATTGGTGAGGTTTGCAGCGAATATTAATTATCTGAAATCGTGATCTAACAAATGTATTTAAAAATAGTCAACAATCCTGTGCGGTAGTTTCCCTTTTACTTTCCTCCCGATAAGGGGATGTTGGGTATTGCTCTTGTGATTAATGTCCGGGATCTCTCTCGGACCTATTATCCTTCTATTAATCTGTGTGTAGTGTGATAAAACATTATATTCCAATTATTGTTATCAACCAAAAAAAAAGTTGTTAATTCAAAAGATTTATAACTATTCCTCTACAAAGAGTTGATGATCACCTATGAAACAAATGAAAACTGTTAAATTTAGTCCTGCATAGCAGTTCCCTTTTATCTCTTTATTATTTGTGAAACGGTTAATTTAATTCTTAAGGTAACTTTAAATATCTCTTTGGTGTTTTGTATATCCAGGCTTTGTTTAGGATATATTTCTGCTCGTATGTTAGTCTGTGTGTATTCTGTATTCTGCTAAAGTTACTGTTCCAATACACTTGTTCATCTAAAACTATCGAAAGGTGATATCTTTTCTTTGTTGTTTGGTACCTACCACGGAAAACCTCTCCCACTATCCCCCCAGTTCTGCTTCTGCTCACTCTGCTTTTTCTCTTTGGTTGATGCGATCGACTTCTTGGTACAGTGTTGCCAACACTTTGAAATCGTCTTGTTTTTTCTAACAACAGTGATGGAAAAATTTATCATGCAGAAAACACCAAATTTACCTTGATTAGCCGAAAACGCCACACATGCGTATACGCGCCGCCAGCAGGATCGCGCTATTTTTCCCTACTGCTTCACCAAACTGCAGGAAGCAAGGCAGAGTCGAATGCATGAGGCAGACTGGAAACTGTAACTTATCTGTGTGATGAACATTGTGAGAATGCTCTTTAAATTTATTTCATTTTATACAGTACGGATATTCATTTGAGGAATTTTGAAATGTGACCTAGTTGGCAGGCAGTCTAATAGCTTGAAGTATATCAAATCAAAATAAATTTAACGGACTTATGGAGCCATGCTCTGCATTCGGAAGACGCATGGATTCAAACAACACCGTTGGCTGCCCTGGGAATGTTTTCCTTGTGGTTTCCCATTTTCACTTCCAGGAAAATGCTGGAGCAGTTCCTGTGCATAAACCATAGCCGATCCCTTTCACCTCCTTAACCTATTCCATTCACCATCATTTATAATCATTAGCTCCTCAAATGCACATGGCGCCGGGAAGGGCACCCGGCCATAAAACATGTCATATAAATTCATCTCAATTCACCCCCGACCCTGTATCAAGAAACTGGCCTTTTTTCTTGCTTTACGTCGCACCGACGCAGGTAAATATTAATGCGACGATGGGGCAGGAAAGGGCTAGGAGTTGGAAGGAATCAACCATGGCCTTGAATAAGCTACAGGCCCAGCACTTGCCTGGTGTGAGAATGGGAAGCCACGGGAAATCATATTCACCATATAGTGGGGTTCGAACCCATTATCTCCTAAATTAAATCTGCCAAGTACGTAACCTAATCCGTGCAGCCACTTGACTCGGTTCGAACAAACTAAATCTACACCTAAATATAAAGGCAACCATGAAAGAACATCATTAATTTCATCTGTACATCCCAAAATAATTTAACTCGATAACGAATTAGCATAATTCGATTGAAAGACCCAAGGTGAAGACACACTCGCAAATGGCAGATTTAAGTATAAACTCTCTCGTAAAGAGCTCTTAATCCTCAATCTATTGCCCCAATAACCGACCACGCAATCACGATTAGTACATACAATTCTAATCAACTAGTACACTGTCTACTGACTTTATGTTACAAAGAAATGAAACACGGGGTTAAGTCAAAATAAAATAAGACTTTTAATTTTTACAAGCTCTTGTAGGTACTAGAAATCAGATAAGCTGATTATTAACTCAAAATCTCACCGGGCTGAGTGGCTCAGACGATCGAGTGCAGGCTTTTGGAAACCAAATTGGTGGTTTTGTTTCCGGTTCAGTCTCGTTTTATTTGAAGACGCATTGAAGTCTCGTAACAATAGGTTTACCGGCACATAACATAACTCTTGCAGGATTAAATTCCGGCACCGAAAATCGTAAAGGTAGTGAGACAAGTAAAACCAATTACATTAGCATTATTACCTGTAATGCTATTATTGTTACTATTAATTCATTTTCCTTTCAGTTGAAATGTATAAGGTTCTCTGATGCTTGAAATCGTTCGGTTCCATGTGTAAGTGGTCAGCATCTTGGCCTTCGGTCTTCGGGTTCTCCGGTTCGATTCCCGACCAGGCCGAGGTATCTTAATCCTCAATAGTTCATTTTCTTCGTTTAATGACAATTTCCTTTTGTGAGTTTTCCAATATTACTCAAATTCACATACCACATACAACGCCCTCCGCCATCATACTGCTTTATTTAAATATTTGTATGGTGACGATGGGATAGGATAAGGGTAGTACTCGGAAGGAAGCGAGCGCGACCTTAATTAAGGTACAGTCCCAACATTTTCCTGGTTTGAAAATGGCAAACCAGGGATAAATCATCTTCAGGGCTGCCCGGATTGCGTTTCGAACACACTATCTCGTAAATGTAAGAACACAGTTACGTAACACAAACCGCGTAGCCAACTCCCTCGGTCCCTCGATACTAACACGCAGTTGAAAAATGCCACCTAATAGGCTAAAATAGTTCAATGAAGTTATTATTATTATTATTATTATTATTATTATTATTATGCTCAAATTTAGAACAGAACACAATAAACCGTCCCGCAGTTTCGGACCACCTGAAACTACGGAGAGAGTAATCATTTGTATGTTTTGATACATGCATTCTTTTCCTTATTACTATTTCTCCATTGCTATAATATAATTTAATATTATTAAGCATTACAATTAAACTAATTAACTATTTCAACACAATTCCTAAATCGTAGGTTTTATAACTTTTATTTCTTTATTTTTTCCTAGACGTTAATAGAGTAATATATAGTATACAGCGGCGGTCAAAATAATAGAGCCATCTCTATTGACGAGATTAAGAACTAGGATATCTATTAGTTCGCAAAATCTCCACGAGTGCCGTGTTGTCAGTCCCATTTAGACAATATCAGGGAAGACGTCGCTGCTGTCTGTAGTCGTGCCAAAGGAAGCGTTTGAGCTAGACGTTCGAAAAGATGCATCAAGGTAAGAATCTTATGGGTCAAAATAATAGAGCCGTTTTACAGAAGTCCCGTTCAAATTGATTTTTTGCAGTTGTTTTGGGGGCTAGTGATATTATTTGTCAACAAACCTCCACTCAATATTATTTTGTATGC
Source organism: Anabrus simplex (assembly GCF_040414725.1). NCBI lineage: Eukaryota > Metazoa > Arthropoda > Insecta > Orthoptera > Tettigoniidae > Anabrus > Anabrus simplex. The sequence continues at coordinate 149,215,374 of NC_090270.1, forward strand.
AAACTGACGTTTGGTTTTGTTTACATTCCTCTAGATGGGCAGAGCAGATCATACAAGTGATGATGGTCGTATAGTAATGTTCCGGATGTTCAAAAGTGGGATATCCATGAATCAAATAGCCAAAGATTTACACGTTTCGCGAAAACGAGTCCAGAACGCCATTAGACTGGCAAAACAAACTAAGCCGCAGGTGGGGAACAGGGGACGACCTCGTGTAACTACTCCTCGCGTAGACAGACTCATCACTAGGGAAGTAAAGAAACCCATTTTTGTCACCACCACGACTGAAAGCCATTTTGTTTAGCGACAAAAATGATGTTCAACCATCAACTTCAACGATTCAAAGACGACTGAGATCCGCAAAATTGAATGGGCGCATTGCGAGACAGGAATTTAATCCCATTTTAAAAACTGTGAAATACTGTGGCGGAAGTGTTATGGTATGGGGATGTTTTTCATGGTATGGCCTTGGTCCAATACACTGTATCAACGGCATAATGAACGTAGAAATGTACAACGACATCTTAGCAAATGTGATGCTGCCTTATGCTGAAGAGGAAATGCCGCTGAAATGGAAATTTCAGCACGATAACGATTCAAAGCATACTGCAAGGATCATAAGGCAGTTTTTTCAATATCACCATATTGAAGTATTAGAGTGGCCACCTCAATCCCCTGACGCATCATCCATCGAGAACTTATGGGAGATCGTAGACAAGAGAATTGACCGCTCAAAAGCTACGTCTTTAGATAAACTTTGGGAAGAAATCCAGAGAGCCTTGTATGCGATCAGCAGCGCCGAATGCAGGCGTTTAGTCGACTCTATGGGTAAGAGGTGCAGGGAAATCCTCAAAAATAAGGATTACACCACGAAGTACTAATGCACTCCTATGCAAAAACGACTGTTTCTGTAAATTTCATAAGACTTAGATCAAGTACAAAATATTTGTGTCAATTGGCTCTATTTTTTTGACACTGTGGTCTGGTATTATTTTGAATATTATTGATTAGTTTCAGTTGTGTTATCTATATAACTGACTGTGGTACGATGTGACTCTGTTGTAATGGTTCCTGTACAACGTAAAATTTTGTTTCCATCATAGTACAAACATGTCTAGTAAAAAATTTGCACTTTATTCTAAACCTTTGCCAGGTGGCTCTATTATTTTGACCACCACTGTAGGACAAACCTGTTGCTTACCCTCCCTAAGTTGGATTAGTGCTTACTTTTGGGTGAGCAGTCTTTACAAAGTTATCCTACAATTACAATATACATTTTGAGTGAACTGAATGAATGAATGAATTACTACATGAACTTGTGAATTGGGAATGAACGTTTTCATTATTGAATTGTGTTCGTGAATTAGTGACTAAACACTCTTCACACACTGTCACGGGTAGTCACCAACTGGGGAGAAAACATTCATTATTGATTGATTGATTGATTGATTGATTGATTTGATTGATTGATTGATTGATTGATTGATTGATTGATTGATTGATTGATTGATTGATTGATTGATTGATTGATTGATTGATTGATTGATTGATTGATTGATTGATTGATTGATTGATTGATTGATTGATTGATTGATTGATTGATTGATTGATTGATTGATTGATTGATTGATTGATTGATTGATTGATTGAAAGCATGCTCTCGGCCTACCGCTGCGGAACCCGGCCGTTTAGGAGAGAACATTCCATTCTGTATGAATGAATGAAGCCTCCGTAGCTCAGGTGGTAGCGCACCGGCCTCTCACCGCTGGGTTTCGTGGTTCAAATCCCGATCACTCCATGTGAGATTTGTGCTGGACGAAGCGGAGGCGGGACAGAATTTTTCCGGGTACTCCGGTTTTCCCTGTCATTCATTAATCATTGCCACAGAGGAGTGCGACAGGTTCGGCAGCCAGCACAATTCTTATCCTCGGCGCTAGGTGGTGGCTTCATTCATTCCATTGCTGATCCGGTACAATGATGAAAACAGGCTGTCGATTTTCAAGAATGAATGATTGATTGATGGATGAGTAAAGGGACTGAGTTCCAGTAAAGAGAAATATATATTTATCCTCTCTCTCCCAGTCATCCCCCAACCACCAACTTCGGGGAGAGTTTCATGAGTGAATGAATGAACTGAATTAAATGAATTACTATATTGAACCCATAATTCTACGGTGAGAAAAATTTTTTTCTTCTCAAATATTTATTTGGCATTCAGGAACTACTGTATGTTTGAGGGCAGCCATTTTGCGCTCCCAGGAGCCCGAGGTTGCGTGGGGAGGTTCTTCCTTCCCGGCGAGCTCGTGAATTGCCGGGACACCTCGGCGGGGCTCGAGTGCCCGACAATTCTTTTAATCCATGGAATTCTGCAGAATGAGGGATTTTGATAACATAGTAAATAATGAAATAAATAAGCAAAATTATTCATACACCCTCTGTGAAGGTAGAGACACCAGGGAAAATTTTAAGTGCAGTTAAGCCCAAGTACATGGTAGCGTGAGACCAGCGAACTAGCTACACGTGCCAAGGTCATGGAAGGAAGAAAACGCGCGAAACGCACGGGCAGAAACAATTTATTTCTCCTGTTGTGAGTGTAGAAAAATTATAAAATTAACATCGAACATAAGTGCAAGTCTGTCCGGAGTTCTGGGACAAGTCTTATCAAAATTGGTCTATTAGAAGCAAATTTGGCAGATTTCACAACCAAGCCTCATAGAGGGGATAGCGTCCTTCCGGAAATTATAAAAGAAACCCCCCACCGTAGATTTTTGAGTGTCGATCTGGAACTTGAAGCCGCGGGAGCTTGGGCCCGTCGTCATTAGAATTTCGCGCCAGATTGACCGACAATAATTCAATACATGTTCGTGACTAAGGTCCATATATTTAGTTAAGAAGAAAAAGTGATTGGAGAAGTTCTGAACGTTTGCAGACGAACTGGGAAGGTGTAGGCTGGTTGAAAAATACACAGCAGATTTTATTTTTATCATTTCGTGTACTCTTGTAAGTGAAGAAGGTCTGGGGGAAGCGATTCAAAATAGTTCTACTCCCTTATCGGCCGAACACCTGTTCTTATTGAAACAACGGGGAGAGAAACCACTCTGGGAAACGCATCAGACAGTTATAGTCGACTGCAGAACGAGGGAAGTTCGTGGTGCAAGTTACAGAGAAAGTGCATTATTTATATGGTAATTTTAATCTCGTGTGTGTGAAGGGTAGTGTTTGGATGAGTGAGTTTTTGAAAATGAAAATGTTATCTGTGAAAATGAGTGGCTAAGTACGAGGTTGCTGGTGATGATGTAATCAGAATGCTGAGAATGTCACCAATGTGCAGGTCTGTCTATTTTATATTATGTTGTAGTTAGTTAGTTAGTTACTGTCTGTCCTAAACAAAATTTCCAGATGATTGTCGGGTGATAGTCGTAATTATCAGGCGAAAGGCGTTGTAAATTTTGGTCAGCGTGTGAAAATTTCAGTGTGTAAATTTCATGTCAAGAACGGTAAATGCGACGCTTAAAATTTTGTGTTGAGATGAGATATCATTCAAAGTGCGGATTTGTGAACGTTATAAGTGTAAATTTGTCGTGGCGAATATCGTAATTTCAGGTGTCAGTTGCATTCAGAAATGTTGGTCAATAATAATAATAATAATAATAATAATAATAATAATAATAATAATAATAATAATGTTTACCGCGGGATAAGGAAATTCCTCTCTGTTAAATTACATTTAACCAGTTATTTTTACAAGGATCGTAGGCATATTTAGATAATGTCAATAAAATTTGTTAGAGTCACAGTCATTAATGGGAAGGAAATTTTGAGACATCGTGTATACTTGAATTGCGAAAGGTCGATGTGTGCTCTTGGATTCTTGAGGTCCGAAAGTCTTAATAATAGTAAAGTAAGAGATGTGTTTAATAATGGTTGTCGTTTTCACCAGGGGATCGATGTATGAAAAAGGATCTTGAAGGAAAAGGAATTGAGTGCGATGAATTGATATGTATGTGGAGACGAGATAGACGGAAGTAATACCGCTGGAAAGCGAGGAGAAAGAGTGTTGAGACAAGCTGTATTTTTGTAGAGGAAGTATTTAGGAACAGGCTGTGTGAGGCAGGCTGTATTGTTTTCCGCAATCAATCCGAATTTGAGATGACTATGATGTGAAGCATTGTGAAATTTATAGAAAGATTCCAAGTGAAAACGACTCTTGTAAATGTTACAGTCTGGGTAGTACACATCCAGTGATCTATGTTGCGTAAAGCCCGCATGGATGATAAGAGAATGAACGATCTCCAGGATCAAAGAGTACTTTGGACACACGGTTGGGTTATATTTAATTTGTTCACTGGAGAGGTCATGGATAAGATGGTTGGAATTGATGATAGGCGATCTGAGAATTTCGAATGCGATGGTGATGATTATTATTTTGAAGGCGTCCACTAAAAGGGTACACGTGTGTTGGGAATTTTCATTTGCTTCCCTAATACTTCAGTGCACAGGCTGAGATTGTGTCGAGGTGGAGAATCGATCGTCACGTCTATTTATTTTTGAGTTCACATATTATAAGGAGTTAGACACTTACTGTATTTTTCGAGAGGTAGACACTTGCTGTATTTCGACTTGCATTCATTTGATAATAGAGACGTGGGTTCCGTCGTGCGTATTTGTTTGACGAAATCTAGTGTTAAATATCAGAGTTGTTTGAGAATTGCATTTCGCCTGATATGTTAAGGGAGGCGTAGTACGACCCACTTTGACGCCCGACGATAGATTTAGGACGTCACGTGTTTATTCTTGGAGTCATTGATGATGAGACGTCCTAGGTCACGCCCGACGATAGAATTTGGAAGGCATCATGTACATAATGATTAGGTTTAGGGTGTACAGATTTCAAGTGAGCCCGACGATAGGTCTGGGATGGTAGCTGTACACACTCAAGTCTCGGTTAAGATGTGTTTCTTTTGTTTCTTTTGTGAAGTGGCCTGGAGGAAGGTAGCGGTTACGGTACGATATGATTTATTGTAGAGGGTCTATGCGAAGCTCTCATTGAGATAACGGGAATGCTATCAGACGAGTTGAGGGCTGTCCAAGTGTGGGACATCGACCCGATCTAGATTAAATATTTTTACTGTGTTTCTTCGTGCGTGTTAAGCTGTATGACTTCGAGATGTTAATTTATTTTTACGGACTTTATTGTTTCCTCGTCTTGACGTCCGTTTTCGTTGATAGTGTGCATATTGACACTCAGTGTTTTAGAATGAGACTTGAGTTGCGAATGCGGTTTCGATTCGTCAGCCAGTATTTTATATTATTTTCATCTTGTCGTAATTTTATTCTTATTCTTAGTTAGAATAAGTAAATAATCACTTTACCAGTAGTGTGTTGGGACAGACAGTAAATAGAGAGATCTGTACTGGTAGCATTGTGGTCAAGGGAAAGAATTCCTTAAAATTGTAGTAAATTTTAGCGTGGACTGGTAAATTTATTAAGCATAATAAACCCATTTCTAACCTGAAAATCGGTTCAATAATAATATTTTCAAGTGACTTTTCACTTTTGATTAACTTCAGTGTTTGGCATTTCTTCTAAATGCATGATTAGTAAGTGTTTCCTGCATTTCGCAGTTTTGTTCCTTTAGAACGACTTAACGTAAGATCCTCCCGGATCATGTTGTTGTTGGTTCCTTCCGAACAGCTGTTTGGGGTGATGCACGTTTAGCATCGGGATTACCGTATCACTTAAGGGTGTCATGAATGACAAATACATGGTGGAATTTTATTTCAATTGTGAATGATGCCATTAACTTGTAGTGAACACCATGCTTTCCCATAATATTTCGCAACCTATCCAAAGCAACTGATAGTCAGTTTGGTTCGATTAAGGGTCCATTCGGCGGATGTTCCGTATCCGTGAAGGGTATTTGACTGGTGGATAACCTTAATTAAGAGAAAATCAGGCGTTCTAATTGTTGAAAGTCAGATTTTCCACGGATCGTGTGGATTAACTCTCAGTTCTCGTTTGGAATAACAGGTGCCCGGTTTTCAGGTCTTCCCTTTTTCAGTTTTTCAGTTTCGCTGTCCACTAACATATTAGCTTCTCCGAAGCAACTCTTCGACATTGGAAGAAACGAAGTGACGTTATGTAATGTGACTGTGTTTGGAACTTTTCAAAATCAATAATTAATTTTTTTTATATTTTTGTGGCAAGAATGCATATTAAATTAACGATGTTATCGTGCTCTTTCAGTTTAATAAAAGTTAGTAAGCACATTTTTGCTCCTCATTTCAAGTAGTTAGGCTCTCTTCTGAACCCCATCGTTTGGTTAAGATCGTGACCGAATTTATTCCCGCAACGACCCAAGATTTAAGAGTTCTAAATTGTTCTACTGTAGCAGCCGTGGCCGACCAACGATGGAATGGTAAGTTCAAGGGTTCAATATGAATTGTTGAATGAATGATTTCATTATTCCATGGTGTTCAAATTTTTGAATCGCTATACTAGGCAAATTTGAAATTAACATCTTTGCCTAGAAAACAGATTTCGTTCCTTATACCTCTTTAAACAGTGCGATAGCTTGACAGCTAACGAACCGGTCCACTGAACAGTCGCATATGTACGAACCTATTCAGCATGAATAACAGATTAGCAGGATTGCCTTGCTGTTCACACATAAACCAAGTCGTGATATATTTTTAAAACCTGAAACAGATATAGTTATCATAACGTACATCAATGTGCTCGTAAACACTTGTGTTCTGTATGTAGAATTACATTACTAGTAAGAGCACGTACTCCACACCGCTGCTGTATGATGTTGCAAATGTTCTGGGTTTGAAATTCAAAAACCTGGGCTTAGGCCTAGCATAATATACGGTCTACGGAAGCCATGAGACGGGAGTGCTGATGCTGTAGTTGCTTCTTTATTCTTGTGACACACATATACTGCTCGCATTTCCAGCACCCCTTTACATACGTATACTACCACACACCAACCATTCACACGTATCCCTCTTTTTTTTTTACCGCACGTTCGCTCTCTGTCGGCGGCTGATGGTGGTCGCTCTCTCGGGAGATAGCTGCTTGGCCCGAGGCGGCCGGGAAATCACAGATGAAATGGAAATGAGCTGCCTCACCCGCTGCTGAGCTCTCTAAGAGTGTGAACCTTAAAGGAATGTCGCTCGGTAGACCTTGCAAGTGTCATGGAATGTTTTATATGATTATGTCAATTCATTTAGAAGGAAAAGGAATTCCTGCACAGTTGGAATTATAAACCCTAAGTTTGTAATTATTCCTTACTCTAGCTTCTAACAGGGATCTCTATTTCTCAAACAACATGCAGAAATATACAAAGAGTGACCGTGTGAGTTGGCCGCTTGATTATGGTCGCGTAGCAATGAGCTTGCTTTTTTTTTTCTTTTTTTTTCACGTTTAAAAACTGCTCTCACTTCATCATTACACAAAGATATTAAAGTTTTACAACCTTTACACACAGTTGTTCATAGGCATACCCTTGCTGTTTCTGCTACAGTATCCCTGTATGCCACCCATTACTTTTCCATACCCTGAACCTGCTTACTGTCTATTGTTTGGAACTTTTTACTAATCATATCCATGTACAGTACTTCTAATTTCCTCATCCTGGAGATTTATACCTTTATTCGTCTGCAAACAGATTTGTATTTCCCTATCCTAGGCTTAGAGGTACTTAGTCCGCTACAAACTAGATAGTGGTCTGATTCAGGAAAAATCCGCGGAATACCCACATATTCCTAATAATGTTATTGTTTTTACTTCCCACTAACTACGTTTACGGTTTTCTGAGACGCCGAGGTGCCAGAATTTAGTCCTGCAGGAGTTCTTTTACGTGCAGGTAAATTACCGATATGATGCTGATGTACTTGAGTATCTTCAAATACCACCGGACTAAGCAAGGATCGAAAATGCCAAGTTGAGGTCCCACCGATTCCTAACAGACTTCCTGAATGCAAAGTCGGTTATGATATCGTCTATTATGGATTATTCTACAATTTGTTTTACGTCACGCCGACACAGATAGGTCTTATGGCGACGATGGGATAGGAAAGGCCTAAGAGTAGGAAGGAAGCGGCCGTGGTCTTAATTAAGGTACATTTGCCTGGCGTGAAAATGGGAATTCACGGAAAACCATATTCAGGGCTGCCGATAATGCGGTTCGAACCCACTACCTCCCGGATGCAAGCTCACAGCTGCGCGCCCCTAACCGCACGACCAACTCGCCCGGTATTACAGATTTGGTTCGATTACCATCCCATGTGTAACGGTGAACAGCCTTATGCTTTTAGAATGGATTCGTAACTGCTAACTCCATACTAGTACTGATGACCTATAAATGCTTTCCATTCCTATTAGGTTGTGTATTTTCCCCACATTCACCTATCACCTCTCCGTATCCTTTAGTTATATTTCCCAGTCTCGCTGTTGGCCTTGACTACGATGTCACTCAGTACTTCATAAAACTTGTCAACTTCATCCTCATCTGCACTGTCACATGGTGAATAGACTGAGACAATATTCTAATCCTAATTCCTCCAACAGATAAATCTCCCACATCATTTGCTCATTTATGTGCCTAACAGAAACTACGTTGCGTGCAATATTATTCCTGATGAACAGTCCTATCCCATACTCTGCCGTTCCCCTTTTAACACCTGTTAAGAATACTTTATAATCTCCTATGTTCCCTGTTAACTCCCCTTACCCGAAGATCAGTAACTCCTAACACATCCAAACGCATCCTCTTTGCGAAGTACTATCTTCCATAAGCCCCATTAATATTGAGAGCTCCCCATCGAACTCCAGTTCGTTCACCAAGTAGTTTCAGAGGAGTCCCCCACCTGTCAAATGGAAATGGAACTTTGTTACTCCCATAGGTCCGAGACTTGCTTACAATGTTCTGATCTGAGTAAATTCTGTGCAGTAGGATGCTACTCTATTTAAACATAGACCCAGTGAGGATCTATCCTCTAACGGGTTAGGGAACACCGGTGGACTGTGCATTTCTAGCCACTTGAACACAAAGATGGTCATGACTCAGAATATATCCTAAATATTCATTCCCATCCATAGCAACTGGTATCCCAACTCTCAGGACCATTTGCTAGGCCACTCAGCCGTTGCCCATGGTTCACGAACTGAGACGTGACTACAGTAAACCACACCATGAACCTTCAAATTTTGTATGATTAATTTTTTCTACTAGTGAAGAGAAAAGAGTTAAACAGTTAATGTCATTTATGTTAGCCCGTGTGCATACTCCTACAATTTTCTATCGTTTGCAGGTGGCAATAGACAAGACCCAATTAACAGGATACGTACACCATCTGAGATATAATCTATTACGCTCTACCGTAAATTACAAATTCCTATAATTATTAATATTCTAAATTGAGGGAACCTATGGTGCCCTCTGGCGCTCATTTACCTGCACTTTCGGCTATTTATTTATTTATTTATTTATTTATTTATTTATTTATTTATTTGTCTTCAGTTTTGCATTTAGCTGGAAGTCGCCAGATTACTGTATAATTAACAACCTGATATGGTACAAGTAGGAATAGAGTAATTCTTCTTGTCAATTTCTAGTGTTATATCAATTGGCACCTTCGGCAGTGGGGCAAATATTAATTAATATTTTAAAATATAGTTTCTGTATAATCGTAATGTTACACGTGGTCACCAACCTTTGGGACAAGTATTTTGAAATGGTACATATGTAACTCTATTTTAACTAAGAAGCCTCTTGCCTCGCAATACTCATTAACTTGAACATCCCCCTTGATCTATATCCTTCTGTTGTACACCCTTTCCAAAACAATCCCCAATACCTTGGCTAATGAGAGGGTGTTACCCTCAAGACAGCACGCCTAGTTATTATTATTATTATTATTATTATTATTATTATTATTATTATTATTATTATTATTATTATTATTATTGTTATTATTATTGTATTTATTTTACGCATGACATTTAGTGCCGGGAGTGTCCGAGGACACGTTCAGCTCTTCTGGTGCAGGTATTTCTATTTGACTCCCATAGGCGACCTGCCCGTCTAAGTGTCAGACAATGATGGTGATGACGATGGTGACTAGGTAGGGAAAGGGTGAAATCCGGTTCCGAGTTTCATATTATTAGCATTACGTCCCAGTAACTACTTTTACGGCTTTTGGAGACGCCGAGGTGCAAGAATGTTTTCCCACAGGTGTTCTTCTACAGGTACCTGTCGGTATATGTGCTGATAAGATGCAGTCGTATTTGAGCACCTTCAAATACCAACGGACTGAGTGGGGATCGAACCCACCAATTTAGTCTCAGAAAGCCAGTGCTCGATCGTCTGAGACACTTAGCCCAGAAAATCGGTACAGGAGGATTGTTCTCAGTGGCTCAACCAATCAAACGCACCTAAAATCCCCAGTTCGGTCGAGAATCGAACATAGAGCCCTCTGAACCGAATGATACTATCCAGACCATTCTGACAAGGAGTCGAACATTTGGGATACACAATGCTCCATTGAAATGTAAGCCAGTGATCACAGACTGAAGAAAAATTTCGACGCTGAAGATATAATAATTGCTTCTTAAATGAGCAATAAAGGATACTGATGCGAAAAATACGACGGAAAATCGTAAGACCAGTAGTCCTGGTGAATATTAGTGGTATCCGACCAGTGTTCGGACTGCTTACTAATGGATGCATGGACGCTACTGTCACATAGGAATCACAGAAACGGTTTGCTTGGCATGCACAACGTGTACAGTACCTAAAACTCCAGATCTAAAACAACAGCACCTAATACATTAATGCTCAATGAACATAAATTAGTGTCTTTAAGAATGGGCTAATTTATTGGGTAAAAAAATAAAATACATTTCCACAAGTTCCTCCTGTCGTAAATACGTGGTCGCGGCTAACATTAGTATTAACATTTGCATACGATCAGCATGGAAAAGCCATGTTCAGTCAACATAAATACAAATTACAGAGCTGATTTATAGCACACGAAATGCTGTTGTAATGGGGGAATTAACAAGTGAAGGGGCCTTAATCTAAATTATATTACTCTAATTAACAGCAGCGCTCTCTGGACAACGCAGTATAATGTTACAGAAATGTTTATTTACAGATTCTGCGGCTCATAGTTGTGGACCTTATACGTGTATGCTCAACCAGAAGTAAGCTTTCCTCTTCATCCAGGATTTTACTGTCAAGTTTGGATTAAAAATAAAAAAGGCTAGGCCAAAGACTGCTTCTAGCCCATAGAAGATGTGGAGTTCTCCGCTACGGAAGATATGAATGATGCGATCACTATCATGTGTATCATAGCTTCTCTCTCTATAATATCTACATCGCTTTTGTCTGTACACTTCAAACTTTCGCCTCGTGCTTTGCTTTCATCTAAGGTTAACAATAAGAAAGTCGGAAGTAGTTGCTGTTCGATTTGTGTTTGTTTTTTTGTTTGTTTGTTTGTTTGTTTGTCAACGTAACACCACGGGAAAACAGCTTAGCATAATCTCTCGCAAGTCGGTGCTTAGGTTCAGAAATAGCCGAGGTGTGCACTAAGCTATATATTATTTGACTAGCAGAAGTACCCGCTCTTCTTACGGGTTATCAGGAACTGGCTTTAGTTACTCATACTATCAGTGTGCCTGACTTCATTAGATATTTATATCAGTGGTGTATTTACTTAAGTACGCAAAAATTATTTGTCATGTTTGGAATTATAGTGTATCTTCTTTTTCTTTTCTTCATGGGGGCCTCATTACTATATCCGATTCCTACAGCAGGGGTAGAGTGGTGCCAATATCTCCGTAACGGTTGGTTTTAGGGCCCCAAAACTTTGTTTTCGGGCCCGTAGGGCTTACCGAGTTTTGTTCATTGCGTCAAGAGGATTAAATTGAGCTTTGTCTCGTCCTTATACGACAAATACGATATTTTGCCTATATTAGCCTATTTTTTTAAATATTCTCCCCCCCCCCTCGTGCCACCCACTTCGAATTGTTTTGAAAATAAAATACAGCCCATGTTACTCACTCGCAATGTAGCTTTCTATAGGTGAAGAAATTTTTAAAATCGGTTCAGTAGTTTGAGTCTATTCGTTACAAACAAACAATTTTTTCCTCTTCATAATATTAGTATAGATTAATGCACAGAGGGGTAGCAATACGAGGGTTAGGACGCAAGTCATTGGAACTGGATGCGGAATCTACCAAACAAATGAAGATATATGGATGGGAGCAGGGATCATGAAGAGCAGTAAGTTTACCAGGTGTAGGATACAAAGCAACAAAACCATCAGCCAGGAGATCCTTGTGCACCATAATATTCATTCTCAGAGAGTACAATAACTTCAAATTAGTCTTCTAGATTATCCACAACTCGTTGCCAATGATGCGAAAACCGGGCGAGTTGGCCATGCGCGTAGAGGCGCGCGGCTGTGAGCTTGCATCCGGGAGATAGTAGGTTCAAATCCCACTATCGGCAGTCCTGAAAATGGTTTTCCGTGGTTTCCCATTTTCACACCAGGCAAATGCTGGGGCTGTACCTTAAGTAAGGCCACGGCCGCTTCCTTCCAACTCCTAGGCCTTTCCTATCCCATCGTCGCCATAAGACCTATCTGTGTCGGTGCGACGTAAAGCCCCTAGCAAAAAAAAATTATGCGAAAGATATCGGTACCAGTCGCCTCGGCATGTGTGAATTTTGCAGTCTCATGTTTAACAGTGTTATTAAAGTCCTCTCGTATCCCAAACCGACTCCCACGCAATGGTTCTTAAACTTTGGACAAGAGGTCTAAATTGCACGGAGACAAGTCCGGTAAGCATGGCGGGTGTTCCAGTACTTCCAACGCTGTTCTTGCTTCGTGACATCCATTCTGCACGGAGTCTGACTCACTACCGCTGTCCTATCGCCCTGTTCGTGGCACCTGTCTAATACACCGCCATTGCGTGCTGTGTCCATGTACAGCGAGTGTCATGCTTTCCACGACATATGACCATTGCATGGTAGCCACTGTGAAAATGTGAGAAAAAAAAAGGTGCTCTGATTTATGTCCCAACCCTCTCATTTTGCGGACCAACACAGGATATGTTTTCTTTTTTTGCTATGGGCTTTACGTCGCACCGACACAGATAGGTCTTATGGCGACGATGGGATAGGAAAGGCCTAGGAGTTGGAAGGAAGCGGCAGTGGCCTTAATTAAGGTACAGCCCCAGCATTTGCCTGGTGTGAAAATGGGAAACCACGGAAAACCATTTCAGGGCTGCCGATAGTGGGATTCGAACCTACTATCTCCCGGATGCAAGCTCACAGCCGCGCGCCTCTACGCGCACGGCCAACTCGCCCGGTACAGGATATGTTTAACTTCTCCGTTAATATTAGCTGCATCGAAAACCGGCACGTACTAAAAGTTGTATGGAATATAATTTCCGATCTTTTATGTTCTGTACGTTTTCTTCAGAGGAATAATAACATAGATATTCATTATCACCATCATCATCATCATCATCATCATCATCATCATCATCATCGTCATCCAGTTATGAACCCGAAGGTTGGTTTGCAGTAGCAGAAGAGGAGGTAGCATCGCTAATATCTCAGTCACTTTCATATCATCAAAGCTAAGGATAAGACTGAGGCAGATCAATGATATGTATTATTTCTAAATTAAGGAAAATATATTTAATAGTTTCACAGTTGTATAAATCTCAAATGGAACAAAGATGAACTTATAGATAATATTCCTTCGACAGAACCTACTACTGCACCTGTATAATTGACATGGTTTCGGGCTCGACTCATCAGCAGAAAGCGACTTCACTAATGAGAACGTTACGAATAAAATTTTCTGAAATTTCCTGCAAATATTGAGAATGATGATGACAAAACCGAATACATAAATATTGTGAACATAACAAAGACAGCTATTGATAATATCTTAAATCATATCGCAGCTCCCCATTTTCAAATCTGCTACTGCACACGAAAGGCCAGTCAACGAGTCAGATGTGGTTAAAAGCCCAGAACTGACAGGGAATCGAACTTGTTCATATAATGTACGGAACTTTCCCAAAATATTTTGTGCGCATCACGAACATAATGAAATTTTGCAGCCCGATTATGAATAGTGCATTCGTCCAGTTAAGTTTTTGCTATTCATACTTGATCTGCATTACTATTAAAATGTTATGATTGGACTTTGTATAAATCAAATCATAGGATTGTGTTCTGGGTAGGATAAATAAAAGCATGGGGTGTTGAGCTGATATTAATTAACAGTTTTTTTTATAAGATTGCGTGAAACGATGAAACCAGCTGCATTACGTGTCATTTATGGTAGCGCGGAGAAACTATGGAACATATACCATGGACAACCCTGTCCCACATTTGATGACCTATAGTGATCGGTGGGTCACGTCTCCTCGTTCAGCAGGTGAACTCTGTAGTCTTCTAACCTTGACACTACATTGAGGGTAAAGGTTGAGCTCTAAAGCAAGTCATGCATATTGATTGCTATTCCTCTCAGTATCAGGCAATGTCTTACCTGGTCTTCGTTGTAGCGAAGCATCATATCTCGAATAGAAGCGTTAAATACACGCCTACCACATTTAGAGAATTGAGTTATGAAACTGTAGAAATAACGTGACGTTATTTAAGACCTGCTTTCATACTTCTACTTGTTTAGATACCTGTAATCTACGCTCAAGCTGACGTCAGTACTGCAGTTGTTAATTCTTATCATTTTTTTACGTCCGATCTGGATTCAATCACGGGCGTGTTTAAATGCGACAACTTAATGTCATTCACATCCAACATATTAAGGGATTCTTGTATGACGAAATGTTTACATCCTGGTGCCTTTAAAATCCGTGGCAATTGAAGGGACGTTGTACATGTATAATGATAATAATAATAATAATAATAATAATAATAATAATAATAATAATAATAACTAGCAGTTTCCCGCTGGCTCCGCCCGCAATGTACAAAGTATGGTGTTGTTTGTTACTAACCTCATGGATGTATTAGCAAAGTTTCGAGTTAATGAAATAAAGCACATGATCTGCTGTGGTAATACAATGTAATATTATGTCAACAAAACACTTGAAAATACATCACACAAAGAAATTGAATTAAACGTTCCTTGGAACAATACTACGCGCCGAACTGTTAAAAAGTTCTTCAAAGATCTTCGTCATGGAGACAAATGTACTCATAACTTTCCTCAGAATCTACCAATTTAAGTAGTTATTATCTCAAAAGAAAGCGCTTGATCCACTAAGTGTTTTTAGACCATAACGAACCGCGTACCTCAATTAGAACGGAGGATATGTTTGCTTCAATGAGAAATGAGTGTTGAAGAAATGAGACGTCAAATTAAATGTGCTCTCATAACTTTCCTCAGAATCGACCAATTTGAATAGTTAATAGCTAAAAATGAAAGCGCATGATCCACTGAGTATTCCTAGGCCAAAACGAACTCCATATCTCAATTAAAGCGAAAGTTATGATTGTTTCAAAGAGACAAAAAATTTAAAAAATCAAATAATTTGAGGAAGACGGAAGTTAAGTGATTTATAGTACCTGATGACAAATATGTGCACGATTACCTTTCAGTTAAAAAAATAATGAAGGAAATCGACCGGATAGAATGACCGGACTGATTGACTTTAGTTTTCATCAACATTTTTTAATATATAGATAATAATAATAATATTTATGGATTTATCCCAATACTTGATAATATACTTGGGCCGATGACCTTCGATGTTAGACCACTTAAAACAACAAACATCATCATCATCATCAGCACGATAATATACTGTTTTTGGCTTTACGTCCTACTAACTACTTTTACGGTTTTCGAAGATGCCGTGGTGCCGAAATTTACTCACACAAGAGTTCCTTTACGTGCCAGTGAATCTACCGACACGACGCTGACGTATTTGAGCACCGTCAAATATCACCCGACTCAACCAGGATTGAACCTGCAAAGTTAGGCTCAGAAGGCCAGCGCCTCAACCGTCTGAGCCACTCAGCCCGGTGCCAATAATTGAGGAGGGCACTAAATGCTTATTGAGTCCAAATGTATGCCTGGATGCCTTTCCTGACGCCAACTGTGGCTGGAGAGAAATATATACTATGACGCGTTTCTGTGGTGGTTGCTAGTGTGCTCCATGTAAATGAAGAAGTATATTAAGGCAAACACAAAAACCTGAGCCAGGGAAACTAATTAGATGCCGCTACATCGCAAGCCTAGCACGGAATTGAACCTTGGGCCCTGTGAACCGAATGTCATCACTACATTTCGACTTCCGTTTATCAGGAAGCTACGGGTCTGATTTTATAGCGTCTTATTGATTACTTCTGCAGTTAACAATCAAAATCCCGTTTTATTTCAACATAAATTGGTTTCAAATTTCTCCGGCAGTAGGACTGTACGCTAGTATATCTGGTGTGAAAGATGTCCCACTCGCTGACACACTGAGTTATGAGACGGGATAACAAATACCAGTGGTTGGTATCTCGTCACGGAGCGTCAGAGGTGATGAATGGGTCGAACATTATTGTACTATACTGCACAACACAACTCGCTGAGCACAGAAAAAGTGACGTGTCGGTGGCCAATCACGTTGCCTGACTGCAATGTTTTGCTCCTTGGTAAATCATTCAGCATTGAACAACGGTACACATCACTAACTGACCAACAGATATTGACGTTAACACCTCCACAATTGCAGCAAACCAGAGGCGACGATTCTCGTGAACTATGTGAACAGGCGAGGAAATATTTTCTTTCAAATCGCTTTGATAAACAATTCCTGTTTTGAACCTTTGAACATTATGTCAATATTCAGGGATATGACAGGGGCGATCATTTCAAGCAGAACATATGGACATATGCCCTTTTCCGAATGGTTTCCAAGATAGACATCTCATGTACACTATTTTGTTTTTAAGATAGTGGCGCGCACGTAAGTGTCTTACCCACCCAACCTCTTTGACATTTTATTCTAGCCCAACCTACGTGTTTGCTTTCAACCTTTTGGCTCGGGATGTCTTCATGCCATTAATGAATGAAACATTTCTTGCCATTATATTTTTTCCCTACTTGCTTTACGCCGCACCGACACAGATAGATCTTATGACGACGATGGGACAGGAAAGGTCTCGGAATGGGAAGGATGCGGCCATGGCATTAATTAGGGTACAGCCCGAATATTTGCCTGGTGTGAAAATGGGAAACCACGGAAATCCTACTTCAGGGCTGCCGACAGTGGGGTTCGAACCCACTATCTCCCCTAACCGCACGGCCAATTCGCCCGGTAATGGCCATTATAAATAAAGAATTAAACACAATGTTAGAATTCCAATATAGCATAGAAATAATACAACATTAAATTACACAATCTAACAGTTGTCATAACAGAATTAAACTAATCCGTTGAACAAGCATTTGCCCATGGTGTGTTGAGTGAAGTAGTGCGAGGGATTGAGAGTGTATTAGAGTCATCGGTTAACTATTTTGTACACATGTTGGATAAAATGCCATACATCTACAATAATACACAATATGCAGATATGGTGTACGTATGTTTACGGCTTCTGCGATGGTAGTGTTCCTGCTGCTGTCAAGGAAAATACCGTCGGCGCTTTTCGACACGTCGAATTTCTTACCGTTGAGTGTTTACCAGAGTATTCAGCACATTGCGTGAAAAAGGTATTCTTCCAAGTTCCCATTTTTAGTTCAATAACCAGTGCAGGAACAGCAACACATTGTTGAAATGGTGCAGCGTAGTCCTACTAACAGCACACGGCGCCTTTCTGCACGTATCAGTGTCCCACAAACACGTGTATTATATGCTGAAAACCTGTTCCCATTTAAAACGTAAAAGAGGTTGGGTGGGTAAGACACACAAGTTCACACCACTAGCCCGAAAACAAAGGTACATTAAATGTGTTCTATCTCGTTCACCATTCGGAATAGCGCATATGTCCATATTAAGTTTTTTGCTTCAAATCCACTTTCCTGTCATATTCCTGAATATTGACCATTATTCCTGGGACATTCCGTGTATATATATATATATATATATATATATATACAGGCTGTTAGGTGTATACGTGCAGATATTAAGCTAGTCGACAAAGAGAAAGACATCTCACAATATATGCTATGTACTTTTTATCTTGTCCTATTAGTTTGCCCATAACTGAGCCAAATATTTCAGGACCTAATGTGTTTTGAACGGCCGTAGCAGGATATACCGGTTACGTCATTCTGTCCACGCGTAGTGGAAGTACAGTAGCAGAGTCTAGGGCTTGTTGAACCTGTTTCTTATCGCAGGCCAACACATGTTGTTGTGCACTTCCCCTAAAGGCTTGGCAAGTAGGCGAGGATGACTCACGTGCCAGGCCACTTGCTGTACTCGAAAACCGGTCTAGGGTACTCTGTGTGAAATGTACACAGGATCCTTACAGTGACCTCGAAGATACGCACCAGCACATACGTGCGAATAAAGTATTGTGTAGTTGTGTGTGATTTATAAGACGTCAATGGCATTACTCAGTGATCCAACCTGACAAAATGAAAGGAAATAGTTAATAAGTAAATGAAAAATGAGCGTATTGCGACAGTCTACGATGAATTTCTGACAATAGACAATGCGAGTTGTCTATGCTTATTCATAAACTTTTCAGGTCAATGAAAGGACGGTGGACACTGAAAGAAAAGGCTGTAAGTATTCAGTCATATTGTTATTAATGAGACAGATTTCAAAAACCGTACTTGCAACCATGCGTGAACATTGCTCGAAGGAACAATAGCTACTGTGGATTTCTTTTGCTAGATGCTTTACGTCGCACCGACACAAATAGGTCTTATGGCGACGATGGGACAGGAAAGGGCTAGGAGTGGTAAGGAAGCGGCCGCGGCCTTAATTAAGGTACAGCCCCAGCATTTGCCTGGTGTGAAAATGGGAAAACACGGAAAATCATCTTCAGGGCCGCCGACAGTGGGGTTCGAACCTGCTATCTCCCGAATACTGGATACTGGCCGCAGTTAAGCAACTGCAGCTATCGAGATCGGTCTACTATGGAATTGCCGCCGGGCATTTCTAATAGAAGGCTTATTCTTCTTTTTCCTAATCTGTTTACCTTCCAGGGTTGGTTTTCCCTCGGACTCAGCGAGGGATCCCACCTCTACCGCCTGAAGGGCAGTGTCCTGGAGCGTGAGACATTGGGTCGGGGGATACAACTGGGGTGAATGACCAGTACCACGCCCAGGCGGCCTCACCTTCTATGCTGAACAGGGGTCTTGTGTAGGCCTTGCGGGGGAATGGGGAGATTGGAAGGGATAGACAAGGAAGAGGGAAGGAAGCGGCCGTGGCCTTAAGTTAGGTACCATCCCGGCATTTGCCTGGAGAAGTACGAAACCACGGGAAACCACTTTCAGGATGGCTGAGGTGGGAATCGAACCATCTCTACCCATTTGACCTCCCGAGGCTTAGTGGACCCCGTTCCAGCCCTCGTACCACTTTTCAAATTTCGTGGCGGAGCTGGGAATGGAACACGGGCCTACGGGGGTTGGCAGCTAATCACACTAACCACTATACCACAGAGGTGGACAGAAGGCTAATTACCGGACAGTAAGTGCCGATAGGTAATGTAACGGACCCGTTTAATTAAAACGTCCGTAATAATAATGTTCCTACTACTACTACTACTACTACTACTACTACTACTACTACTACTACTACTACTATCTTTACGTTCCACTAACTAATTTTCACGGTTTTCGAAGACGTTGAAGTGCCAGAATTTTGTAAAGCAGTACTTTTTTAAATGCAAGTAAATCCACAGACACGAGACTGGCGTATTTCAGCACCTTCAAATACCACCGAACTGAGCCGCCTTCGAACCTGCCAAGGTGGGATCAGAAGACCAGCGCTCTATCGTCCGAGCTACGCAGACCGGCAATGGGGCTTAGAGTAAGTTGATCGTGCGGTTAGGGGCGCGCAGCTGTGAGCTTGTATTCTGGTGATAGTGGGTTCGAACTCCACTGTCGGTACCCGGGAAGATGGTTTTCCGTAGTTTCCCATTTTCACATCAGGGAAATGCTGGAACTGTACCTTTATTAGACTTCGAACGCTTCCTTCCCACTTGTATCCCTTTTCTCTCCCACTGTCGCCGTAAGACCTATTTGTGTCGGTGCGACGTAAAACAATTTGTAAGTACATGCTTCGGTAATTTCTGAGACATGTCTGCAATTATATTATTAATAATAATTCGGACCTGTTAAAAGTTCACAATTTTCTTTAGTGTTTTCTGACAGATTACGAGCTACGAAGTTTGACTGGGGCGATTAACTTTTATTTTCATAATAGTCAGTAATAATAGACTAACACAGTTTGTATAATAATATTGTTAGTTGCTTTTCGACGGATGCAAGCTAATCGCACGGCCAACTCGCCCAATAATAATAATAATAATAATAATAATAATAATAATAATAATAATAATAATAATCAAAAATCTTCACGTGCCAATGGAGACGCGCGGTGTCGGAATTTTGCCCACTGGTATTCTTTAACGTGCCCGTAAATCTACCGATCAGAAGCGGTCGTATTTGAGCACCTTCAAATACCAGCGGACTGAGCCAGGATCGAGCCTGCTAAGTTCATGAAACCAGTGCTTGAACCGTCTGAGCCACTCAGCCTGGCAACGTTTATTTTGATACGTTGAATAGGCACTGCAAAATCAGCAGTAAGCTAGAAGGTTCTCATTTACATTTAAACATGTTCTCTTCGGTTAGAAGCACGAAAGGAAGGTACGTTTAATTAATTTATGTTTATAACATGTCCCTTACTTTATGAAGTAAAACGTTCGATGTGTTTTGACATTTCAATTCCGATACTACTCACTTTGAAATTCTATCCCATGCATTCTTTCGTTGACGTAATAAACTTTATTTACGTACACGTCAACACGGGTTGTTTCTGCATACGGCGAGTTGGACTCCCAAAAGACCATGATATTGAAATCGCACTGTGGGAGAATATTCCACGTAAGCAGTTCGACAAAAGCACTAGACCTGTCACATGCCGGTTGTCTGCTGTTCTTAGCGACGGAGATGTCGCTGGACGGGTTCCCCACCCCTACATGAAACCGGTCTGTCTGACCTTGACCTGAATAACAGCTGTCAGAGATGCGAATTATCGTCCGCACTAGTACGCGAGTTACTTCGTAGAAGTAGCATCAGTAGTAGTATTTGAATAATGCCAGTGTATGAATACCACGAATACCATTATATGTTGCTAGTGTATCGTGTGGCAGAACAGAACACGGGTCGCCCTTCATGAATCTATCGGGAAAGGCTTCCAGCAATTTATATTATATTTCTTATTCCCTACGAGTTAAAACAGAGGACACTTTGCGTTTTAAGGGCCGATGACATTAAGGCAGCAATCATCATCATCATCATCATCGTCGTCGTCGTCACGTATAAATATTCAATAAAATAATCGTTTTATATTCATCATTACTGAAATAGGAACTATAAGTTAACATTTAACTTAAGAAGATTGCCTAGAGTGTTTTGTTAATTTACAAAAGAAAGTTTAACATTTCTTTTAATGCAATCTGTATGTTTTTGTTTTTTAAACTGTTGTACTGTAATGTTTAACATAGGTACATTATGTTGTTCACAGGCGTTTTCGTGTACGTTCGTAAATCCGTACTTTTCTATTCGAGATAGTCTTGTTACCGTCCACCTGGAATTACGGAGCCCGTACTGTATATTAGTTCATTATTTTTCTACAACAGAGTGTTACGAATGCGACTGTAGTTCCCGCGACCACGCCACTCTTATGTCTGTGTCACTAATGTGCACTTTGTTCAGCTGTGTGCTGCTTGACTATGTGGCTCTCGTTACCTTCTTCTTCCTCTTCTTCTACTGCAGCCTTATGTCTTAACAGGTATATTGTATTCTACCGACATCATCTCAACACGCTGGAGCGTAATCTGCTGCGATTTACCGAGCTCGATAGCTGCAGTCGCTTAAGTCCGGCTCCATGGCTAAATGGTTAGCGTGCTGGCCTTTGGTCACAGGGGTACCGTGTTCGATTCCCGGGAGGGTCGGAAATTTAACCTTATTTGGTTAAATTTCCTGGCACGGGAACTGGGTGTATGTGCCATCTTCATCATCATTTCATCCTCATCACGACGCGCAGGTCGCCTACGGGACTCAAATCAAAAGACCTGCATCTGGCGAGCCGAACTTATCCTCGGACACTCCCGGCACTAAAAGCCATACGACATTTCATTTCAGTGTGGCCAGTATCCATTATTCGGGAGATAGTGGGTTCGAACCCCACTCTCGGCAGCCCAAAAGATGTTTTTCCGTGGTTTCCCATTCTCACATCAGGCAAATGCTGGTGCTGTACCTTAATTAAGGCCACGGCCACTTCCTTCCCTGTCCTAGCCCGTTCCAGTCCCATCGTCGCCATAAGGCCTATCTGTGTAGGTGCGACGTAAAGCCAATAGCTACTGCGATTTGTTATTAGCACCATCATAGTAAAATGTAATATAGTTGTGGCGGAATCTTCTTAGATAAGTTCGACATCTGTAGATTGTGTATAATTTGATAACTCATCTGTACTCATGAAAGCGACCGTCGGCCTGGCGTTCAGGTTAATAGCTACATGTCTCTAACGTGTAACCTTGTTTATGTTTCTTATATTTATTGATGTGTATGTTTGATGTTTATACACAATACGAGATTACAGCTGACTCATCCCCACGAGCTTGACCTGGTTCTCGTTTTACGCATAGTAATCTGTAGGTAACTACTGCGAACGATGCTAACTCACGTGACATACATTTCATCTTGTTTCCTCTTAAACCACGCATATTTTACTATTTTCTTCCACGTATTTAAGCTTTTAATGACCTAATAATAATAATAATAATAATAATAATAATAATAATAATAATAATAACGTTAAGTGCTTTACGTCCCACTAACTACTTCTACGGTTTTCTGAGACGCTGAGGTGCCCGAATTTAGTCCCGCACGAGTTCTTTTTATGTACCAGAAAATCTGCCGACACGAGGCTGACCTACAGTATTTGAGCACCTTCAAATACTACCGGACTGGGCCAGGTCCGAACCTGTAAAGTTGGAATCAAAAGGCCTGCACCTCAACCGTCTGAGCAACTCAGCCCGGAAGGAGGCACGAAATGTAGGTACGTTTAATTTATTTACTGTAGTTGTATAACATGTCCAATATTCCTTTGAAACTAAACGTTCGATGTGTTTCGATAATTCAATTCCGATCCTACTCATTTGGGCATCCCATAACTGCTTTCGTTGGCGTAAGGACCTGCCATCTTTCTTGTACCTTTACGCAATGCACAACGGGGATCTACTGTATTTCACGTCCCGGCGCGCCTATACCAACCAATAATTATATCACACGCTCGTACAGGTCCCTCACCGATTCAGGTTTTCAGGTTATTTCCATACTCACTAGACCACGGGGCTGATGACCACACGTATCCCAATCCCTTAAAGGACATAACAGCAAATGAACCAGTATTAACACTGAGAATTCGGTACATCCAGGGTCCGAAACCGATGACCAGGGTTGTCTGAAGCCCCTAAGACGGAAACTGAATACTGACAACTACGAAACAGTCTGGCGAGAATGTAACGTAACAAGGCATACGCTACTGTAGTAGCCACCTTCAGCTGTTATCGTAGCTCAGTTGCTCTTAAACATAAAACCAGTTTGACAAGGATGTTACGTAACATCTCGTGGTAGCGTTCAGCTGTTGTACGTAAACATAAACAGAAACCAGTTTGGCACGCATGGCGCGTGACTCGCCTGTTCTCAAAGGGAAGCTATTCATTCACAAGAACAAGGCATACTACCTATTCTAAAAACATCGTATCTCTTTGCTCTCGAAAATAACTTCCGAGAATTACTAAAAGTTTGATATATAGTGGTTCGTCACATCGTTCTCTATTGCTAGAAGAAATATCTGCAGGTATACACCTAACACCCTGTATATTCCCTTGTTTTTGTTTCTGTCGAAATTGCAATCGAATCATGGACCGCTTATAATTATCACTTTGATGACAAGATTAACGTAAGTAATGAACTATGTATTCCTTCCAAGAGGAGTTGTTCTAATTTTGCAGTCACCCGATATCCTGTATGTGTTAATAACGTGTATCATGTATAGTTTATACACTGACTGACAGAGCAAATACAACACCAAGAAGGAGTGGTCAGAACGTTATGCCAATTGCAGGGTAGACTGACGTCACTGAGGTATGCTCATGATGTGAAATGCGCCGCTGTGCTGCGCACGTAGCGAACGATAAATGGGACACGGCGTTGGCGAATGGCCCACTTCGTACCGTGATTTCTCAGCCGACAGTCATTGTAGAACGTGTTGTCGTGTGCCACAGGACACGTGTATAGCTAAGAATGCCAGGCCGCCGTCAACGGAGGCATTTCCAGCAGACAGACGACTTTACGAGGGGTATGGTGATCGGGCTGAGAAGGGCAGGTTGGTCGCTTCGTCAAATCGCAGCCGATACCCATAGGGATGTGTCCACGGTGCAGCGCCTGTGGCGAAGATGGTTGGCGCAGGGACATGTGGCACGTGCGAGGGGTCCAGGCGCAGCCCGAGTGACGTCAGCACGCGAGGATCGGCGCATCCGCCGCCAAGCGGTGGCAGCCCCGCACGCCACGTCAACCGCCATTCTTCAGCATGTGCAAGACACCCTGGCTGTTCCAATATCGACCAGAACAATTTCCCGTCGATTGGTTGAAGGAGGCCTGCACTCCCGGCGTCCGCTCAGAAGACTACCATTGACTCCACAGCATAGACGTGCACGCCTGGTATGGTGCCGGGGGCTAGAGCGACTTGGATGAGGGAATGGCGGAACGTCGTGTTCTCCGATGAGTCACGCTTCTGTTCTGTCAGTGATAGTCACCGCAGACGAGTGTGGCGTCGGCGTGGAGAAAGGTCAAATCCGGCAGTAACTGTGGAGCACCCTACCGCTAGACAACGCGGTATCATGGTTTGGGGCGCTATTGCGTATGATTCCACGTCACCTCTAGTGCGTATTCAAGGCACGTTAAATGCCCACCGCTACGTACAGCATGTGCTGCGGCCGGTGGCACTCCCGTACCTTCAGGGGCTGCCCAATGCTCTGTTTCAGCAGGATAATGCCCGCCCACACACTGCTCGCATCTCCCAACAGGCTCTACGAGGTGTACAGATGCTTCCGTGGCCAGCGTACTCTCCAGATCTCTCACCAATCGAACACGTGTGGGATCTCATTGGACGCCGTTTGCAAACTCTGCCCCAGCCTCGTACGGACGACCAACTGTGGCAAATGCTTGACAGAGAATGGAGAACCATCCCTTAGGACACCATCCGCACTCTTATTGACTCTGTACCTCGACGTGTTTCTGCGTGCAACGCCGCTCGCGGTGGTCCTACATCCTACTGAGTCGATGCCGTGCGCATTGTGTAACCTGCATATCGGTTAGAAATAAACATCAATTATTCGTCCGTGCCGTCTCTGTTTTTTCCCCAACTTTCATCCCTTTCGAACCTTTCCTCCTTGGTGTTGCATTTGCTCTGTCAGTCAGTGTATATAATATTTCAACATATAAACCAGTAATGTTCAGTAGCCTGGTAGGTTCAATCGTGTCGTCTCAAAACTCACGAGCAGGGCCAGTTCTTCTGCGAATTGATAAATGTCCACCCTATTAGTGATGGGAAAATGGAATACTTTTAATAATCGAATAACTTTCATCCGATTATTTAAATAACTGAATGAATAATCAGTTTAAATAATCGAATGAGTTTTTAGATATAAATAAATCGCACAGTATAATCGGACGCGTCATGAATATTTTTTTTTTTCGGTTTAAGTGTGTGTAGTAGACAATCTAAAGAAATGAGCGAATAGATGAACTCTTACAAAAAATAGAAATACGCCTTTTGTCCATATGAATCTCCAAGTTTTGAAAGTAAATAAGTGAATTAACTGTCTTGATCTTTAAAATCTCTATATAAAATTCCTTAAAGAAGTAAATGCCACCTTCTGGCCGCATAATGGAACTAAGACCCAGTACTATCAACTGACAGTTTCTTTTAACTAGCAGCGGGCAATATACCGGTACCTAATTTCATTTTATGTCGTACTGCTGCATGCATTAATGTTTAGCATCCTGGCCTTTGATCCAAGGGATCCAGGGGGTCCCGAGTTTTGTTTCCGATCGGGTCGGAGACTTAAATTTCATTAGTTAATTCCTATGGGTCAGGAACTGCGTGTTCGTGCCGTCTTCAGCAATAGACTTCATCTTAGGTAGGGCCTCATCCTCACAGACATGCAGGTCACCTATACGGCGTCAACTCTAAAGACCTGCATCAGAACTCCACAGAGGCCACACGTCATTATTGTAAATTTATGTGAAAGGTAAAGAATACATTATATTAGCTTTAAGACAACAGCAAAATATTTTAATAATAATAATAATAATAATAATAATAATAATAATAATAATAATAATAATAATAATAATAATAATAATAATAATAATAATAATTGTACCCTGAGGTACACCTCAACGCCGCGCATTCAAAGGTAGCGCCTAAATGAACTCCTCTGTTGCTGAAACACTGAAACTGAATCTACACCAACTTGGAACTTTAATCAGAAGATGTCTCCACCTAAATATTGAGTAATTTTGTTATTGTGCAGTTTCCTAACCTGAGTGAATTTCTACTTGTTTTGTTTGACATTCATCAAGAAGCTTGGACATTCTTCCACAGATGACACCACTAAAAACTATGATCATGCACCCTGGTGCGAAGTGAAAGAACCTATAATTTAAAGAAGTTTTGCATTTCTAGGTTTTTTTAACTAAGTGATGTTCACTTATTTTTGGGTTGGCAATATTTACTTTTTCTTTCCGCCAGTTTTGAATCCAACCAATCACTAATTTCTGTCATTAATTTTCCACCTATCACAGGCTTCTTTTCCGATTCTGAGTGTTACTTTTGAAATCTACCAATAACATTCAGAGGGTGTGTGTTGATTAATCGTGAATGATCTCGAACCTTCCCTGAGGGTTTATAAACTGCGGCTACCGAGCTCGATAGCTGCAGTCGCTAAAGTGCGGCCAGTATCCAGTATTCGCGAGATAGTGGGTTCGAACCCCGCTGTCGGCAGCCCTGAAGATGGTTTTCCGTGGTTTCCCATTTTCACACCATGAAAATGCTGGGGCTGTACCTCAATTAAGGCCACGGCCGCTTCATTCCCAGTCTAGACTTTTCCTTTCCCATCGTCGCCATAAGACCCATCTGTGTCGGTGCGACGTAAAACAATAGCAAAAAACTCCGGATTTTCTCGTTTCTTGGCCAATTGATCAACGTCCATCTGACAGTGTGTGCGCTTAGCAGGAGGCGGGAGGCCTCTTTCGTCGGTAGGGTAATGGCCACTTAACATCTTTCTTTCTTGCTAAATCCACAGTTTAACCCGAGGGAAAGGTTCGAATCGTTAGCTATGTAAGCTACTTTTCTAAAAATATAACTTTCTGCAGGCTAATGTAAAAACTTCATAAAATCTTTAACTGTAAATCGGGGATAGAGAGTGAAGTACCCTCTCGAGCTCCCTTTCATCTTGGTTTGAGGTGCGTACGTTTTTGTAACCTTTCGTTTCTGCTATGTATTAAAGTTATATCCATCCGTGCTACCTCAGTAGTTTGGGATTAGGCGCTGTTTCATCGGCCTAGTGCCTTACAGGTTTTACATTTTTTTTTGGAGCACAGTCGTCGCCTCCATTCAAATTGTACTCGGGCCGCTTATTTAACACGTTCTTCTTCACTAAGGCCCTGTAGGTTGGGTACTAGATACCTCTGTGTAATAATATTTATATTTGTAAATACTGCCTTGTTAGGCCAGAGATTGTCAGATTTTTATGCAATATCGCCTTGAGTAAGCTTGAGAAACTGAGAGCTTGTTAGCTCTTTTACAAGTTTTGTAATCGTAAAGAGTGCCTCTGGAAGGCTTGGTATTTAGATTGTGGAGAGCAAGTGCTCTTGAATTAGGGGATTTCTGCCCCTGAATAATTTGTGCTCTTTTGTAAATTTGAGCTAGGAGCTCAGGAAATGTAAAGCGAGTGCTTAAAGCCCAGGATCTGTTAAGATCACTTATCTTGTCTGTTCTTTGATGTGTTTTAAGATGTTTCATTGTTCTGAAAAATTGTTAAGTTTGAAGTACTGAAAATATAACCTTCAGTTTGAGTTTTAATTAATTTTGATATTGTAGTTAGACCCATTCACCCCAACACCTTTTTCACCTCTGCTTTCCACGGATACCCCGGAACAATAATAATAATAATAATAATATTAATAATAATAATAATAATAATAATAATAATAATAATAATAATAATAATACAATTAATATAATAATTATTCTTCCCCTGTGGGTTGGGGTGGCAGAATCACATCCATAGCATCCCCTGCCTGTCGTAAGGGAAGCGTGGGTCTCCGGGCACCTCATCCTTCCTGCGATCATGGCAAGCACCTGCTGTCTGGAGTCGTGAATTTTGAGACTCGTTAGTATATTTACTTTAGCTACCAGTTTGTAATCGTGAGTTTTGATACTATTTGTAACTAATTTTAGCCCGTGTGTTTTGAAACTCGTGAGTTTTGAGACGTAACCGGTTCAATAGGGTAATTCCTTCTGTTAAAATCCTGCTAGTGTTAAAAACAATGAGTGAAAGGTGGTTGTGATGTGTAAACATACTGCTTCTGAAGAGATGACGTATTTCTGGATTTCATAAAAAAGTGTTTGGAGCTTACTTGGAGGCATTTTGTAGGAGATAGACGGAGATTGATTTTGGTGATGATGATGATGATGATGCTTGTTGTTTTAAGGGGCCTAACATCGAAGGTCATAGGCCCCTTATTCATTTTTATGGTCTTATGGCGACGAAGGGATAGGTAAGGTGAAGGAATGGGAAGGGAGCGTTTGCCTGAACAATCTATCAGCACTAACTTAACGAAAAAGTGAATAAACAAATTATTTGGATTCTGAAGGATGAAAACAATTACCCTTAAAAGGTTGAGTTCAACATGACCACCGTTAGCTTCAGTACAAGCTTCCAGTCTGCCATGGAAACATTGGTGCAAACATTTCAGCAGACTTTTCAGCGCAGGTAGCAGTAATAAGTTTACTATTCCACTCCAAACAGTTAAACTCTATGAACGCTAACATTCCAACTGGCGAAGTTAATTGGGATTGTTTACGGACCAATAGTGCATGTTTTGGTCATTTACTTGGCCATAATTTGTAAATGTTACTTCATCCCTAAATAAGGTACTTGAATAATTTGGCGCATCTTATTTTAATGACAATGTACTCAACCCTCTACCCTTCCTGCCTTTGAAATGTGGCGCCGGCTCGAGACATCCCAGGGTCGCTGACTGGGTACTACCCTCAGAGATATCTTCAGATATTATAAACTAACCTTAAATTAATCAAGCGGGAAGGATAAAGAGAAGAAATAAAATAATTAAATAAAAATCCGAATGAGAACATTTACGAATGCAAAATTTATTGAAAAGGCTAAACTTTGGCAAAGCAAATATACTTCTATACAAACAATAAACTCTTCGGACCAAATATTGTTCACAACCTCTATCACCCTCGACTATAAAATATCAACCTCATGACTCATAGATTTCAAATCCTTCTAAACACATTACTTCATCTTTATTACAATTCCCTTTCATCTTATTCATCAACTCTACTTCAGTACTTCAAAAATTTTAATCCAATTCCATTCCACTCATATTTTGGTACCACCTGTTGTATGTCCGGCGCTCCCTTTCTCGCTCCTCCAGCCAGCTGCACGCGCGCCTGTGTATCATTCTGCTAGCTTCGACGCGCAGCCCTCAGTGCGCGTGCCTGACCATCGAGTGTACTATAAATAGGAGCTCCCTGCCTGCTCAATCGCCCACTCGCCCCGGTGTCCAGCTCCAGAATACACCCTACGTCGAGCACGGAGGCTACTCCTCTTGAAAATGTGCTTCGACCAGGTGGACTGAATTTCTGGCAGTACGAGGTTTCACCTCTGGTCACCGCTCCCTTACCTATTTCCGCTGCCTATGTTCCGTAATTCTTTCCAAGCCATTGTCATTCCCTAATTTACGCAAGCTCCCTTAGTTTCGCTAGGTGGAATTTCTTCAATCAATTGAACTTGCTTTTTAGGAATTCAGGCACTTCAACAAACAAGGACTCTCAAAGACATTCATGTTAGTGTGCCAGATAGTTCTCGACTATCAACGTGTCAATTCACAAAGACTATCTTTTCAAGATAGAAGTGTATATAAAGACTGTAAACCTGTACATATTGTATAAAGACAGACTTTTCTCAAGATTCAATATTCCTTTTTGCTTCAAAATAAATTTCAGTTATTTGTGTAAATATTATAAAGTGAAGCAAATAAAAGTTGTGTTCTGTAAATTTCAACCTTGGTTACAACACAACTCTATGGCGACGAGGTAAAAAAGCACCAACCTACCATTCTTCGACCCCCAGTTGCCAACTCTATAGCAACGAGGTAAAAAAGCAACAAACTATACGTCATCAGCCCCATTCGCCAACTCTATAGCAACGAGGTAAACACGACACTACAATTCAACAGGCCCAGTTGTCAACTCTACGGCGACGTGCTAAACACCAACGACACTCCAACCAGTTCTGACACACAGCTTACCTTACTCTTTCTTGCACGCATCTCGCAATGGCTACTGCGGAACAACTCGCTACGGTCTTCCAAGCATTACAGCAGCAACAACAACAGTTTATGCAACAACAACAGGCAGCATTAATTCAGGCTATTCAAGCTATTTCTGTCTCTACACAGCCATCAGCTATTCCTCCGTTCTCTGCTTTTGATCCGGCTAAGGAAGAATGGTCAGTTTATTTAGCCCGTTTACAACAGCATTTCATCTGCCATTCTGTCACAGATGATCAACGCCGCCGCGCACTATTTCTTAGTTCGGTTGGCAATGCTACGTGTGAATTACTACGTAACTTAAGTCCGGAAGAACACTTAGCTGAGGTACCCTTCACGCAGCTCTTGGCCCGTCTCACGGAACACTATGCCAAAGCTCCTCACATAGTGGCTGCTCGCTATAAATTTTTTCAGAGTAGAAAGCAACCCCATCAGACACATACTGAATGGATAACTGAATTGCGTGGTCTAGCTAAACCCTGCCAGTTCATCTGCTCCAAGGACGGTTGTGGTTCCTCCTACACTGATTCTCTCATTCGGGACATGATAATTTTACATACTCCTGAAGACAAAATACGTTTTGACGCTGTCAAGCAGAGTAACCCTTCTTTAGAAGACGTCCAGCGTATTGCTACGGTTTATGAGCTTACTACCAAGACTGCCGCAGCCATAGCTTCTCCACACGAAGTTGCACAAGTCTCGCCTCAGGCCCGCAAGTCCTCTGCTACAGTGAACCGTACGGATAAGGCGCTCTCCACCAAGCATTCTCGCCAGGTTCCCTCTCGTAATGCTACACGGAAGCCCAATTCTAAAAGCACCTCGAAACTCCTGCCTTCCTGCCGAGGTTGTTTCAAGTATCATGAACGTCGTGACTGTCGTTTTTTCAAAGCTACTTGTGAACGATGTAATAAACTTGGACACATTAAGACTGTCTGTCAAAGTTCGCTCCGCCCTGCTAAGCCTACTGCAGCACGCCGGAAGCATATACAGCCCCGCCAAGACATGGAAGTTGATCAAATCAATCTTATTCTTCCCACAAAGGATTCTCACACAATCATCATTCCTCTCTCATTCTCTGATCGATCTGTCGATTTTCAATTAGATACTGGATCACCTGTCTCTATTATAAACCTGACTACCTTCCACGACTTAGGTTCACCTTCATGCTCTCCAGCTGACATCCAGCTCGTGACATTTAACAAGAAGAAAATTGACATCAAAGGTCAAATCAAGCTTCAGGCTAGTTATAAAGGAATTCAGAAGGCCATTCCTCTTCTCGTAGTTAACAACTACACTGCATCAAACATTATGGGCATGGATCTATTTAACTTATTTGGTTTCCAGATACATGACAACATTAACGTCGTATCTACATTGCATCCTACTTCTGACGTTACCGCTCTCCTAGCGCAGTTTCCTGAAGTCTTCGACTCTCAGCTCGGAACAGCCAAAGACTATACAGCTCACATACAGCTGAAATCCGGAGCTAAGCCTCGCTTCCTCAAAGCACGTCCAGTACCCCTAGCACTTCAAGACCAGGTCACGAAAGAATTAGAAAGATGGATACAAACTGGAATTGTTGTACCAGTTACTTCTAGTCAATGGGCTACTCCACTCGTGGTAATCAAGAAACCTGATGGTAATGTTCGACTTTGTGGCGATTTTCGATCTACAGTCAACGCACAACTCGACACAGATATCTTTCCTATTCCACGTCCAGAAGACTTATTCCGTCGTCTCTCTGGTGGACAATTCTTCTCTCGAGTTGATCTTAAAGAAGCATATCTCCAGCTACTTTTAGACGAAGAATCTAAGAAATTTCTCACACTCAACACTCCTCTAGAACTGCTCCAGCTCCAGCGGCTCCCATTCGGTGTTTCATCCTCAGCGGCTATTTTTCAGCGCTATTTGGCTCAACTCACCGCCTCCATTCCCGGTTGTGCTAACTACCTGGATGATATTATTGT
Organism: Anabrus simplex; assembly: GCF_040414725.1. Classification (NCBI taxonomy): domain Eukaryota; kingdom Metazoa; phylum Arthropoda; class Insecta; order Orthoptera; family Tettigoniidae; genus Anabrus; species Anabrus simplex. The sequence continues at coordinate 149,248,210 of NC_090270.1, forward strand.
TACTGGAAAAGATCATCAGGAACATCTAACCAATCTACGCCTCCTTCTCCAGACATTGAAAGACAATGGCCTACGAGCGAATCTCGCTAAATGTACCTTCTTTCAACCTCAAGTTCACTACCTAGGACATATACTTGATAAGAATGGAATTCGTCCTAGTACACAGAATGTCTCAGCGATAGTAAACATGCCAGCACCTCAGAACCTCAAGCAGCTTCAGTCCTTCATAGGAAAAGCGAACTATTATAATAAGTTCATTCCACGCTTCGCTACAGTGGCAGCTCCATTAAACGCTCTACGTAAAAAAGGTGTTAAGTTTCAGTGGACTCCGCAATGCCAACAGGCATGGAAAACAATCAACAACGCCTTAATTCAAGCTATACAACTCACTCATTTTCAGCCCGACAAGATCATCACGCTAGCTACTGACGCTTCAGACTACGGTGTCGGTGCCGTTCTCTCCCAGAAGGATCGTCATGGACAAGAACGCCCCATCGCCTTCGCTTCGAAAACACTTAATGACCATCAACGTCGATACTCACAGATAGAGAAAGAAGCTTTAGCCATCATCTTTGGTATTCGCCGTTTCAATGAATATCTCTATGGCAACCATTTCCTGATCATTACCGATCATAAGCCTCTCGTACACTTATTCCATCCTGGTAATAAGATCCCCGAGAATTCCCTCAGAAAGCTTCAAAGATGGTCCATGTTCCTTTCTGATTATTCCTATCAGATTGTATATCGAGCCACATCCCAGCATTGTAATGCTGATGCCCTCTCCCGCTTACCCGTTGGTCCTGATACTGCCTTCGATTCTCAAGAATCTGAATGTCTTCAGTTGGACATAGAACTTGAAGATACTGTATCCAGTTTTCCTATTGATGCTACCTGCATAGCTAAAGCTACGGATAAGGACAGTACACTTGCTACTGTACGTACTTACATCCGCAACGGTTGGCCTCTTCAGAGCACACTTCCTGCCCACCTGGCACCTTATCATCGTATGCAGCATCGTCTCACGACTCGTGCCGGAGTTGTATTACTAGAAGCAGGCACCATCTTCCGAGTGGTTATCCCACTTAGCCTACAGAAACAAGTTCTCGAATTATTACACCAAAGCCATTGGGGTATTTCCAGAACAAAGCAACTCGCCCGTCAACACTGCTACTGGCCCGGTATTGATGCCGCCATCGAAAAGCTAATACGTCATTGTGAGCAATGTCAAACGAATCAGAACGCCCCGTCTTCTGATCTTGCTTCATGGCCTCCTGCTACTACTCCATGGGAACGAGTTCACATCGATTTCGCAGGTCCTTTCCTCAATTCCATGTGGTTAATAGTCATCGATTCACTGTCAAACTTTCCATATGTCGTGGATATGCATTCGACTACTACAACCGAAGCTACCATTCGTGCTCTCCAGAAAATCTTTACTACAGAAGGTTTACCGCAAGTACTCATTTCGGACAACGGACCTCAATTTACAGCTACTGCTTTTCAGAACTTTTGTACACATAATGGCATTCGTCATATCCTTGCACCACCTTTTCACCCTCAATCTAATGGTGAAGCTGAACGCTTCGTACAAACATTTAAAAGAAGTATGAAGAAAGCTGTCTCTTCAGGCTTAACTAAAGACCAAGCCTTGCTCCAACTCTTAAACAACTACAGAACTCTACCAGGCGCTGATAATATCACTCCTGCACAGAAGCTCCATGGACGACCTCACAGAACTTTACTTTCTCTGTTACAGCCTCTTCCGGCCCAGCATAAGACCTCACCAACGAAGTTCGCCCTCAACGACAAGGTCTACACCAGGACATTCAAATCCAACCCACTCTGGATACCTGGAGTCATCTGCAGATCTTTGGGTCATCGTCTATACGAGATACAGACTACAGAGAAACGTATCTGCCGCCATCAAGATCAGATACGTCTGCGCTACCGCCCCTGTCCAGCTATTGATGCTATTGCTAAACCTGATAAATCTATTGCTGAACGCGCTTTAGATCATTTAATAACAATGGGTTCCTTTCAGGACGAGACAGCGCCACTCCGCCCAGTTCCAGCTCCGGACAATACAACAGAAACATCAGCAGTTCCGCCCCAGCATCGCAGTCGCCGCCAGCGCCGCCGCCGTTTCACGCCGTACCGGCGTATTTAGGAGGGGAGGGTGTTGTATGTCCGGCGCTCCCTTTCTCGCTCCTCCAGCCAGCTGCACGCGCGCTTGTGTATCATTCTGCTAGCTTCGACGCGCAGCCCTCAGTGCGCGTGCCTGACCATCGAGTGTACTATAAATAGGAGCTCCCTGCCTGCTCAATCGCCCACTCGCCCCGGTGTCCAGCTCCAGAATACACCCTACGTCGAGCACGGAGGCTACTCCTCTTGAAAATGTGCTTCGACCAGGTGGACTGAATTTCTGGCAGTACGAGGTTTCACCTCTGGTCACCGCTCCCTTACCTATTTCCGCTGCCTATGTTCCGTAATTCTTTCCAAGCCATTGTCATTCCCTAATTTACGCAAGCTCCCTTAGTTTCGCTAGGTGGAATTTCTTCAATCAATTGAACTTGCTTTTTAGGAATTCAGGCACTTCAACAAACAAGGACTCTCAAAGACATTCATGTTAGTGTGCCAGATAGTTCTCGACTATCAACGTGTCAATTCACAAAGACTATCTTTTCAAGATAGAAGTGTATATAAAGACTGTAAACCTGTACATATTGTATAAAGACAGACTTTTCTCAAGATTCAATATTCCTTTTTGCTTCAAAATAAATTTCAGTTATTTGTGTAAATATTATAAAGTGAAGCAAATAAAAGTTGTGTTCTGTAAATTTCAACCTTGGTTACAACACCACCATATTTCAAAAATTTCAATAATAAAATATTATAATAATCTATCATCATGACCTTTGTTAATTTGTCAAAGTACCTTTTTAAAATGTTAATACAACCAAAACTTCTTCCGTTCATTCTTTGAATAACAAATTCGTATTTGCTCTCCATACCTTTAAGTTATTTCCTCACCATATTATAAACCTTGTAGTTACCATTTACTAAATACCAAATTATTTATTTAAATACACTCTTCAAAATGAAATGTATGAGGCTGTGTAAATTCATTAAGCAACATCCGCCGTGTAATTCACAACTCATCTTTTAATTAATTAAATCCATTAAATTCATTATAATTTACAAATTCGCAGTTATCAATGTCGGTATAATTGTTACCTTGAAAATCATAAATTTATCCAATTACGTTTGTTAGATTTGGTAATTCAATCCAAAATTTTATATATCATAAAATTATTCATCACAAATTTTATATAAAAATAGTCCCTATTATTATTTGAGTCCGAAACTATTTTACTTATTCTTTCTCAGTACCATCCTTCCCTCATATAATGCTGATAATATGGAACGCACGCACGAAATCGAAAAGTAACCCTGACATAAATAAATTAAATTAATTTACCGATTCATTAAAATGATAAATATCTCACATATGCTTAATTAGCTGTTTTATCATACACAAAACATATGCCTACCCTGTAGCAAGAAACCCTATACTATAATGTTAAATACATCTTAACCTACACTGATTCTACAGACAATGGGATAAACCTCATTGCCGCAAGTATAAACAACCACCGTGAACTGAATTCAACATCACAAGAAATATTGCAACTGCAAAATCAAAATTTGCATTGCCCACATATTGAAGAACATATAACATAAACAAACACAACATAATTTCAATCATATAGTCACAGGGAAAATCATTATACACTGGCTCGGCCGGGCATCGAACTCCGACCCTCAACATGGCATCATTACAGTGACCTATCATTATGCTTGCCGCAATAAACTGTCACGAAATATATCTGTTATTAATCAATTTTATTGTGCTGTCCTAAGTTCTACAAAACAGAATTATCTAACAAATGACTGTAATATATTTTACTTCTAAGACCCTACTACAGCTACCATAGCTTCTCTAATACACAACACGCCGTCCTGGTCTGCTGCCTTATCTCACGTCCGACTCGTTTCATTGACACGGCATTCTAATTTGTCCGCACCCACTTAATATTCTCTCTCTCTCCGCTCTAAATGAAGCCATATGTTTCCTCCACAATATCTGCGTATTCTTACTCTCGGTGCGAACAGCAACTAATTATATATGACACTCTCAATACATCTCATTTTGTTCCATCTTTCACGTATATTTGTACTACCTTTTTCATTCAACATTCTCGGGAACACATATATCACTATGCCGGTATTTTACATCTGTGGCGTTGTACAATATCATTGGTTCGACCCTGCGGTTGGCAATCTGTGTCTTAGAGGTCCCTGCTTCAATACTAGCTAGCTATATTCCGGATAAATTAATAGAATGACACTTTATTTCCTACAGCACAAAATTTTAATTCACTGGTTAGCACTACCTGTTACTTACTGATGACATCTATTTCAAAATTTCCACTGTAATGTGCCGGAAAGATCAAGGTTCGAAACTTTGGTCATGGAAATTTTCTTGATGAACTTTCATGCGACATGCCAGGTTAATCTATCTATTCCCTCTAACTAATCCTTATTGATGCCTCCTACGTCATTAAATATTCACACACGCACACGCTAATATTTGCTAGAAGATCACGCACTGAGAAAAAAGAAAAAACCATGTTTCACACCCGTAATGGAAGATCATTATTTACACACATTATTTTCACACTCGCGAAGACCATATTTTAACACACGCTAATATCACAATATGTACACCCCCCTAGGCATCAGCATAAAATAAAACCTAAAAAAAAAAACCTAACTATCCTTGCTACAGTACTTAAAAAGGAAAATAAACGAATAATCATGCATTAATTTATTTACAGTTAACAGCTAATCATGCACATGCTAGATAATGAATCAGGGTACTTATCGACTCGGCGACGCTCCATGCTCAGCTCCACGGCCTCATGGTTTCAGGTCGGCCCCATGATGTACTTAAGCCATCATGCTAACGGCTTCAGAACCTGAACCAAGACCATTCTCCACAACCATGGTCTTCACTCTTGTTGCTTTCATGAAATCACACGCTCATCACTTCTTACTACACTAAAATACATATAAAAAAAACACAGATATAGTTAAATTATTCTAGCACATACACTTATTCACAATTGTAATATACACTTTGTCTCTGCTTTCCGCGAGTTTACACGTGGCACTGCGATGCGTCCTTGTTTGATCTCGCTCCGATCCTAATTTTCAGTTAATGTTGTAAAAATTCACCTTCTTGAATTTACAAAAATTTCGGTCATTATTGAGTTAAATGCAAAGTCTATCGGACCCGTAGTATCTTCGACAGCTAGTTATTTGATAGGAAATGCTCTAGATTAGGGTTCTCGTGAACCACATACACGTACGTCCGACACGTTCAAATTTCCGTAGCAGAGTGTCTGTTCTTAGCGGCTCGCGTCCTCTCCATGCACGCCGGATCCTGGATAGAGCTCGGGGAACCCCATTAACAATGATGTAACGTCCCGTCACATATGCCTGCAATTATTTATTCCAATAAGTTGTTGCAAATACGCCGTCTTTAATTATTATTCTCAAAATAGTTCAATATTGTTTTTACAGCATCCCTTGGTGGATTTAATTATTTTTAAAGGTCATTTAGACAGCATCCATCTTTAAATTACCCCCATCATTCCAAAACCTGCTCTGCTGCGATTCGCTGCCTGAAAATGTTGCCAACTTAAATCTGGTGACTTTGGTCATCACACCTCATGGAATATTCCAATGCGTTCCATTTCATCATAAGATGACCTTGACACGTGGAACTATCTTTAAACCTGGGCAAGCGTAATGGCGCCACACATCCGGCCTATAATGTAACTGCGGCTATTCCCACATATGCCATTTTTTTAATTTCTAATATTTTTAAAGACAATGATATGAGCCAATTGGGCTCAGTACAAAAGTTAACACAATTCTGAAAAAAGTTTCCTTTCTGCTCTTGATGGAGGGAGACATGATACGCATGGAATTTACGACGGTGGAGACCGCGTAGTACACTTGCCTGACCCGTGTCACTTCCTCGTGCGATTGCATGGGAACTAACGTGTAGATCTAGAGTAATATCAGCTAGAACATCAATTTCACACTCTTCTCCAGCCACTCACTTGTTTCCGTTACGTTTTCTAGGTGTTACATTTCCAGTTTCAAGAGGTTCGCAAATAATTGTCGAGCTGAGTGACGTCTATTGGGATATTGTTCCGCGTACAAGGAACAAACATCATTTTCCTACATTCTCCATACACCATTAACATATTGGCTTCTTCAACACTGGCAAGTACCATTTTCCATCACGTGCTACTTCTTGAATTATCACAAAATAACTGACAAGAATGTCGCAATGTAGTCAGTGTACTGTAAAGGAAACAAAGAAACGAACATCATAGCCTCGTAACTAAGCGGTCGACTGGAGCAGATAACTGTCGATATTCACAATTTTGAAACTGTGATAGATCATAAACAACTTGTACTAGAACCCTGAAAATACACAATTGACTTTCTAATTTATTCGAGTTCTATTTCGTTAATATCAATAGGAATTCCTCCAATTGAAATATGTAACTCTATATGACATTCTAATTATTATTACAATGTGTATTATTTTATAAAGTTACATTTTCATATTATTACAATGTCCGGCTCCATGGCTAAATGGTTAGCGTGCTGGCTTCTGGTCACAGGGGTCCCCGGTTCGATTTCCGGCAGGGTCGGGATTTTTAACCAAAATTGTTTAATTTCGCTGAGACGGGGACTGGGTGTATGCGTAGTCTTCACCATCATTTCATCCTCTTCACGACACGCAGGTTGCCTACGGGAGTCAAATCGAAAGACCTGCATCTGCCGAGCCAAACTTGTCCTCGGACACTCCTGGCACTAAGAGCCATACGCCATTTCATTTCATTATTACAATATGCGTATGGGCTAAAATTATAACCCTTTGTTTACATTTAATTTCTGTAAAAACACCGTATCGTTAGCACCTTCCATTTCAGAAATATTCGGGGTACAAGTTTCGGGTGATTCACCTTGTATATGTCTGTCGCACCCGCAGTTTATGAGATTGGTAAGTGTGATACCGTACTGACTTCTTAAAATACAATATGTAAAACAATTGTCAAGAGAACAGAAATGGCCGAGTCCCGACATAGGCCTATATGGAATTCTTGTTCTCTGCATACTATCGCGAATTTACGTTTTAAAGTAGGGGAAAGGTGATCATTCAGGGCATGGTCATTTTACAATGATAATAATCTACGTTGATACTTTCAGGTACAGATGATTAGCTTTCATGTCATCGTGTTTCCGGAACTCTGAGTTCCATAGATGACTGTATGGATTAATATAAACTTCCTGTTTTGTCTTCAGTTTAAGAATACAAGTAACACCTTTGAATACAGAGTAGTTAGTCGATATGCACAAGATGCTATTAATCAGCGCTCGGGAAACACGATGTTCTGATCCCAGAACTGAATGGGGGAGGGAGGTTCTGGGGCAGTATTTCCAGAGTAAAATTCACGAATATTTCAAGCTATTTTTATATTATAAATGCATTGACTGAAAGCAAGAGTAGGACTACTAGACGTGAATGGCTCTCCGAAGTGTTCTCAAGGATCTACATGCATGTAGGAATTGGCAACAACATTTGAACCTCAAAAAATAATTATAGTAGGGCAAAAGTTCATAGAAATGAAATTTCAGACACTTTTGATACATAGACCGGAATATCGTTGGCACGATGTTTAAATGACGAATGTGAAATTCTCTACAGTTCGGGAGAGCAAAAACGGTCTCAGTATGATATTATAAATCTCAGCAGTGTCTTCCGTTAAACTTAGTTTGACTTCCTCTGCACTGCGTGTTAAGCGGCCGATCTTACAATTGTCATAGTAGGTCAAGAAAATAAATTCGACCACGTGGTGTAGGGATAACGAGCCTGCCCATTATCCACAGGCCCCGTCTTCGATTCCCCGTCAGGCCGAGGATTTCTACCTAGATCTGCATGTGGTTCGAGGTCGATTCATCCTACGTGAATACAATTGAGGAACTATCTGAAGGTGAGATAGCTGCTCCAGTTTATAAAACCAGGAATAACGGCCGAGAGGATTCGTCGTGCCAACCACACGACACCTCACTACGGGATTCCTATACACTACATACACTTATTTAGTTAGCTATACGGCTACATGGCAAAATTGTTAGCGTGCTGGCCTTTGGTCCAGAGGGTCCTAGATTCGATTCTCGGCCGGGTCGGGGATTTTAACCTTCAGTGGTTAATTCCGATGACTGGGGGGCTGGGTTATGTGCCGTCTTCATCATTAGAATTCATCACAGGTAGGGCCCCACCCTCATAGACGCGCAGGTCGCCTACACGGCGACCACTCGTAGGACCTGCACCAGGCCTCTTCGGAGGCCACACGTCATTATTATTATTTACCTATCAAAGATGAAATAGCAAATCGCAATTATGCTATTACCGATTCCTAAAATTTCAACTTATGTCAAATTCGTCCTGCCATTCAATCTCTGAGTCTACAGGTAACTAGTGTTAAATCATTGTTATAATCACAAGTTTTCAAGCAATACCGTTCACTCACTTTACTTCAACCTAAATAGCATAAGGTGTCAGAAGGAAAGAATGAATGAGCATACTGGTTCTATCCACCTGATTGATTGATTGATTGATTGATTGATTGATTGATTGATTGATTGATTGATTGATTGATTGATTGATTGATTGATTGATTGATTGATTGATTGACATTTATTCAAGTGCAACCCTTTCATATCTCAGTACTGCTGAAACCTATTCCGTGTTGTTGAGATATGCAACAGGTACCAATAAATAATTATTTTTCTCACATAACGGTGTATAGGTTTGTTGAGTTTCTTTAGTGTCTCTGATAATCCTGAAATTTTGCCCTTGAAGCAACGATCACCGCCTTCGTTACTATCAGTTAACTTTAGGATAATTCCTACTATGTCCTAGTCCGATTCTGACACACTCATCTTCCTTCTTTATTTCAAGGATGTTACCTACTGGGTGGTGTGGCACAGTTCCAAGTTTAGCTACGGTATGCTTTTGCAAGCCTTACTATGAAGAATGTTTTCAATTCTCTAAACTTAGCTACATTATTTAATTACAGCTCTGCACAAAATACTACAACGTAGCATGCAGGGCAATCAGAAAGCATACTACTACACTAATCTGAGGACTAATATATTGGATTGGATATTTCAGGAAATAATGTATACAGGTGTTAGGTGTATACGTGCAGATATTTCTTGTAGCAATAGCGAATGACGTGACGAACCACTATACAGGGTGTTAGGTGTATACGTGCAGATATTAAGCTAGTCGGCTAAGAAAAATACATCTCATAATATATGCTATGTACTTTTTACCTTGTCCTATTAGTTTGCCCATAACTGAGCCAAATATTTCAGGACCTAATGTGTTTTGAACGGCCGTAGCAGGATACGCCGGTGATGTCATTCTGTCCACGCGTAGCGGAAGTACAGTAGCCGAGTATAGGGCTTGTTGAACCTGTTTCTTATCGCAGGCCAACACATGTTGTTGTGCACTTCCCCTGAAGGCTTGGCAAGTAGAAGAGGATGACTCACGTGCCAGGTCACTTGCTGTACTCGAAAACCGGTGTAGGGTACTCTGTGTGAAAAGTACACAGAATCCTTACAGTGACGTCGAAGATCCGTACAAGCACATACGTGCGAATCAAGTGTTGTATATTTGTGTGCGATTTTTAAGACGTCAATGGCATTACTCAGTGATCCAAGCTGACAAAATGAAAGGAAATGGTTAATAAGTAAATGAAATATGGGCGCAACATTTCTGTGCTGTTATTGCGACAGTCTACGATGAATTTCTGGCAATAGATAATGCGGGTTGTCTATGATTATTCATAAACTTTTTAGGTCATTGAAAGGACGGTGGACACTGAAAGAAAAGGCTATAAGTATTCAGTGAAATTTTTATTAATGAGACAAATTTCAAAAACCGTAGTTGCATCATCGTGAACATTGCTCGAAGGAAAAAGACCTACTGTGGAATTGCCGCCGGGCATTTCTAATAGAAGGCTTATTCTTCTTTTTCCTAATCTGTTTACCCTCCAGGGTTGGTTTTTCATGGGACTCAGCAAGGGATCCTACCTCTACCGCCTCAAGGGTAGTGTCCTGGAGCGTGAGACATTGGATTGGGGATACAACTGGGGAGAATGACCAGTACCTCACCCAGGCGGCCTCACCTGCTATGCTGAACAGGGGCCTTGCGGGGGTATGGGAAGATTAGAAAGGATAGACAAGGAAGAGGGAAGGAAGCGGCCGTGGCCTTAAGTTAGATACCATCCCGGCATTTGCCTGGAGAAGGGGGGAACTACGGGAAACAACTTTCAGGATGGCTGAGGTGGGAATCGGACCACCTCTACTCATTTGACCTCCCGAGGCTAAGTGGACCCCGTTACAGCCCTCGTACCACTTTTCAAATTTCTTGTCAGAGCTGGAAATCGAACCCGAGCTTCGGGGGTGGCAGCTAATCACACTAACCACTGCACCACAGAGGCGGACGGAAGGCTTATTACTGAACAGTAAGTACCGATAGGTAAAATGATGACTGTAATGGACCCGTTTAATTAGAACTTCGGTAAAAATAATATTACTACTACTACTACTACTACTACTACTACTAATAATAATAATAATAATAATAATAATAATAATAATAATAATAATAATATCTTTACGTTACGTTTCACGGTTTTTGGAGACGCTGAAATGGCCAGAATTTTTTGATCGCAGTATTTTTTAATGCAAATAAATCTACAGACACGAGACTGACGTATTTGAGCACCTTCAAATACCACCGGACTGAGCCAAGACCAAGCCTCCCAAGTTGGGTTCAGAAGGCCAGCACTTTACGCAGTGCTGCACCAATCATCTTGCCGGGCTGAGTGGCTCAGACGGTTGAGGCACTGGCCTTCTGAGTCCAGTCTTGACAAGGTGCTCAAATACGTCAGCCTTGTGTCAGTAGATTTACTGGTACGTGAAGAACTCCTATGGTACTAAATTCCTGCAAATCCGCGTCTCCGAAAACCGTGAAAAGTAGTTAGTGGGACGTAAAGCCAATGACATTATTATCATCATCTTACCTGCACAGTTCATAGGGGTATCTTACCTGGAGTTCCTCATAGGTACGTTATTAGAGCTTTCAGAGGACGCTCCGTTTCGACTACGCCGAAACATGTGGTTTTTACACGATGGTCCACCACCTGATATAAGCCGCTTACTGCGTGATCATTTGGATCAGTCCTTTGGTCTATGGCGAATAGGACGACATGGACCCATCAATTGGCCCGCCAGATCTCCAATGGATATTACGGAAGACTGGATTCGGAGAAGTGATTTTCTTTTGTTAGTTGCTTTACGTCGCACCAACACAGAGAGGTCTTATGGCGACAATCGGACAAGGAAGGCCTAGGAATGGTAAGAAAGTGGTCGTGGCCTTAATTAAGGTTCAACCCCCGCAATGCCTGGTGTGAACTTGGGAAACCACGGAAAACCATCTTCAGGGCTGCCGACATTGGGGTTCGAAGCCCCAATCTCCCGGATGCGAGCTCACAGCTGTGCGCTCCTAACCGCATGGCCAACTCGCCGGGTACGGAGAAGTGAAGCCTGCAGAGTAGTCCAGGGAGGTCACTTGAACAATTGCTACGTGTTTCACATTGGTATGTCAGATGTTACACCATTTCTGCAGCGTATTGAGTTGGGAGTTCAGTTCTCAATCGATGTAGTATTTTGAGTCTCGATAGTTCGATATTCTCATAAATCCGAGCAGAAAAATTGAAGTACCGGTAACAAAAATTATAAATCTAGAGTTTCAGTTCGCGATTGCCTTGTACGTGGCGCAAGCTGAACACAACACACGGAAGACGTGCTTGTTAAAACGCTAGATATTGACCTTGAACACAGCATGGCAGTCCTTCATTCTACACTGTACTGGTTTGGGTACATTGCGTGTGTATGTTTGATGTTTATACACAAAACCTGTTTGTCACACTTTGTCCTCTAGTGCTAACCACAATATGAAGATACACCTGACTCATCGCAAAGAGACCTGGTTCTGGACTTACGCATACTATCCTGTAGTAAACTACTGCGAGCGATGTAGGCACGGGTGAAGTACATTTCATCTTGTTTCCTCCTAAACCACGCATATTTTACTATTTTCTTCCCTGCCTTTCAGCTCCTAATGACTTGTTGATAATAATACCGGTAATGTTATTTGCTTTACGTCCCACTAACTACTCTTACTGTTTTTGGAGGCTCTGAGGTGCTGTAATTTAGTCTCGCAGGAGTTCTTTTTACGCGCCAGTAAATCTACCGACACGAGGCTGACTTATTTGAGCATCTTCCAATACCATCGGACTGAGCCAAGATCGAGCCTGCCAAGTTGGGGTCAGAAGGCCAGCGCCTCAACCGTCTGAGCCACTCTGCCCGGCAGCAAAAATTATTATTATTATTATTATTATTATTATTATTATTATTATTATTATTATTATTACCGGGCGAGTTGGCCGTGCGGTTAGAGACGCATGGCTGAGAGCTTGCATCCCGGAGATAATGGGTTCGAATCCCACTGTCGGCAGCCCAGAAGATGGTTTTCCGTGTTTTCCCATTTTCACACCAGGCAAATGCTAGGGCTGTACCTTAATTAAGGCCACGGCCGCCTCCTTCCAACTCCTAGGCCTTTGCTATCCCATCGTCCTATAAGACCTATCTGTATCGGTGCGTTGCACCGACACAGATAGGTTTTATGGCGACAGATATAAGGACTAGGATCGGGAAGGAAGCAACCGTGGTCTTAATTAAGGTACAGCCCTAGCATTTGCCTGGTGTGAACATGAAAAACCACGGAAAATCATCTTTAAAGCTGCCGACAGAGGGATTCGAACCCAGTACATCCCGATTATTGGATACTGTTCGAACTTTAGCGACTGCTACTATCAAGCTCGGTGATGATTTAAGAGTGGATTTCTGCCGCTGGTTAATTGATCAAACACTCAATCCAGAATTTCTGTCAAGTGTATTAGTGACACATGAGGCAATTTTTATAGAAGGAGTGTTTAATATTTAGTATACCAAGGCAACCTCTAGCACCGGCTCTCAATTAATATCTGGATGGATGCAGTGGGAAGTCTGTCTCTTTGACCAATCGTCTTTTTATTAGCGTTATTTTGCTTTACGTCCCACATACTATTTATACCGTTTTCTGAGACGCTGAGGTGACGAAATGTCATATCGCAGGAGTTCATTTACGTGCCAGTATTTCTACGACACGAGACTGACGTATGTGTGCCCCATCAAATATCATCAGACTGAACCAAGATTGAACCTGCCAAGTTGGAGGTCGGAAGATAAGGACCTCAACGGTCTCAGACACTCAGACCGGTACCAATCACCTTACTTGCATAAATTTGATCGGTGTAGCTTTCCTTATGGTGACGATGGGACGGGAAAGGAAGCGATCGTGGCATTCATGACGTTACAGCCCCAGCATTTGCCTGGTGTGAACATGGAAAACCACGGTAAACCACCTTTAGGGCTGCTGACAGAGGGGTTGGAACCCACTATATCCCACTCATGAGCTGTGGAATATCCCCATTCAATAGTTTCCAGCACCGGTTCTAATTAATATCAGGATGGGTGTAGTTGGAGGTCGGTTACATCTTTTTAGTAATGTTATCTTGCTCCTGTACAGTAGATACAGTACGTTACTGGAGCTTTCAGAGGACGTGTCGCTTCGACTACGCTGAACCACGTGGATTTTACACGATGGTGCAGACATTTCCTCAACGGTAGACAGGACGATGTGGAACTATCAATTGGCCAACCCTTATTCCAGTGGATTGTTATGCCTAGGGGCACATGAGAAACAAAGTACACCGAACTGAGGTAACCACTTCGGATGACCTCCGTGAACGTATGTTTAAGCACCAGAGGATATTCTGAACCACAGTGGTGTCTTGGCTCGAATGACAAGTTGCTTTACGTCGCACCGACACAGATAGGTATTATAGCGATGACGGGGCAAGTAAGGGTTAGGAGTGGGAAGGAAGCAACCATGGCCTTAATTAAGGTACAGCCCCAGCATTTGCCTCGTGTGAAAATGGGAAACCACGGAAAACCATCTTCAGGGCTACCGACAGTGGGGTACGAACCCACTATCTTCCGAATACTGGATACTGGTAGCACTTAAGCGACTGCAGCTATCGAGCTCGGTGTACCAGTAAATATACCGACACGAGGCTGGCGTATTTGAGCACCTTCAAATACCACTGCACGGGGCCAGGTTCGAACATGCGAAGTTGGAGACAAAAGGCTGGCACCTCAACCGTTTTAGCCACTCAACCAGGCAGGAAGCACGAAATGTAGGTACGTTTAATTTACTTAGTTGTATAATATGTCCATTTTTCGTTTGAAACAAAACGTTCGATGTGCTTCGATAATTCAATTCTGATTCTACTCATATGGATATCCTATGCCATGCATTTGTTCGTTGGCGCAAGGAACTGTCTTCCTTCTTCTACCTTTACGCAATGCACAACGGGGATCGTACCGCATTTCACGTCCCGGCGTGCGTATCCCAACCAATAATTATATCACACGCTCGTACAGGTCGCGCACCGACACAGGTTTTCAGGTCATTTCCATACTCACTAGACCACAGGGCTGACGACCACAGATATCCCTATCCCCTAAAGGACGTAACAGCAAATGAACCAGTATTAACGCTGAGAATTCAATACATCTCCAGGATCCGAAACCGATAACTAGTGTTGTCTGAAACCCCTAAGACGGAAACTAAATACTAACAACAACACACCAGTCTGGCAATAATGTAACGTAACATGTTGTAGACTGGTAGCCTTCAGCTGTTACCGTAGGTCAGTTGCTCGTAAACATAAAACCAGTTTGGCAAGTATATTACGTAACATCTCGTGGCATTGATTAGGGAGCGCTCAGCTGTCACAGTAGCTGCTCTTAACATAAACAGAACAGAAACCAGTTTGGCAGGGATGGCGCGTGACTTGCCTGTTATCAAAGGAAAGCTATTCATTCACAAGAACAAGGCATACTACCTATTCTAAAAACATCGTACCCCTTTGCTCTCGAAAATAACTTCCGAGGATTACTAAAAGTTTGATATATAGTGGTTCGTCACATCGTTCTCTATTGCTACAATAAATATCTGCACGTATACACCTAACACGCTGTATATCAAACTTTTAGTAATCCGCGGAAGTTATTTTCGAGAGCAAAGGGATACGATGTTTTTAGAATAGGTAGTATGCCTTGTTCTGTGAATGAATAGCTTTCCGTTGATAACAGGCAAGTCACGCGCCAAACTGGTTTCTGTTTACGTTTCAGAGCAAATGAACTACTGTAACAGCTGAACGCTACCTTTGCAATGCCATGAGATGTTACGTAATATACTTGCCAAACTGGTTTTATGTTTACGAGCAACTGAACTACGATAACAGCTGAAGGCTGCTACCGGTGTACAACATGTTACGTTACATTCTCGCCAGACTGGTTTTGTTGTTGTTAGTATTTAGTTTCCGTCTTAGGGGCGTCAGACAACCCTAGTTATCGGTTTTGGACCCTGGAGCTGTATCGAATTGTCAGCGTTAATACTGGTTCATTTGCTGCTACGTCATTTAGGGGATTGGGATATCTGTGGTCGTCAGCCCCGTGGTCTAGTGAGTATGGAAATGACCTGAAAACCTGTGTCTTTACGCCAACGGAAGCAAGCATGGGATTGAATTGAATTAGGCAAGCACAGCCAACGTTTTACTCCAAAGGAATAATGGACATGCTATACAAATAAATAAATTAAACGTACCTACATTTCGTGTTTCCTGCCATGCTGTGTGGCTCAGACGGTTGAGGTGCTGGACTCTTGACTCCAACCTCGCAGGTTCGAACCTGGCCCAGTCCGGTGATATTTGAATGTGCTCAAATACATCACACTAGTGCCGGTAGATTTAGTGGCACATAAAAGAACCCCTGCAGGACTAAATTCCGGCACCTCATCGTCTTCGAAAACCGTAAACGTAACGCAAATACCATTATTATTATTATTATTATTATTATTATTATTATTATTATTAGTATTATTATTATTATTATTATTATTATTATTATTATTATTATTGACTACTCGCCAATAATGTCTGCCCAGAAAATACTTCTCATCGTTTATAACTATGGATCTCGACAGTTCTATAAGGTCCTAATTGTGATGATTTTCTAAATTGGCTTTACGTCGCACCGACACAGATAGGTCTTATGGCGACGATGGGACAGAAAAGGGGTAGAAGTGAGAAGGAAGCGTTCGTGGCCTTAATAAAGGTTCAGCTCCAGCATTTTCCTGATGTGAAAATGGGAAACCACCGAGAACCATCTTCAGGGCTGTCGACAGTGGAGTTCGAACCCAGTATCTCCCCAATGAAAGTTCAAAATTTCGCGCCCCTAACAGCACGACCAACGTATTCGAAACTCTAATGTCGGGCTGAGTACCACGGACGATAGAGCACTGGTATTCTGATCCCATCTTGGCAGGTTCGATGGAGGCTCAATTCGGAGGTATTTGAAGGTGCTGAAACACTCCAGTTTCGTGTCTGTAGATTTACTTGCATTAAAAAAAGTCCTGCGGTACAACATTCCGGCACCTCGGCGTCTCCAAAACCCGTCAAAGTAGTTATTGGGACGTAAAAAATTACATTATTATTTCGTGCTCGCAAACGAAAAGCATATGTGTAACGGTGAAATAAAGCATAACTTACTGCTGCCAATGCAGTGCTCAATAAATTTATCAAAATAAAAGTGGCCAGTCTGAGTTGCTCAGACGTTTAAAGCACTGGTTTCTTGGTTCCAACTTAGCAGGCTCGATCTTGGGTCAGTCCGGTAGCATTCGAAGGTGCTCAAATACGTCAGCCTCGTGTCGGTAGATTTACTGGAACGTAAAAAGAACTCCTGCGGGACTAAATTACAGCGCCTCCAGAAACAGTACGAGTAGTTAGTTGGACGTATAGCAAATAACATTACCGGTATTATTATTATTATTATTATTATTATTATTATTATTATTATTATTATAATTTTTCAGTCTTATTATTATAGCTATTACTCATATTGAACTTCTTCTTACTCTTTTTCCTCGTTTGATTATTATTATTATTATTATTATTATTATTATTATTATTATTATTATTATTATTATTATTCACCTGTTCATACTTTTGTCGTATTCCTCTTTTTAGTCTCCTTTTAAGAGTCGTATACTTGTTATTCATATTTGATGTTTTGTTATTAATATTATTGTTATTTTTATATTATTATTATTATTATTATTATTATTATTATTTAGATTTAGTTTATTTCGTTTATTTATAACTTCTCTTTAGCTTCATGTGACACAATACTTTTTCCGTCTTTAATCCACCTTTTGTGTCGTATGCTGGTGTACATCTATGTTTCTGTCCTGTGCTTCAAGACAGTGCTGCAAGATCTGTGTTTGTTTCCCCAGCCCGGGTTGCGTTTCGTTTCTCATGTGTCACAGTTACATCTTACGTTCTGTTACATGTTTAAGTTTGGCCTAGTGATATATCGCCTTTAATCTGCTCTGTAGCCTTTAAGAGTATAGTATGGTCAATGACCTCAGTGCTTGTTTTGCTCACATATCTGGACTAGGAACTCGTCTCACTCGGCACAGCAAGTTCAAGGCCAACCACTTCTCTCTGTTTGTTTGTTTATTTACCCAGGTATGTATGTCAACATTGTACTATGTCAACATGGTACCATGAAAATTTACTCAATAAATGGGGTGTTTGGGGGGTCTCTGTGCTGGGTGGTGTGTTCTGCGGGCCACCTCTGGGGTCCGTGTTGTTGCTGCGGTTACCTCTCTGCGCGGTCAGGTATTTACTAACATGTTCAATTCAATTTATTGTATGTACAAGACATACGTTCAAATTGAATTATTTCATCCTCACAACTCTACTTCCTTTCTCCATGGCCCAAGAGCTACACATATAGCTGACGGCCCACCCACCCCTCTACGAGGTGTGGGAATGAAATAACTAATATGATTGAATTTTTTCCTATTTCGTAGTGATGAATATAAAACAAGCATTTTTTGAATTTTTATACGTGTTAATGATGATGATGATGAAGATTGCTGTTTTAAGGTCATCGGCCCTTAAAAACGCAAAGTGTCTTCTGTTGTAACTCGTAGTGAATAAGAAACAAAATATAAGTTTCTCGAACAGACATAAAGAACCAAAAAACCGAGCTCGATAGCTGCAGTCGCTTAAGTGCGAAAAGTATCCAGTATTCCGGAGATAGTAGGTTCGAACTCCTCTGTCGGCAGCCCTAAAGACGGTTTTCCGTGGTTTGCCATGTTCACACCAGGCAAATGTTGGCGCTGTTCCTTAATTAAGGCTTCTTCAGGATCCTAGCCTTTTCCTGTCCCGTCGTCACCGTAAGACCTATCTGTGTCGTGGCGACGTACATCAACTCGTAAAAAAATGGTAATCAGCTGTCAAAGACTCTGCACCCGTTGAATATGGTCAGGATGCACTCGCTCTTCATGCAGTGTCCTACGTATGGTCCAAGTTGGTACACCAACGGCACGTGTTATACTACGCGTACGGCGCCCGGCATCATCGTTTACTATTGTTAGGATGCCCGGCTCCATGGAAAAACGGTTAGCGTGTTGGCCTCTGGTTACAGGGTCCCGGGTTCGATTCCCGGTAGGGTCGGTAATTTTAACCATCATGGTTAACTTCCCTGGCATGGGGCTGGGTGTATGTGTTGTCTTCATCCTCATTTCATTCTCATCAAGAGGCGCAGGTCACCTACGGGTGTCAAATCAAAAGACATGCACCTGGCGAGCCGAACCCGTCCTGGGACCTCCCGGCACTAAAAGCCATACGCCATTTCATTTCCATTGTCAGGATGTCTTCTTCCGCGTCTAGAATTACGCGTGGCCGTTCAGGCCATCGCTTCTGAAAGCGTGATGTAACACAACCTGTATCGCGATTACGCTGCAGTACAGCAAGTATCGTTGCTGGATTCGGTACCCGTCTGTTGGGAAGCCTTTTCCGATAGATTCATGGAGGGCGACACGTGTTCTGTTCTGCCACACGATAGACTAGCAGCATATCATGGTATTCGTGGTATTCATACACTGGCATTATTCATATACTACTACTACTACTACTACTACTACTACTACTACTACGAAGTAACTCGCGTGCTAGTACGGGCGATAATTCGCCTCTCTGACAGCTGTTATTCAGGTCAAGGTCAGACAGACAGACAGACAGACAGACAGACAGACAGCTAGGAGCAGCAGACAACCGAACAACAGGTCTAGTGCATTTGTCAAACTGCTTACGTGGAATATTCTCCCACAGTGTGATTTCAATACCATGGATTCTTGGGAGACCAACTCGCCGTGTGCAGAAACACCCCGTGTTGACGTGTACGTAAATAAAGTTTCTTACGTCAACGAAAGAATGCATGGGATAGGATTTCCAAGTGAGTAGTATCAGAATTGAATTGTCAAAGCACATCGAACGTTTTGCTTCATACCAATAAGGGACATGTTATGAAAATAAATAAATTAAACGTACCTTCCTTTCATGCTTCCAAACGAAAAGAACATGTTTAATGGTAAATTAAAGCATTCTGCTTTTGCAGTGCCTATTAAACGTATCAAAATAAACGTTGCAAGGCTGAGTGGCTCAGACGGTTCAAGCTCTGGTTTCATGAACTTAGCAGGCTCGATCCTGGCTCAGTCCGCTGGTATTTGAAGGTGCTCAAATACGTCCGCTTCTGATCGGTAGAATTACAGGCACGTTAAAGAATACCTGTGGGCGAAATTCCGAAACCGCGCATCTCCATTGGCACGTAAACATTTTTTATTATTATTATTATTATTATTATTATTATTATTATTATTATTATTATTGTCCAACTCGTTGGCTGAATGGTCAGCGTACTGGCCTTCGGTTCAGAGGGTTCCGGGGTCAATTCCGGCCGTGTCGGGGATTTTAACCTTGATTGGTTAATTCCAATGGCCCGGGAGCTGGGTGTTTGTGAAGTCCCCAACTTCCCTGCAACTCACACACCACACATAACACTATCCTCCACCACATTAACACGCATTTACCTATACATGGCCGATGCCGCCCACCCTCATCGGAGGGTCTGCCTTACAAGGGCTGCAATCGGCTAGTAATAGCCACACGAAATTAATTAAATTATTATTATTATTATTATTATTATTATTATTATTATTATTATTATTATTATTATTATTATTATTGAGCGAGTTGGCCGTGTGATTAGGAGCGCGCGGCTGTCAGCTTGCATTCGTTGTAAAGCCACTCACCAATATTATAAAAAAACTGTGTTAGTCCATTATTACTAACTATTATGAAAATAAAAGTTAAACGCCCCACTCGAACTTCGTAGCTGGTAATCTGTCAGAAAACACTAAAGAAAATAGTGAACTTTTAACAAGTCCGAATTATTATTAATCTTATAATTGCGGACATGTCTCCGAAATTACTGAAACATGTACTTACAAATTGTTTTACGTCGCACCGACACAAGTAGGTCTTACGGCGACGATGGGAGAGAAAAGGGACACAAGTGGGAAGGAAGCGTTCGAGGCTTTAATAAAGGTACAGTCCCAGTATTTCCCTGATGTGAAAATGGGAAATTACGGAAAACCATCTTCCCGGCTGCCGACAGTGGAGTTCGAATCCACTATCACCAAAATGCAAGCTCACAGCTGCGCGCCCCTAACAGCACGACCAACTTATTCTAAGCTCCAATGCTGCTCTGAGTAGCTCGGACGATAGAGCGCTGGTCTTCTGATCTCACCTTGGGAGCTTCGATGGCGGCTCAGTTCGGGGCTATTTGAAGGTGCTCAAATACGCCAGTCTCGTGTCTGTAGATGTACTTGCATTAAAAACACTGCGGTAAAAATTCTGGCATTTCAGCGTCTCCGAAAACCGTGAAAATTAGTTAGTGGAACGTAAAGACATTATTATTATTATTATTATTATTATTATTATTATTATTATTATTATTATTATTATTATTATTATTATTATTACGGAAGTTCTAATTAAGCGGGTCCATTACAGTCATCATTTTACCTATCGGCACTTACTGTCCAGTAATAAGCCTTCCGTCCGCCTCTGTGGTATAGTGGTTAGTGAGATTAGCTGCCATCCCCCGAAGGCCCGGGTTCGTTTTCCAGCTCTGACACGAAATTTGAAATGTGGTACAAGGGCTGGAACGGGGTCCACTAAGCCTCGAGAGGTCAAATGAGTAGAGGTGGTTCGATTCGCACCTCAGCCATCCTGAAAGTGGTTTCCCGTAGTTTTCCACTTCTCCAGGCAAATGCCGCGATGGTACCTAGCTTAAGACTACGGTCGCTTCCTTCCGTCTTCCTTGCCTATCCCTTCCCATCCCCCCGCAAGGCCCCTGTTCAGCATAGCTGGTGAGGCCGCCTGGGCGAGGTACTGGACATTCTCCCCAGTTTTATCCCCGACCCAATGTCCCACGCTCCAGGACACTGCCCTTGAGGCGGTAGAGGTGGGATCCCTTGCTGAGTCCCAGCGAAAACAAACCCTGGAGGGTAAACAGAGTAGGAAAAAGAAGAATAAGCCTTCTATTACAAATGCCCGGCGGCAATTCCACACTAGCTCATTTTCCCTCGAGCAATGTTCACGATGGATGCAACTACGGTTTTTTAAATTCGTCTCATTAATAACAATTTCGCTGAATACTTATAGCCTTTTCTTTCAGTGTCCACCGTCCATTCATTGACCTGACAAGTTTATGAATAAGCATAGACAACTCGCATTGTCCATTGTCAGAAACTCATCATAGACTGTCGCAATAACAGCACAGAAATATTGTGCTCATTTTTCATTTACTTATTAACTATTTCCTTTCATTTTGTCAGGTTTGTTCACTGAGTAATGCCATTGACGTCTTATAAATCACACACAACTACACAATACTTGATTCGCGTGCATGTGCTGGTACGGATCTTCGACGTCACTGTAAGAATTCTGTGTACTTTTCACACAGACTACCCTAGACCGGTTTTCGAGTACAGCAAGTGGCCAGTCACGTGAGTCAACCTCTCCTACTTGCCAAGCCTTTAGGGGAAGTGCACAACAACATGTGTTGGCCTGCGATAAGAAACAGGTTCAACAAGCCCTATACTCTGCTACTGTACTTCCACTACGCGTGGACAGAATGACGTAACCGGCGTATCCTGCTACGGCCGTTCAAAACACATTAGGTCCTGAAATATTTGGCCCAGTTTTGGGAAAACTAATAGGACAAGGTAAAAAGTACACAGCATATATTGTGAGATCGCTTAATGCCCTCTCGAACTGGTGCCGTACTTGGAAACTTATCCCCAATCCACAAAAATGCAGCCACATGACCATAACACTGCGTAAATCTCCTCTACCGACATCATATTACCTACTCGACAAGCCCATCACCGTGGTTACGCAACAGCGTGACATAGGTGTAATATTCGATACAAAATTACAATTTAAGACCCATATAGAAACATATACAACCAAGGCTATGAAATTACTAGGCATTCTCTATCGCTTCACAGAAATTTCTGACCCCGTTGCTCTTCGCCACTTCTTCCTCACGATCGTTCAACCTCTCTTAAACTACTGCTCTCCGATTTGGTCAACAGCCGCCCCCTCCAATACCAAGCAGTTAGACAGAGCAGTGTCCTTCTTTGCTGCAATTGTAAGGAATAGAAACCCCAAGCTCAGAAATCTGTCTACGCAGCAGATATTAATGGCAATTAATGTGTCACCGCTGCACATCAGGCGACAGGTAGCTGATCTGAGTTTCCTCCACGAGATCTTAAATGGACATTACCGCTCGGAACATCTTGTTTCTCTCTTCTCTCTCCGCGTTCCTTCCCGCTCCACCAGAACCAAAGACCTTCTCCACATTCCCCACACTCAGCACTCAATACTTCAACGATCTTTCCTAATCCGCCTCCCAACACTCTTTAACAATATTAATAGGAGACAAGAGCTTGATATAGCATCAAATAAAAGTGTATTCGAGAGGTGTGTAAATAGTATCTTAAAGATAAGTTGATGTGAAGGGATTATACCGCCATCTTGACCCACGACGACTTGGCTATGAACATGGACATTCTCATGGTTTTCGATTTGGACAGTTATTAGTAGGATGTGTACCTGATCTTGTTATATTTTGTTATGTTTGTTATATTTTATTATGAAACTTTACGTTTGTTAAATAGTCTGTTGACAGTACAAGTGAAATTTGCTCAGTGTAGCTGTATCTTGTGCTTCGTGAATAAATAAATAAATAAATAAATGTATTTTTCTTTGCCGACTAGCTTAATATCTGCACGTATACCCCTAACACTCTGTATAATAATCTCTCTCTCCTTAATATGCATCCATCAGAACCTGTATGGTGTTGGTAGAGTCGTATTGACTGTGGTATGCTGACTATTTTTCAGCAATATCCTCGTAATAGGAAGCGTATTCGTTACTTTGTCGCACATCAAAAGTGAAGGATATGATATACTCGCTACTTTACCCCGGCCACTTTAGGAAATACCACATATTGGTCAAAGAGCAAAGGTTCATTTTAACTTGTCACGAACTGCTACAGATATGACAGTATGCCAAGAGATGCATCACCTACTCTAGCAATGGAAAAAATCAAAATTGGAAAATAATTTTTTTGCACATTCGTTAGTTTAGTATAGTAGTCGCGATATACAGAACCTGACTGAAGACAAACTCGTATTGTATTTATCTAGATATTCTACTCTCTCCTTTACGTCTTTCATTTCATTTTTACACTGTTCACTGGTCAAATATTAGTAGAAAAATGACATGAAAAAGTACTGAAAGGGTCAACTCTCCGTTTCCGAAAAGTCTTTGTTATGTTTTCTCCCTCTTTTGACGTATCTAAACAACTACGTTAGTAGTTTACTAACTATGTATAATATTTTATTATCGTTTACACTGATCATAAAACAGCATTTAAATTGGAAATTTATCACATATTGTTAGGCTAAAAAGGGGAGTAGGTAAGTTAACTCCAACATTTCAATGTTTAAAACTGTGGCTTCTGAACGAGCCTTAGGTATTGATATGAGTTATATTTTACATTTATGAAGGGGCACTTGTTTTGGAAGCATTTCTGTGTTAATTTTATCTCTTTCTCAATTCTGTCTGATGTTCTCCAATTCTTTCTTTCACGGAACGCACAATGTGATGTTATCTTATTCTATTGTACCTTGTTCTGACAAAAACAGTTTTATTTTATCTCACAGAGCTACTTTGATGATAAACAAGAGAGGATCAAGCTGAATAATTGTTGGAACACCCGCTATTGGAAGAGAAAGTACAACAGGTAGTCCCGCCTTCTAACAAGACATAGAGAAGAAACTTGGTAGGAACGTCCGCCCTCGGCAGCCGTAAGAAACATGTTGCAATCAACGCATTATCCATCCCTCTTTCTCTCTCAGCCGCCGGCCATGAAGGTAATTGACTAACGGCAACTTCTTCCAGAGCGCCTTAAAGCACAAACGCTAGAAACTCTTCTTCACAAACTCAGAGCTATCACGCAAACTGGACATTTCTTCATACATTATTAATGTCTATCTCACTCGTCTTATAAGAGGAACATTCAAGTCTTTAAATAATTCATTATTTTGACCATATTATTAATGTAGCTACATTCAATCAGTTACAGCAATAAAAATTTTAACATAGGCAAGTTTTCGGCGACGCACCTGGTCAAAACTTCATTTCTATTGTTTTTATTTTTTTGAATCAATGATTTTGAACTACTAGTTTGGCAACAAATCTGTTACATTTTGAATGGCAACTACAGAAATGGCCTACTGATTCCAACGGAGCTACATTCAAGTTCCAAGTTAACTATTCTTCGTGAGTTACATGCTACGAGCAGAGTATTTTACAGAATAGGTTGTTTATAAAGTGAACACTTAACCCAGTGCAAATCATTATGAACCCTTCCATAAATGCGGACAATGCAGTTAGAGGATGAACATTATTGAACTGAATTGAATTGAATTGAATTGGAGTTGAATTGAATTGAATTGAATTGAATTGAATACTTCAATTTATTTTTGCCTTCTTACCTCGGAACATAAGTTGCAAGCCTTATTTCAAAGTTCAGCAAATTTTAAATTGATACAATATAACTGTTAGGTCATCAGCCTGTAGGCCACGTTGATCTCAAAATAGTAACACCAAAGATAATGTAGTTTTAGGGAAAACAAAATCCAATGGCAATTCTAAAGTGAGGCGTACTAGGTAAGATGAGGAGTGAAGAAATTTACCATAGCTCTCCGTACCGAGCCAGAAAATGGTATTGTGGCACCTCCACCGCGATGGATAGTACCTTTCAAAAAATCCATACTCACACGTCTAAGTGTTCTTACTCAGCCACCACCTATACCTTAGAGCTTCCATACAGTCACAATAATATATGGGATCAAGACTTCGGTGGAAGCTACTTTTTGATCTAGCCTGTACCCGCAGTCTAGTAGTTGCAAGCCTGTCTCTTACCAGGAGGCCCTGGATTCAGTTCCCGGCAAGGTCAGGGATCCTTATCTCGATCTGATGGCTGGTTCGGTGTCCACTCCGAGTCTACGTGAGAACTACAACTGAAGACATCTATCGGTGTGATAGCGGCCTCCGTGAAGATAGCCAAAAATACCACCCGAGAGGATTCATCATTCTGACCATGCTTCACCTCGTAAACTGCATGCCTTCGGTCTGAGAAATGGTCACATGCTAGTCCGAGGTCCATCGGCGCTGTTGTGCTATGGGGTTCTAGTTTGGTTCAGTGGCAGGAGATATATGAAAGAATATTGCATTCATCAAGGGCTTGTATCCAGTAATCGGGAGATAGTGCGTTTGAACCCCACTGTCGGCAGCCCTGAAGATGGTTTTCCGTCGTTTCCCATTTTCACACCAGGGGCTGTACCTTAATTAAGGCCACGGCCGCTTCCTTCCACTTCCTAAGCCTTTCCTATCCCAACGTCGCCATAAGACATATCTGTGTCGGTGCGACGTAAAGCAAATAGCAAATAGCATTCATCAAAAAATAGCAGTGGGCACTGTGGAGAACGTCCATTCATTATTAGAATACGATCATTACAGTCCAGATTTCATGAAGAGTTTCCTTCATAAATGACTGCTCAACTTCGTTAGATGTAATGATATTCGTCCATTTTTCCGACAATTTTAAACACTCAATGTGTACCATGTTGATTGGGATACGTACGTAACGGATATTTCAAATGTTGTTTAGAAATTTTAGGACAAGGTATTTTAAATTGATTAGCCTCAAATAAGGACACTGAGGTCGACTAAATATATTGCAGCCTTTACATTGTACGTTTCCAGATTTGTTTTCAAGATTTTCGGGCCCAAAATTATATATTCACCGTTTCAGAAAATGACAGCAAGTTTTCTGTCATATACCGTACTGAGGACAATGGAATCAGTATTTTATTGTATGCATGCTTCTAATCGCCTCTTTCTTAGATAAACATTATCTTGATTCGAAGGTCTATCAAGAGCATTTCATCACGATTTAAGTGTTCAGGAGATCCTGGATACACCACTACAATATGATACTAGTGTATCAATGGCAGATGCGATTTACACAGCACCCTCAGACCCAGCTATTCTGAAGAATCAAGATTAGGGTCAAGAAGATTAGACAGGTATCTCAAACACTCCGAAACTAAAGAAATTCGTGTTGACGTTGGAATAACAATCGCAGATCATCCACCACTACTTCCCTTCAAATATTCAGGGGCGTGTTTTCTGAGTGGATTAGTCACTGGTTTCTCACTAAGATGGTCGTGATTCGGACACCTAGGAAGAAGAGGCATCTACTGCACAGTGTGCGTGTGCATGTGTGTGTGTGTATGTGCACGTGTGAGAGAGAGAGGGAGAGAACTAATCAATGAATAATCCAATCCATTATATATATTGCATACAGGGAAAGGAAACAGTATAAAGCTTCCTTGAACTGATCTCACCTCATTTCCTACAAGTTTAACCCAGCGTAATAAACTCCTTCCGGCCATTACCTGAAACAATTGGAGACAATTATTAGTTGAAGGATATATAACTGAGTTCAATTATCTTATAAATATATTCAAGTGTTCAGAAGTATTAACAATATACATTTAATGTAAATATCTGTGGCGTTGCTTATATTTATAGGTTCTCAGTTGGACAAAGTAATCTGAAGAATTTTATTGTGATGGTTGTAAAACCAAGGAATACATTAGTACGCAAAACTGCAAAGGACCAGTGTGATTATATTTATTTTGTGTACTGTGAAAAAAAGAGTATGTGGTTGTATTTATATGCTACAAAGATTTTAAAGAAGAGCGCTTCTATATGTCTGACGCATTTCATAAGGCAGGTATTCTGTAACCACAACAAGCGATCGGTCTCAGAACGGTTATTAATATTATTATTACTAACATAATACTTACTGAAATATAAATTTTATTTATTTATACGAGGATTGGGGCAAAAGTCATGGCAACTATTTGTTTTCTTGTAGATATGTGAACGGATCACAAACGTATATGTGTCGTGTGGAAGTTCTGCTGGAATAGTGTGTATGCCGAACTACAGGTGGCTCTCTGATAGCTGGTAGTAGCGCAGCGAGGGCTGTGAAATCAGTCAGTTGGTGAAGATCGTGCGAGATGGACGTAAACCGTGTTGAGAAGCGCGCTTACATCAAAATAGCCGTTCTCCGAGGGAGAAATGCGATGGAATGTCACAGTGGATTAGTGGAAGCCCTTGGAAATAATGCCCTACCATACCGTACAGTAGCACAGTGGGTAGGAAAGTTTCAGCAAGGACGTGTGTCAACCAGTGATGAGCAACGTTCGGGACGACCTGTCAGTGTGCGGACCGACGTGGCACGTGCCGTCATCGAGCAGCTCCTGGATGAAGACAGACGATGGACGCTACTGGAGTTAGAGAGGGCAAGTGGCATCGAGAAACACACCGTCCACAGGATATTGCGTAATGAGCTGCAACTGCGCAAAATCGCATCGCGGTGGGTACCGCATGCACTGCCGGAAGTTCAAAGGTGGGTGCACCATTGCAATATACTCCGACCACCTTGCACGCTGGCAACAGGACGGCGATCAGTTTTCGTCATGAATAATTGCCGTCGATGAATTTTGGTCCAGGGCATACGAACGAGAACTGAAACGCCAGTCCACGGAGTGGCGACATGCTGGATCACCAAGGAGGCAGAAGGTCCGTCAGAATCCTTCTCCAGTCATATTGATAGTGATCGTCGCGTATGACGTGTAGGGTGTCATTGTTTGCCACTTTGTTCCACATGGCAGAACAGTGACCGCACAGTACTACAGGGACTTCTTGGTGCGACAGGTACGACGTGGCGTTCCGATGAAACGTCCGGATCTTGTGGACAGTGCAATAATCCTGCACGACAATGCAAAATCCACAAAGCAGAGTGTGTAGGGCAGCTACTGCGACATTGGGGATGGGAAGAATTGGAGCACCCACCGTACTCTCCCGACATTTCGCCCTGTGACTTTGATCTCATTCGAAATATTAAGGAACCACTATGTGGTAGGCGGTTTGCAGCACGAGAGGACATTGCTAATGATGTGCGCCAACAGGTGAGCCGATTGACACATGGTGCGGCAAATGCTGAGGCAGATGGTATTCAGTGCCTCCTGCATCGTTGGCAGCATGTGGTGTCAGTAGCAGGTGACTACTTTGAGGGTCTTTAGGCCCAGGCTTGTCATGTCAAGTTTATGTGTACTATGTTATCATTCTCTTACACCGGGAAGGCCATATTGCCCTGTATACTACCGTAATAAATTAGTGTTACGATATTTCAGTGCTATTCATTGTCCACACATGTAGTTAACACCTTGTCCTTTCGTCTGTATATGCCACATTGTCCAACCGGACTGGTGTCTTCAAGAAAGAAAATAGCTCTCATGACTTTTGCCCCAACCCTCGTATATTTATTGTTGATGTCTACTTGTTAGACAAATTGAAGCCAAGTGAAAGATCTTCATGAAATAATCAACCACACGGAAACAAGGAAGCGCTTTCGATGCATTCACCTTGCGGGAGGAAGTCAAATGGGACTCGCTGGTGGACTGAATGAAATCAGACGCCTAACAGAGATTAATATTATCATCATCATCATCGGTACCGATGTGCTAGCGAATATAATAATGTCTCTTGAGTTCATGAAGGTCACCTATCAAGTGTGCTTAAATGAATGAAGAAACCAGTTCTATAACCAGAAGCTCCGATAATATACCATTGTTTTTTGCTTTGTTGTTATTTTACGAACTTAGTGGTCACTTTCTCTGACCTTCCCTTTTATCGGACTCGTGCCTTCATCGTTGTCATTATAACTTGTATGGAATTTTCTTCGAGCCAGCAGCCTGCAGCTGAGTCTGGCATCCATTTATTTACCTTCTGCCAGGCTCTCGAAAGAAAGTATAAACCCAAGATTTACAGCCTTGCCGACGTGCGTTGAACAAAGATCTCATCCCACCATTAATTCTCACTGCTGCCCAGTATGTAATCATAAATGCCTTCGGTAGTCGTTAATAATCTATCATTAATCCCAAAATCCCCCAGTATGGCTAACATCATTTCCCTCGGCAATATGCATTCTCTATATCTAAGAAATATAAACACAACTCTATTCCTCTTGTAAATTTTTCATTTATATAGTGTATACTACAATGATCCTGATAGCCCCACTGTAGTCTGAACTTCTCTCAATCATTGATCACACGCTCCCTTCCAAAATAACAGTTAACACCTTGCTTGATACACTAATCAATGGAATACTTCGATAGTTGCTGCAATCTTTACTCTTCCCTTGCTTAGACTATGGATAACTGCAATGACTGCTTCCGTCCGATCAGAAGGTATTTTACTAACATACCGTGTTAATCTTATTATAGTCTTTGAAGGCATTTCATCCCTGCCTTCCCACTATTATGTTACCATTTAAGATCTAATTTCAATTATTCCTGATGCTTTATGCTAATGGAGTTTATTTACCATCATTTCCACTTCCTTAAACGTAATTTTTGCAACAACATTACTCCTTTGTCCCTACACATTTGTCACAAATTGTATAATATTAAATGCTTTCTTTTATAATTTAAAACAACCCAGAAATTACTGTACATAAGCTATTGGTTGTGAAAGAACAATGTCGAGTGTACGTAGAGTGAATTACACATCAAGCTTTTGAAAGACGATGAGGTGAAATTAAATGTGGTGATTAATTAGTTTAATGCCAATATGTTAGAAGCATTTGGACGAATAAATTAAGAAAATGGGAAGGCTCAAGACTGGCAAGGCGACTGTGCCACTGTCTCATGGTCAGACTACTCACCGATTATTCCACCTCCACCCCTCGATACACCAATACCAATGCGCTCGGCGTGCAAGACAGGAGCTTGGTAGGAGAGTGCGCACCCGAGCCAGGACCGGTCAATGCGTACTTCAAGTGCTGATGTGCCCCTTAGACAAATGCATTAAATCAAGTGACGGACATAACTTTTTCACCATTAATCCGCCAGGTATTCCATATTACAATTAATATTCGGCTGGTAGGCTTGGTTTGAGGACCTGAGAATACGGCTCGACTGGAAACTGGAATCGAATAGACGAAAATATGGAAATGAGAGGTCTTGTTACGTATCATATTGAACTATGTGTACGTCTACCGTTTAGTCCCTATTCCTCATCACGGTCCGGGAAGGGGCGAGATGAATGTATAGGGCATTTATCTACGGCCACATGTTCTTCCTATCCTGAAACTCATTTATGGAGCTAATGAAGTTGAAATGAATGATGGTGAATGATATTCGGTAAGTAAACAGGTGGAAAGAATCGGCCGTGGACTAAATTGTAACTACCCCAGTATTTTACTGGAAGTGAAAATGGGAAATGAACGAAAACAATTATCAAGACGTCCAAAGGTGGAGTTCGAACCAACAGCTCTCCCCAGTGCAGACCTTGGTTCCATACCCTTTGAGCGTCGCCACTCCTCTCAATACACACTTTATTGACCTACCTACGCGTTATTGGTAGATGGAATATCAATCAGATGATCATATGTGATTAGCTGCAGCACTGAAATGTTTTTTCGGTATTTCACTCTTTCTATAGGCTTATGGCAGTCACAGGTGGCTACAGAGCATACAATGTTGTTAACTGCGGTATCAGTAGGACGTGATGGGAGTAAACAGAAGGACGAGATAGCATTATCCGCTACAATCTACATTACTGGATATTACACACTCGTGTGGTTGGGAAGATTGTATCAATTTGTGTAGTTTATTCTACATTTGGCTGGGAATTCAGAACTCTATTGCATTAAGGTTTACTGAGTTTTAATAAATTTTTCGAGTGATTTTTAATGTGTCACCTGAGATCTCTTGCTTGTCGACATTGTGTCACAATGAGTATCGAACAGACATTCTTCCCAGTGGCGTATGCTGGGATCGACACGTGAGATACCACTAAACGTAGGTTGCCACTTTTCGATGGTTGGTTTAGTGAACGTCATGCCTTAAGCGCTTTGAGCTGCAGCCAATAGCCAACGGAGAAGCCTGCTGTGTTGTGAAGGCTGCTTCACAAACCAGTGTCCTGGCCTCTACTACTGTCAATACTAAACACCCGATCATTGGAGATGGTAACCTAAGGTTTAGCAAATTAAAGTCTGGCTTTGTAGCTAAATGGATAGAATGCTTGACTTTGGTGCGGCGGCCCCGGTTCAATTCTCAGAGTCAACCCACTCGTACTGTTACAACTTCGTCAAAATGATAACTAACAATAATGTTATTTGCTTTACGTCACACTAACTACTTTTACAGTTTTCGGAGACGCCTAGGTGCCGGAATTTAGTACCTCAGGAGTTCTTTTACGTGCCAGTAAATCTACCAACACGAGGCTGACGTATTTGAGCACCTTCAAATACCACCGGACTGAGCCAGGATCGAACCTGCCAAGTTGGGGTCAGAAGGCCAGCGCTTCAACCGTCTGAGCACCTCAGCCCGGCCAAACTGATAACCATAAAGGACTTAGTGTATTGGTTAGCAGAACCATGTGCCTACTGACAGTAACTCCTTTGACATAACAAACTTGTCAGATCTAATCTCACACATATCCGGGTGTAAAGATGCTAGTGAAATCGAAGTTACGGAATGGATGAAGAGTGATGAACAGTATGAACTTAAGGACTCATCAATCACTGCAATGTTGAATGAAAGAAAAAACGGTAACTAGTGAAAAAGAAGTTTCAGTAGAGACAGCGCCAAATATGTCTCATAGCAAGGGTCTCTGCGTTGGAGGCGACACTACGCTACGTAGAACAACCAGAGGTAACTCCCACCGACACCCTACACTTCAAGCGATGGCGTGACATTGCTGCTCAGCAACGATGCAGCATTCAGAAACAGTTGCCAACTAAGGATCATCAAAGATGTAACCTTAATCTATGCCATAACACTGTAAGAAATTACAATACAGGACCTTAGCTTCAATGTTGCCGATTATTTTCATGTTTCACGATCTTCCTTCTGTTGCTCCGTGTAGTCCGAGTTATTGCAAATCTGAAGTACCTTCCCTCCATTCACATCGGATTATAAAGACTCTACTGTACTGGGAAGGGGGATGTGATTTGGAAATTACCCAGTGTGTTAGCATGATAATGAATGGTTTCTCCATACCCTTCAATACTACGAAGGTAACGGCATTCATGCCGTTTTTGGCCTATTTTCAGTCTGTTGCAGACGTGGACGAAAAAACGACGTATACATGCCTCTGGCTCCACCCTAAGTCCCACGACTTCAAAGTTCTTAAGGTGATATTTATTGAAATATCAGGGGATACAGTTTGTATACGTTATTTCCTTAGTGTCAACTTCTACTAGCTGTATCGCTTCTGTTACTGTCTTCTGGTTTGGAAAAGAAACATATTGTTATCATTGACCTGTCTCAATCTTATTCTTGGCTTTGACAAGTGACTGAGGTATTAGCAATGCTAGTAACACAATTCCTTCTGCAACCAGCCTCTGTGATGAATGATGTTGAAGTGCCGCTCATAGAGTCAGGTATGTGCGTATTTCAGTGGGATTAGAATTTGATGTGTAATATGCACCTTCTGGCTTACGGAAGAAAGCAACAGAAAACTACCTCACAACCCATTCTCCTACTTCGTCTCTTCAGTGTTACTTAGGCTATCTGTGACAGCTGATGATGGATCCGTTGGGGATCAATCCGACCTTCACGCTGAGGATCACATTACAAGTACATTTAATTACTATTTATTCATCGTATGGCATATACATAGAAGTTATTGCAATATCATATCAAAATTACAAATATAGACAATTGGCAGTGGTGTCCGCAGGCATTTTACCTTTCTTTTCACTCCTGTAAGATCTAAGAGGGCTGTATGAAACGACATGTTTCACCGTTTGCTTCTCTAAGTCGGAGTCAAAACAAGGTGAAGGTTTTATTATCTATTTCTCAAGGTTGATAGAATGCAGGTATTTCTGTACTGAGTAGTATTTCAGGACACTCTAGGTCCGCAAATGTTCTCAATTCATGTGACCACTGCTCGCGGAGATCAAGTTGATAGTTACAGTATAAGATTCTCTGCTGTACAAACAGATGGATGTCTCCATCCAATCTCACAAGTATGTAGGTAATCGATATCTGTATGAACGAACATCTGGTAATTAGTTAGAATATTAAACTATTATAGGAAATATGCCTTAAACCACTATAGGAACTACAGTTAGCGCTTATCATCGATAAGAATAAATGTCATGCTAATTACTGCTTCGTAAAATAATCTGCAAGTGACATTATCTCACTCAGTTTGAAAAATAATTGTGTCTATGATTAAATATGTGTCCCTTTTTATGGAAGTAGGATAAGAAATCAGGAAAAATCAGACATGGGACTAGATTAATGAGGCGAATGTTACCGACAGTCTGACCATCGCTCATTCACTGTGATGGCAGTAATGGGGGTAACGTGCGAAGTTTAATTGCGCCAGAATGTACGCGGAAAAATGACGCCAATTACCGAGAACCGCACAACCATGCACGTGTTCAATGCATTTCATTAGTGGGTTGATTAATGTGGGCCTGTGGAGAGGAAGGGGGCGGAAGGGCACTTTGTTCTATACACTCGACCTGAGCTGTACTGTGGACTGTGGATTCGTGTGCTGAAGAACCCAATTATCTGTTCACAGCAATCATGAGAATACTATCCGATTGCTCCTGAGCATCTGGGAAAACTGTATTCATATTTTAAAAAAATTATTTTCGAAAGTCAAACTGCAATGGTTATACTCACTAAAATCTAGCAGAACCGGGCAATATTGAAAACTACGATGATAGAAGAAAGTGTTAAGCTTTTCAGTCCTTCAAACACGAATGTAACACTTTGAACAATATAAAATAGGCCTAACTGCAAAACTGACAAGGTATTTTATAGAATTATAGTGGAAATATTAGGTCGTGTAATGCTATATGGTGATACGCTTCGAACCTGAGATCAGGATCTTCCTCAGAGCAATAACGAAGATTGTACTGGCAACTGTCAGTCCACTCAAGAGAGAGAGACCCTGTTGGAAATAGAATTCATTCCAGGGCCTCCAGAGTCAAGGAAAAGGATGTTCATGAGTTATCTATGGATGGTAGCCATGATCTATTCAATATACCGGGTGGTACAGCTGCCCCTATTCACGCAGTTTTATGCAACCCGCAGATTATAGTCGAACCTAAAAATATTGACCTTGACTACTCACTACAATGTCTGCTCTTACAACGCTTTCCATAATTCGTTTATTCGTGTCAAGCAAATCAGCATTAATGATAAAATACCGATTGGTGGTAAAGAATCGTGAAAATTATGTGTCGCAGAAACGTCCTGTACAGAGAATATTATTGGTGAATGACTAGAAGTAGCAGCAACACAACAGCGCTAAACAGCAACCCGTGATAGCCGAGCTTGCTAAAAGTTAGAGGAGAGTGCCGGTGTTCGTTAGTAGGCGGTTCGAGACCTGTGTACGACGAATATTTTTATTGCGTTGTTGATGTTCGTGAGAGTCGTGTTGTTGACGACAAATCTAAATCATGATCAGTTCTCATATTGCAGGTACTCAGCTATGTTTGTTTTTAAGGAGCTCTTAAAAGAGCTATTTGCAATAAAGTGAGATTGTACCGACAGCGGTGCGATGGGCTTATGCATGGCCATTCGATTAATGAAGCAAATGTCCAAAATGACCACCTGTTTCGTTAATGCACATCTGAGCACGGTGGAGGAGAGACATTCTTGCTTGCTGCAACATATGTGGTGGAATCTGCCTGCAGGCTTCCGTGATGATCCGCCGTAAATGATTCGGGCTCTCAAGCTCCTGCTCATAGACTCTTTCCTTTAAATAACCCCAGAGGAAAAAGTCGAGTGGAGTAAGGTCAGGTGATCTAGCCGGCCATGTGACCGGACCCCCTCGTCCAATCCATCGTCCAGGATATGTCCTATGCAAGTGGTTCCGTACTGCCAACGACCAGTGTGGGGGAGCTCCATCCTGCTGGAACCACATCCGTAACCGTGTCATAAGGGGCACATCCTCCAGTAAGAGTGGGAGGTACTCACGAAGAAACTCTAGATAGCGTCGTCCCGTGAGGTTTCCTTCGAAGAAATATGGTACAATTATCTAGTCACCTAGTATCCCGCACCACACGTTGACGCCCCATTGTACCTGAAATCGAGCTCCCCTGATCCAGTGAGGATTTTCAACGCTCCAGTAATGGAAGTTGTGACGATTAACAGTTCCGTTGTTGTGAAATCTGGATTCATCACTAAAGAGAATGTCCATTAAGAAATTCGCATCAGCTTCAACTCTTTGTAATATACATTGCGAAAATTCTATCCGTTTTGGAAAGTCATCTCCGTGAAGTTCCTGGTGCAGCTGTTGATGGAAAGGGTGGAATTTATGGCGGTGCAATATTCGCAGTACAGATACATGACTGATGTTCAGTTCATTTCCTATGGCCCGTGAGTTTGTGTGCGGGTTGTATGCAATTGCATTTTGAACAGCTTCGTCGTTATTTCCAGACGTCACTGGAGCATCCAGAACGGGGGGTAATGTATGAAATGACCCCGTTGCACGCAACCGTCTTTCAACACGTCGAAATGTATCTGCAGTTGGCAGCCTTCGTCCAGGAAATCGTTCTTGATACAAGCGTCTGGCTTCCCGTGCATTTTGCCTTGCTTCTCCATAAAGTAGTACCATATTCACATAATCATCCCGCGAATACATAATGTTTGCTTTCGTGCTAACCGTACAGTACGTGCTCACACGTTGCTGCTAGGATTACGATATGCTGTTTCATGTGCCCTACGTATGAAGTGTAGACCGCTGTTAGTTGGTCTTCGAGTCGAACGTGCGCAGTTGCTTGGTTGAATGGGTGGGTCAGAATGTTGACAACACGTGCACTGCGCTTCATTCCCTGTAGTCGTTTGCCATATGGAAGTCGCATGTTATTATTCCTTTCTTTGTAAAGGGGGCAAATTACGTTTGAGACTTATGAACGTTAAATATTTATTACGAATGGCCTTACAAGTATAATATAAAAATAGAATTGAAAAGCCCGTAACTAGATTCGAACTCTAAATGCCTGCTAACATATCGTATGCTCGCTGCGATTGGTGCCATGTAGCCACTGCAGGCGACAAAGAATTGGTCTCGTAGCTCTGTACTAATGGAATTACCTAGGCTATCGCTTCGATACTGATCGTTGATGTTAAAAGTTCTGAACTCGAATGTGCAAACACCACAGTGAACTAAAGAATCGCGTCACTCTTACGCCCAGATAGTTGCAACCATTTTCTACGCGTTACTTGGTTGAATGAGTCCAGCGTTATGTTTCAGGTGGTATTCACAATCGGTGCGTATGTGGCGATATTTATGATACCTGTTTATTATAACTTCCATAGAAGAATATCGGAGACTTCAGAAAGGTCTTCGTAAACGATGCCTAGGCGAATACGAAATGACATTAAAAAATGCATGACTCAAGAATGGTTGGAACCCTTCCTGCTTCAATTAACCTATCGAGGTACGTCTTCCATACGTAATTCCGCGCAGCTACTTGCAACGTACAAGCGCCATCCTTGTAACTCTGTATTCACGAGGAGAGCGGAAGTTCCCGCTTCGACAAGTTACTGATGAGTTACAGCCTTATGATCCCGTTTTATGCCTTTTTTGATCGCTCTAACGGTAGTAATTACATGGCGTAAGCTATCACATCTGCTGTACAGCATTTGCGTGCCACAGATTATAAACTACAGTGCAAAACACGTTTCTATCAATTTCGATGTGATGAGACTGTACAAAATGGTGGTGCATTGACATGTCTGTAATTGGTCTTATCCTATCACGTTTTCTATGATACCACGACCGCCCTTTCTATCAAAAGAAAATGGCTTCTTGGACCAATCAGGTGCGCAATTCTCTACCGACAGCTATAGGCGTGTTTATGGTTTGTACAGTATAGTAACATTTCGTAAAAATAAGTAGAGTATTGGACACCGCTCTACATAAAGTGGTACAGTGTTTTTGAGATGGACCTCACTTACTGCCTCTTGTACCATTTTTCCATTGTGCGGAGAAGTCTACATCGGGTTAACTGCACATAACATTGCTGTAAGGTGTTGAGCAAGATGGGACTAAGAGGCATTTACGTCCTAGCTGGTTGCATATATTCGGGAAAAAATAGGGGCAGCTGTACCACCCGGTATATCCGTCACCTTTGTTAAGGGTGTTTAGCAATGTATATGGCCTCACGAATAGTTGTATCCAAAATGATTTGATGGTCATTGTGTATGACATTTATAAAGAGAAACATTTTATACCTAGAATCATTCCTAGACTTATTCCTGCGTATTCCATGGCTGGAAAGATGAATAACTGCTTCCATTATAGCTGACCTGAGCATTTTAAAAATCTTTATCTGCCCGTATAAGTGAAAGTTAACTCCAGTTCTTTGGCCAAATTAGAGAGAGAGGGACAGAATTTTGATAGATGGTTGAGGCGTCTTGTCAGGAATTCAATTCTAAACTGATGAAGGAGCTCACGACGCTCATCAATGATCAGGACTTATTATTATTATTATTATTATTATTATTATTATTATTATTATTATTATTGTTATTATTATTATTATTATCATTTTGAATAGAATACCGATAGTAACTATTTTGCGGTAAGCAGAGTTAGGCCTGAACATTGAATAAAATTATCAATAAAAGATGTATGTGTAACCTATTGTTGTGGTTAGTGAGCAAGTAGCAGTAGTAATTCCTTTAAGAGAATATGCAGTGAAATACGTAACACTTCCATAGTGAGTGTGTGAGGGATGGAGACTAAAAGGTTGATGGGTTTGGTTATTGTTTTGTAGAGAAATAAAACTAGGCAAACTTTATCCCCAAAACATCGAATGTTCTTCAGCAGTGAAGATGCCCTCTGTTGTTAAACATACCTACGCTAACTGAAGCAATGTGATCAGCAAATATGATTTTCTTTTATATATACGTAATTTGCTCTGTAAAAAATTTATAATTTCACAACTGAAGTTCATTCAACAAATATTTTATGAAACGTCTCTTTGTTTACCTATAGACTGAGGTATGCAATGAATTTACTTACAGCAGAACGTAATTTCGAACTTTAATAGGTTTTCGAGGAAAGAAACGTCTTCTTAAATAATCAGAATCAACGTATGGTCACAGGTATTTTACGATATTTAGCCAGTGCGATAGGATGAGAGATTAGCGAGTTATATTTTTGTCTCTAA
The DNA here is from genome assembly GCF_040414725.1 of Anabrus simplex. Taxonomy (NCBI): domain Eukaryota; kingdom Metazoa; phylum Arthropoda; class Insecta; order Orthoptera; family Tettigoniidae; genus Anabrus; species Anabrus simplex. Next base: position 149,287,375 of record NC_090270.1, read on the forward strand.
TATCACCTGTTTAGTCCACACATAGGTAAATTTTGCAGACGGGCAGATCTGTAGCATGCCCCGTTATAACGGTATGTTTAATACCTCTTGTTCAGTTGTCAAATCGTTGTACAATTTCCATTGCGCAACGTGACAACTTACAGTGCCCATTTGCAGCGCAAGACGTTTCACCTTTACTATGATGTGCTATTATAAATGAAAAGATCAAACTATATTACGGGGGTCTTTCATTACATCACGTCTTAGTGAAATCGAATCAGCTGTTCGAATGTACATTCACTCCCCCGTAAGAGTATACTACTGTACATTCGTATACGTTGTGGTTACAAATTACCCGGGATTACACAAAAACGCATAAAATTAATAATAATGATAATAATAAAAATAGAGCCTCCGTGACTCGGGCCGCAGAGCGTCGGCCTCTCACCGCTAGGTTCCGTGGTTCAAATCCCGGTCACTCCATGTGAGGTTTTTGCTGGACAAAGCGTAGGTGGGGCAGGTTTCTCTCCGGGTACTCCGGTTTATCCTGTCATCTTTCAGTCCAGCAACACACTCCAATATCATTTCATTCCATCTGTCAGTCATTAATCATCGCCCTAGAGGAGTGCGACAGGCTTCGGCAGCCGGCACAATTATTATTCTCGCCGCTAGGTGGGGGCTTCATTCATTCCATTCCTGACCCGGTCGAATGACTGGAAACAGGCTATGGATTTGAATTTTCAATAATAATAATAATAATAATAATAATAATAATAATAATAATAATAATAATAATAATAATAATACAAATTCTGTAGTAATAAGAAATATAATGGAATTTAGAAGAACAATGGTATTATTTCATCGCCAGGCTTAGGGTAGGGGCTTTCGATTCAGAGGGCGCCGGATTCGATCCCCGATCGGGCCTTGGATTTTAATTACCTATAGTTAATTCTTCTAGCTCTGGGGTTTGATGTTTGTCTTCGTCTTAATACACATCTTCATTTACATAACACACACCACAAAACACTCTATAGTGAATGCTTCCCTCCACACAGGGTAGCCGTCAGGAAAGGTGTCCAGTCGTAAAACTGGAGAAGAAAATATTTATTCCTGTAATTACCGAACAAAAGGTGGCAAAACACCGTTGGCATTTCGTAAATTCGTTGTACACAAACATAGAGTAAGTTTCTTCAGTTAGCCAATTCAATATTTATATATTTATATTTTTTTTACAAGTTTATTTACGCCGCACCGACACACACAGGTTTTATAGCGGCAATGGTATAGGAAAGGGCCACGAGTGGGAAAGAACCAGCCATGGCCTTAACTAAATTACAGCCTCAGCATTTGCCTCGTGTTAAAATGGGAAACCATGGAAAATCATCTTCAGGGCTGCCGGCAGTGGGGTTCGAATCCACTACCTCCCGAATTCAAGCTCACCGCTGCGTCATCCTAACCGCAACGCCAACTCTCTCCATACAACTAATACAGTTCAAATCATTTCAATATAAAATACATTTAGAAATACCTGGAAAAGAAACTATGTTTAAGATATTGTACCTGAACAAGTTGAATTAGCTTTGACAGACTGAAGAACCTCACAATTATAAATAAATAAATAAACTGAATAAAAATGGCTTTCAATATAACGAAAGAATAAAAAAGTGCTGTATCTCGATAATACAGTTAACTATTTTATTAATCGCCTCTTAAACATCTCGAAGTGTCGTATCAGAGAAAATCTTGAAGCACAAACAAATGTCTGAGCCTATACGTGATATTTTTGTTAGTCACTTGTATATTTTTGTCTCCAAGGATCCTATTTAAACAAAACTTTCCGTGTGGTAGCCTACAAATTCCTCCTTACAGAACTCGATTGCCTCCGGCTGTTTCTAGTACTGTATACCACCGTATTGATTTTCATTCATATCCACTAAATTCTCTCAAGTTACAAACCTTGACTCTCTTTCAATTATATGACTACAAAATAGGAGTGGAGAAATGATTGATTCCTTTGAAATCTCCTCTATAACACGATAAATTGTTAACATATTCCCCGAAAAGTTTTCAAAATAAGACATATTATTCCTAAATAACTGTTAACCGGAATATAATCTATTATCCTAATTAATTCAATTGCAATACGATTATGTAAATAGGAAACATAATGGTATTTAACTTCATATACCTTGACGTTACTTGATCTCAGAGTTACAGTCGTTTAGTCGTTAGCCCCATGACCCTAATTAGCTGGCTCGATTCCGAATGAGGTTGGTGGTTTTCAGGCGTATAGTAACAACACTGTGTCGTTAGCTTAAACCCGTGTAACACAATATTTCGATGCTGTGGCCTCTGTAAGGACCCTTAGAGGTAAACCAGATGCTGAAAAATTTAATGTGTTTTTATTATTATTGTATTTTAATCGATTTTACGTCGCAGCTACTCTGAAATATCGGATGGAGGCTTTTGAATAGAATAGTGCTGAGATTGGGAAGGAAGCAATCGTGGTCTTAATTACCTTTTGTGTTATCAAAATGAGAATTCACGGATAGCCTCCTTCAGTGGTGTTTCTTTCTTTATATTTGAGAAAAGCCTTTTTTTTTTTACAATAGGCTTTACGTAGTATCGACTTGAACACCGAAGTATTGCGTCTGTGAAGAATGAAATGTTCAATCGACACCACATGTAGCCGAACCAGAGAGATTATTTTTACACAATGCATCGGGGGTGTCTTTGCTAGTAATGACCCATATCTTTTCTTTCTTATAGACTATGAAAGAATTCGGCTTTAATTTGACATCGACAGGAAGACTGTGGATCCAGCCCGAAAAGCTAGCGACGTTAACGCATGAATATTTACTTAAAACGCTGGTGACTGTAATGGTGAATTGTGCATATATTCTGGACAGATGAATATATTTAAATGATTTTTCCAAGTGTAGGACCTTGATAGACTAGAGTATTGGAGCTATTTCAGTTAAGGCTTTTACCGGGCTGAGTGGGTCAGACGGTTGAGGCGGTGGCCTTCTGGCCCCAACTTGTCAGGTTCGATCCTGGCTCAGTCCGGTGATACTTGAAGGTGCTCAAATACGTCAGCCTCGTGTCAGTAGATTTACTTGCACGTAAAAGAACTCCTGTGGGAATAAATTCCGGCACCTCGGTGTCTCCAAAATCCGTAAATGTAGTTAGTGGTACGTAAAGCAAATAACATTATTATTATTAATGGTTTTTACTATTACTTAATACACTGACTGACAGAGCAAATGCAACACCAAGAAGGAATGGTCAGAACTTTATGCCAATTGCAGGGTAGACTGACGTCACTGAGGTATGCTCATGATGTGAAATGCGCCGCTGTGCTGCGCACGTAGCGAACGATAAATGGGACACGGCGTTGGCGAATGGCCCACTTCGTACCGTGATTTCTCAACCGACAGTCATTGTAGAACGTGTTGTCGTGTGCCACAGGACACATGTATAGCTAAGAATGCCAGGCCGCCGTCAACGGAGGCATTTCCAGCAGACAGACGACTTTACGAGGGGAATGGTGATCGGGCTGAGAAGGGCAGGTTGGTCGCTTCGTCAAATCGCAGCCGATACCCATAGGGATGTGCCCACGGTGCAGCGTCTGTGGCGAAGATGGTTGGCGCAGGGACATGTGGCACGTGCGAGGGGTCCAGGCGCAGCCCGAGTGACGTCAGCACGCGAGGATCGGCGCATCCGCCGCCAAGCGGTGGCAGCCCCGCACGCCACGTCAACCGCCATTCTTCAGCATGTGCAAGGCACCCTGGCTGTTCCAATATCGACCAGAACAATTTCCCGGCGATTGGTTGAAGGAGGCCTGCACTCCCGGCGTCCGCTCAGAAGACTACCATTGACTCCACAGCATAGACGTGCACGCCTGGCATGGTGCCGGGCTAGAGCGACTTGAATGAGGGAATGGCGGAACGTCGTGTTCTCCGATGAGTCACGCTTCTGTTCTGTCAGTGATAGTCACCGCAGACGAGTGTGGCGTCGGCGTGGAGAAAGGTCAAATCCGGCAGTAACTGTGGTGCGCCCTACCGCTAGACAACGCGGCATCATGGTTTGGGGCGCTATTGCGTATGATTCCACGTCACCTCTAGTGCGTATTCAAGGCACGTTAAATGCCCACCGCTACGTGCAGCATGTGCTGCGGTCGGTGGCACTCCCGTACCTTCAGGGGCTGCCCAATGCTCTGTTTCAGCAGGATAATGCCCGCCCACACACTGCTCGCATCTCCCAACAGGCTCTACGAGGTGTATAGATGCTTCCGTGGCCAGCGTACTCTCCGGATCTCTCACCAATCGAACACGTGTGGGATCTCATTGGACGCCGTTTGCAAACTCTGCCCCAGCCTCGTACGGACGACCAACTGTGGCAAATGGTTGACAGAGAATAGAGAACCATCCCTCAGGACACCATCCGCACTCTTATTGACTCTGTACCTCGACGTGTTTCTGCGTGCATCGCTGCTCGCGGTGGTCCTACATCCTACTGAGTCGATTCCGTGCGCATTGTGTAACCTGCATATCGGTTTGAAATAAACATCAATTATTCGTCCGTGCCGTCTCTGTTTTTTCCCCAACTTTCATCCCTTTCGAACCACTCCTTCTTGGTGTTGCATTTGCTCTGTCAGTCAGTGTATATACTGGAGGCAACGTTGCCTGAAAGTAGTGGATTAGGCCCTTCTGACAGAGACACTTCCACTATCGTGAAGAAGAAACATCAAATGAGTTCGTTTATCTTATGGTGCGTTGAAGCGATGTTGATAAGAGTGTATCATTTTTATACTGTGTTCCGAAATTGTGATCGCATGAGAGGGTGTGAAATTGACAATACAAATGGAGAGGTGAGCATGATATATCCGATGAAGGGTGCATGAGACATGAAGTTTATGTCGATGCTTGTGTTTTAACTTTCATTGGCGACGCATGACGTTTTGAAATGTGATAACACACACCTTCTGAGAGTATATCTATCTATATCGTCCACACCGTCTTTATTCCAAGCATTTTTTCTGAGGAAAATATAATACATGGTCAAAAGTACAGTTTCTTCATTTTGGCACAACCACATAACCAATCCAGATCTGTGTACCACGAGTTACCGTTGCACCATCAAATGTCTCTGCTACTAACTTATCACCACACTGAAATTCTTGTAACTTTACAAAGAGAGATTTAGAGAGGTAAACAGCAGAACGGTCACCGCTTTCATCACCGAATCTCAAAAAATTCTTGAATTTCGCCTTTGGGACTAACATATCTAAATAGATAAAGTCGAGAGATGTGCTCTGTTAAAAACGTCTGTACTTTCATACAAAGTAACAACTTAAATTTTTCTGATCTTAAAAGTAGCTATGGCGTCAATAATATCATTTTGAATGTCAGATGAAAGTCCTAAGAAAACTGTAGATGTTTCTAAGCGGTGCTGAAATGTCATCTATCCTAGCAATTGACGTTAGTAACTCCCTATAATTACCCCTTTTACCAGATTCTTCAGTTTCTCAATGACCACTGAAAGAAAAAAGCACAGTATCTATTAAAGTGCTGATAATATTCTGTTAATTTTACTAGCTCATTATGCTCGTTAATTTTTTTCCTGTGAACTGCACTCTATTCTGAACATTCGGGGCTGAATAATATCGGCAACAGCGGCGATGAGTGCTTGAGACACCTCATGGCGTCTCTTTAAAACTCATACTATATAAATTGTCCACACCGTCTTTATTCTAAGCATCCTTTTCTGAGGAAAATGGAACACACGGCCAACAATACAGTTTATTTATTTTTGTACAACCACGTAACCAATCAAGATCTATGTATCACGAGTCCTGAAAATATTGTAATGTTCCTTTCGATTCATTGTCTAAATTTTTCAGAGAAGGCGTGGGTCTACCTTTTTCAATTATATTTTTCTTTTCTTCAAAAATTCGGAACGAAAATGGCGTGTTCATTACGCTTTCTATTATACATCAATATTCTGGTCCCGCAAACTCACTTACTTTTGAGGTGGAATTGGTAGCATTCAATTTAATGTTTTATACGTTGTGCAGTTCTATAGGCTATCTATCCTTACCTAGCATAAATTCACACTTCACCAAGAAAAGTCACAAATCGTCGCCATAAGACCTATCTGTGTCGGTGCGACGTAAAACCACTATCAAAAAAAGGTCACATCGTATTATAATAGAAAACCATAACAATAACATAATCATGCACTGTTGTGCGTGGCGGAAAGAGAGGACAGTACAGCTCAGCACCAAAGTTATAAACTTTTGTTTCCACTTTCCATTGTAGTAACGACGGAGAACGTAGCAGGATACATGTCTGTGTCGACGGGAGCGGTGCCTTGCTCTGCACAGGCGCAGTAATACTCGCCCAGCTGTTACAAGAGATTCAAAGCGTAACCACTACATGGAGTGGTAACAGCTTCTAGCTCAGCGTTGAGGGTGACGATCTACTGCAATAAAGTTCTTGTGGCACGTTCAGGCGAAGAAACAGGAATATTCAAAATTATTATTAAAAGAATTTCGATTTTTATATTTTCAAACTGTTACCAGTGGTAACAATGGATAGTAGCACGCTTCGCCACTGCTACAGTAAGTTTGATTTAGGAAAGTGTTACATGGTCACAGTAACGTAAGTCACACGTTCAGGGTTTACAAGCGTTTAGAGCATGCTAATATTTGTCATTGGGCAGCAGTCAGATCATTGTACACGGCGTCACAGTAGTCGAAATGAAGTGATACCAAAGTCAAACGAACACTCGGTATACAGAAAGACAATTGTAATATAGGTTGATAGTAGATTAGATAAAAGCCTTTTCATTGCACGCTATGGAGACCGTGCAGGAGTGAACTGTAAAGATTTCTGCTAAATTGTCACGTCACCGGTAAGTGGAATACAGGAGTCAGCCAGCCCTAAGCCTCGTCTCCTTTGTAACAAAGGAACTTACCTGATGTTCATTTAAGTGAACGCCACATACAGTACATTTAATAAATTATAAAAACAAAGCTAAGGATGAAAGTGAAAATTCAGATATTGCATTCCAATTTTAGCGTGCGTTTTCGGCTGAAGTTAAAAGTATAAATCCTTTCATAATTACAAACTCTTGAAGGTTATATAGTAATGAACTGAACGTATGGAGAGTATATCACCTTACTGCTCTAAAAGCATTCTCACCGAACTCGATAGCTGCAGTCGCTTAAGTGCGGCCGGTATCCAGTATTCGGGAGATAGTAGGTTCGAACCCCACTGTCGGCAGCCCTGAAAATGGTTTTCTGTGGTTTCCCATTTTCACACCAGGCAAATGCTGGGGCTGTACCTTAATTAAGGCCACGGCTGCTTCCTTCCCACTCCTAGCCCTTTCCTGTCCCATTGTCGCCATAAAACCTAACTGTGTCGGTGCGACGTAAAGCAACTAGCGAAAAAAAACATTCTCTATAAAGGAAGATAAATTAGGAAGAATTTTATGGAATACAAGTGAGCATAAATGATTTAGTATTAATGTGTTATACTTTCCATGTCACCCGGACTGTTTTCAGGGAAGTGTGTCGGTCAGTGTGTGATCAGGTACACCTTAAAATGTATTTACCTTACCATTAATGTCGTCAGCCGTCGATGTAATAATATGGTGCCGTGGAACGACAACTGCGTCTTCAGTTATTGTACTGTAGAGCACTTTAGACGGACATCTTAAAGTGGTAGTATTTAGTTTAATCTTTCGAGTCTTTGAGGAGTAGGACATTTATAATAGTATGTCATGAGCTAAAATGTATAAAAGCATAAAAGCACTGGGTACTTGGTCACCTTTTATATGTGCAGCGGCAGTCGTAGTGGCATCTAGGCTCTAGGCCAGGAGTGGCAAACCCTTTCCGACTATCGTGTCAATAAAGATTTCGTTTATTACGTTTTAGTGTCAGGTGTGCCACTGATTATCTCCCTTTAAAATCCTCAAGAAACCCCCTTCAGTTCATTTAGGTATTAGACTGAATTACAATCCATCCCTTCGATTGAATGTTTCATGAGTTCATTTTGCAAACATCACTGAAAATTAGGCTACATTACAAACACAGGTAAATTTTAAGAATAGGATATATTTTTGCTTCAACTTAATAGAATTTGAAAAAATATGGCCATAGAATTAATTGTGACATAGTTCTTTATTAAAGCGTAATGTTAAAATACGCTATGTTGGATTTTCGACCTATTTATTACATGTTTAAAAAATTCGAATATGTTAGTACACTGTACGGCGTGCCACAGAAGTTGTGTTGGCGTGTCAGCTAGCGGCACGCGTGTCATAAGTTCGCCATCCCTGCTCTAGGCTATACGTACGTAAGTGTGTTCGGATATTTTGATCAGTTAGTGTATATTCGACATTAGTCGTAAGATTTTTGTTATCCGTGGATTTTCGAAATTAAATTAATATGAATAATTTTAGAGAAGGTTTGTTAAAAGGAGTAAAGAATGACACTTAGATGTATAGCCATTTTATTTTCGTATCTTATGCACGTCGGAAATATAATTTCTAATGCATAGGTTTAACTTGAAATTTTAATTATTCGCGGAATGTCACTGTCTGCGGTCCCAGCCTCGACTGAGGAAGAGCAAGTGCCGGTTATTATGCAGCAATGGAGTCCCCATTGTCACCGGGAACCACAGCGAACACTCGCCTCACTTCCGTGCTAGCCCACAGAGTTGTAATTAACAACATACGGTGAAGTGATCAAATTCGGAGAATACAAAGAAGAGTCCGACGAATGAACATGATACAATCCCGCGAGAATCCTTACAGATCTCCGGGGATGGGAATGAGGATAGAGATTCGATGGCGAATCAGACGCCGAAGGGGTAGAAGAGATAGGTAAAGAAACACAATAGACTAAATTATACGGCGTTGGCAGCATTTCACACTGAGGTCGTTGAAAGCAATAAAGTTGCCTGTACATGCGTGAACGCTAATTTACAATGTTCTAGAATTATGTTTGTGTATAAATCTCCACAAGCGATTATAAAAAAACATTTTGTTTTAAGTCGTACCGACGCAGACAGGTCTTAGGCGACGATGATAACTGAAATACTCAGTTTAAACGAGCAATAACTTAAAGTTTAACTTCCTAAAATTTTAATTTAGTTAGCATAAACTATCGATTTTAGTACACATTTAGACTATTTGACAATAATTTGAACAATGTGATTTCATATCTAACATGACAATCACATTGTTTCATTCTAGATTCTAGAAGAATAATGTAACAATTCCACCTTCAAATTTGGATATGCACTTCTTCAAATAGTAAAGTTTTAGTGAACCATTCTTGTATTTATTAAAGAAATGAATTTCGTCGGTTATTATCAGAAAACCTCAAGACACTTTAAATCTGTTTGCTAAATTGAAATAGTACGTGTGTATTATTTGAAAAAATATAATATATGTGTAGCTGTATTATTTGAAAAAATATCAAAACCCTGACCAGCATTGCTAGAAGTATATTTCTGAAATTAAATCGTCTTATGTGTGAGCAGCCGTGATCTCCGACACAAAATTAACTGGCGCATTGTCAAGTGTTCCGTGTTACCTGCGCTGCTTTAGAGTGTCGAAGGACTGACACTGTATTTTTCGTCCATGAACCGACTAGAGGCTTTAGAGCGTCGAAGGACTGACGCTGTATTTTTCGTCCATGAACCGACTAGAGGCTTTAGAGCGTCGAAGGACTGACACTGTATTTTTCGTCCATGAACCTACTGGAGGCTTTGGAGCGTCGAAGGATTGACACTATATTCTTCATCCATGAACCGACTGGAGGTCTTTGAAATATGGATGTATCGCAGAATATTTAAGATCCTCTTGGTAGACCGCATCGCCAACAAGGAGGTACTCCATCAAGTCAGGGAATCATGTTAAGTCTTCACTCTCGCAAAACTCATGAACGTCACCTATTTCGGTCACATCTTCTGAAATGACCAATGCACCCTGATACAACTTGTCATAAAAGGTAAGATAGAAGGAAAATAGGAACGTGAGTGGAGAAGATTATCCTAGACGTGTAACATCCCACTTCGACATCACTGCAAGTTGGTAGCTATGTGACCCTGATCTCTTAGCCAACTGTCCGCCTGTGTAACGTAACGGTTATTATTATTATCTGCCGTCCTCGGGGACCCAGGTTCGATTCCCGGTACTGCCAGAAATTTAAGAATGGTAGGAGGGCTGGTATGTGTTTGAAATGGTACATGCAACTCACCTCCATTGGGGGTGTGCCTGAAAAGATCTGCACCTCCTCGGGATGAGGACACGAGTTTCCTTTCCTTAGCCAACTCGCGTGGTAATCACGCTATGAAATATAACTGGATAATTTTCGCGCCATACGAAAGTAAATTTTACATCGTCCTCCAGTGGACAAAGTTATATTCTGTTAACAGCTATTATATTGTGTGGCACTTGCAACAGTATCAGCAAAATTGTACTTCCCCGAACTCGAAGAGAAATGATTTCCTCGGCAGATAAGTCCGGGAAATATTTCTTGAAGTCATACAAGATAGTTCGTACAAGACGTTTTCAGTGAATAATGGGATGTAATATAGAAGGTCATTTCTACTGTCGTCATATAATTTTCGTTTGACGTATCTTCCTTAATATTAGAAATAAAAAACGAATTCCGAGTATCAGAATATATACAATTAAAATGTCGTCCGTACACTGCGTTTCCTTTGCCTCATACTTCGTTTTCATTTAAAAGTCGAAAGTTGGTTCAGTTCATTGTTGTCGTTTTTGTTAGTTAGTTAGTTAGTTTGTTACATCATAGCAAATTGGCTTAACAGGACTTCAGAGTACTCCGTATTTATGTTCAGCAACAGCCAAATTGAGCACTAGGCAATCTATCTATTATTTGATTAATAAATAGTAGCGTAGCAATATTAAGGAGTGAAAACAAGAAATTAAAATTTCTCCCTTAATATTAGCTGTATTTGAAACTTGTAAGTAATAAAATTTAGCAAAATCTCAGCTAACAGATATCATCTTGAGTATTATACTTTTCACGAACTTCAAAATATCTCCGCAAATAACAGTTTTGTGTAAAATCTGTACTAGACAAATTTGCAGAAGGTGAAGTTTACAAATTTGTGTGCCTAATCCACTTTTGCCGTAGGAATTAAATTTACACTAGTGGCCGGTCACAGCAATAGCTGAGAACAGACTAAAAATGAAAGTGATGATAAAGAAAGTGCGAGAAGATTAACGGAAAGTATACTGAACTCCGGAAGACCATTTATTTGCCTTTATACTTACATTTCCCTTGTGACCGTACATATGGAATTTTTGAACATTGGCAATTGCCCTATCATAATCTTCTTGTGCATGCTTGCAATAGTCATCTTTAACGATATACGCTACACTTCACTGTAAATTATAGCATTTGACTCTCCTACTCATTGACTGATTTTAGTATTTCATTGTAAACTAAGATTTTTTTAATTTTTTGGTGAAATACCCTTGAGTTTCAGAGAACTCACCCTGGTATGGTGTAGTTATAACTTTAACTTTGACATCCCTCGCAGCTTTAACTCTACTACATGCCACATATAGCTGACCATGGCTGAAAGTGCACCCAGATAAATACCTACTTTGTCAAAGCTTTGACCCTATGCTTTGTTAACGGTTAATGCGAAAGCAAGACGTAACGGGATCATTTCGTATTTTACTTTGAATTTTATTATTTCCTAGTTGCCGTGAATTATTTTCCTGAAGACTTTGCACGCATATTTTTTTCAAGTAATATACTTCACTTTTTGGCCATATTCGAATATTCTGGATACATTATCTGAGTTCGTGGCTGAATACCTAGATGTTAGGCCCCTTTAAACAACAAATATCAACATCATCATTATCATCATTATCTGAGTTCTTCCACCTTTCTAAACCACAGGAAGAACTTCGCAAAAATTGCCCTCAAATGTGGCAATTTTACCACCCATTTCTTTTTTTCACACCTCATAATGTCCTTTAGCAGGCGATTAATGCAGTTTACTACGAATGCAGAAATCATCGAAGCTTGATCAATAAATAACAACGGCTGATTTTCGCAAAACGTCTGCTTCTGAGCTGTTCCATTTAATACACGGAAACTGAACTTCTTGTTACTGGGACAGGCATACGAAATGTTTCGTGAATTATTATTATTATTATTATTATTATTATTATTATTATTATTATTATTATTATTATTATTATTATTATTATTATATAAAGTTTTCTTAGAATTAGAATTTTCCACTCATTCTATACTATTTGCCATTTCGTATTCTCCTATGGTAGATATTGGAAACGTGATGAGAAAGTTTTGCGACTCTTGTACGACATTTACATAAAACATTATACTTTTATTTCCCAAGTACACACATAGGGGTTATTTCAATAATTTAGCGTTCAATATGCGACGTACGGTGGCTTGTGAAGCCATTCAGAGGTACATGTACGTAATGTTTTTATCTCCTCGTTTCGAGTACAAGTCCACCCATGATATAGCTGCGCGGAAAACTCCCTATGTGTCAAGTTGAACGATCAATTCAGGATGCATACCTCAGTCTATTTTACACAGAGTACATGCAGTTCAATCCCGCAAATACCCTTCGCAAATTATGGCCGGATTTTGGAGGTGATTTACGAAGGTGCGCTGTTACCAGCAATATATTGTAAAATTCACCACTTTTTTGTGTGCACTGAAGGGATATTCTTCGTTGTACTCTATCGGTCTGCTTGCTTAAATACGACATTTGAAATAAAAGCTATTCCCGGAGAGAAGATAGAAAAGAAAACTGTTGTATATCATTCATACAACATGAATAAATTAAAAGTAATCCGTAGGCTATTATTATTATTATTATTATTATTATTATTATTATTATTATTATTATTATCAAATTTGCTTTACGTTACACGAACAGAGTTCTTATGGCGACGATGGGATAGGAAATGGTTAGGAATAGGAAGGAAGTTGCCGTGGCCTCAATTAAGTACACACACTGCATTTACCTGGTGTGGAAATGCGAAACCACAGAAAGCCATCTTCAAGGGTGCTATCAGTGGAGCTCAAACCCACCATTTTCCGAATGCAAGCTGACAGCTACGTGACCCAAATTAAACCCCCCGTCCACCACCACTCGCTCGATAGTTAAAAATTTCATTATACCACAAAATATACCCTCTCCTTATAAAAACATTGTATTACTTCTCATTACTTCAATTGTTTGAAGTTTAGAGAGACAATAATA